>NW_022436942.1:80489060-80564262 GCF_009761245.1 Sapajus apella | reverse complement strand
AACCCTGTCTCTACTAAAACTACAAAAAATTAGCTGGGCATGGTGGCGCGTGCCTGTAGTCCCAGCTACTCGGGAGGCTGAGGCAGGAGAATTGCCTGAACCCAGGAGGCGGAGGTTGCGGTGAGCCGAGATCGCGCCATTGCACTCCAGCCTCGGTAACATGAGTGAAACTCCGTCTCAAAAAAAAAAAAAAAAAAAAAAATTTTACAAAACAAATGTATAGTGTGAACCTATTGGGATGTCTTAGAATCATACGTATCTTGTGGTAAATATTTTTTTGCTCTCAACAAATTTATTTTGTTTACTTCCATTTTTTTCTCCCTCCTATTAAAGTAAAATTAAATTTGCTTTTCCCTCCCTCTCTTTGTCCTTCTCATTCTGTGTATACATGGAGATGTCTGGCATGTCATTCAGCTAGTGTTAATTATGGTCTTTTTTTTTCTTTTGATTGTATCTTGCTCTGCCTCCTAGGCTGGAGTACAGTGGCATAATCACAGCTCACTGCAGTCTCAACTACCCTGGCTCAAGCCGTCCTTCCACCTCAGCCTCCCGGGTAGTTGGGACTGCAGGTGCATACCACCATGTCTGGCTAACTTTTTTTTTTTTTTTTTTTTTTTTTTTGAGGCAGAGTCTCGCTCTGTTGCCTAGGCTGGAGTGCAATGGCATGATCTCAGCTTACTGCAACTTCCACCTGATGGGTTCAAGCGATTCTCCTGCCTCAGCTTCCCAAGTAGCTGGGCTTACAGGTGCCTGCCACCATGGCTGGCTAATTTTTGTATTTTTAGTAGAGACGGGGTTTCACCATGCTGTCTAGGCTGGTCTTGAACTCCTGACCTCAGGCGATCCACCCGCCTTGGCCTCCCAAAGCGTTGGGATTACAGGTGTGAGCCACTGTGACTGGCCTGCCTGGCTGATTTTTAAGGTTTGTTTTTTTGTTTGTTTGTTTTGTTATGTTGCCCAGGCTGATCTTGAATTTCTGGATTCAAGAGCGATCCTCTGGCCTTAGCTTCCTAAAGTGCTTGGGATTACAGGCATGAGCTATCACACCCAGCCTATTTGTGGTTATTTCTAAGTGGAAGAATTGGGGAAATATTTTTCCTTTTTTTTTGGTCCTTTTTTTTTTAAAAAAAAAAATTGCTGAATTTCTTTTTTTAAAAAAGAGCATGTATCATATAAACAACAATAAAATAATTATTTTTAAAAAATATATCTACAACTTTGGGAATCACTAAAGCCAAACCTCTGATTTGTTTAGGTTCTGGGGGAATCATCCTTTTATCCAGTCAAGTGTGTTCAAGCATTATTACATTTAGGAAGTGGTCCAAGGGATGTGTTCAGTTCCTGAAAGTCTTTTTACAGCCTGTATATTCTCTTTGGCATCTTTTAAGTTTCTTGCTTGAGACGTTCCTCTGGACTTATCCAGAGTCCTCTTTTTTCTTTTTCTTTTTCTTTTTTTTTTTTTTTTTTTTGAGACGGAGTCTTGCTCTGTCATCAGGCTGGAGTGCAGTGGCGCAGTCTCAGCTCACTGCAACCTCCACCTCCTCGGTTCAAGCGATTCTTCCGCCTCAGCCTCCTGAGTAGCTGGGACCACAGGTGCATGCCACCGCACCTGGCTAATTTTTTTGTATTTTTAGTAGAGATGAGGTTTCACCATGTTGGCCAGGGTGGTCTTGATCTCTTGACCTCATGATCCACCCGCCTCGGCTCCCAAAGTGCTGGGATTTACAGGCATGAGCCACCGCGACCAGCCAGTCCTCTTAATCTTTCTGACTTTTGAGGGGTTTTGTAGAAAGTCATTTCCAGTCATTCACTCTGGAAATGGCTGCCAGAGTCTAGGCCAAAGGTTGTAGGTCTTTTCCACTCTGCCTCTGCATAGTTATGGATGTTTGCATCTGAACAGAAGATGCACTTCGGCTGCACTAAAGATACTAGCAGTATTAAGGGAAGAGTAGCTGTTGTCTTTTCAGCACCCAGGAGTAAAAAGTAAAGATTAGGGTGACACATGCACGCTCTGTGAAGAACTACGCGTATGTATTGGCTTCAGGCAGTCACAATACCCTCACCCTGTGGCCACACCATCAATATCATTTTTTTTTTTTTTTATTGAGACAGAGTCTTGCTCTGTCGCCCAGGCTAGAGTGCAGTGGCACAATCTTGGCTCACTGCAACCTCCGCCTCCCGGGTTCAAGCAATTATCATGCCTCAACCTCCCGAGTAGCGGGGACTACAGGCGTGCACCACCAAGTCCAGTTAATTTTTGTATTTTTAGTAGAGGCAGGTGGTTTTGCCATGTTGACCAGGGTGATCTTGAACTCCTTACCTCAAGTGATCCACTGGCCTCAGCCTCCCAAAGTGCTGGGATTACAGCTGTGATCTACCGCCCAGCCCCGATACCATTCTTTGATAAAGGACAGTGATTTCTGTGTGAATGTATTTGAAGATGTAAATGCCTTTTTTTTTTTTTTTTTTTGAGACAGAGTCTTGCTCTGTCACTCAGACTGGAGTCCAATGGCGAGATCTCAGCTTACTGCAACTTCTGCCTCCTGGGTTCAAGCAATTCTCTTGCCTCAGCCGCCCTAGTAGCTGGGACTATAGGTGCCTGTCACCACACCCGACTAATTTTTTTTATTTTTAGTGGAGACAGAGTTTGGCCATATTGGCCAGGTGGTCTTGAACTCCTCACCTCAGGAGATCCACCCACCTTGCCTGGCCTGAAGATGTAAATATTCTTATATAATTCATGTATATGTTCATATAAACTTAAACCAGTCCTAAGGCACACAGTCTTTCCTGCATTATATGGAACTTAGATTGGTAGCATAAAGCATGCTGCTGCAGGCTGGGTTCCCTAGGAAGCGGGCTGAGAGAGAGTTTAGTGTCATGACTCTTATTAAAGAATGCTCTTGGGGCAGCTCCTGTGGCAAGGAGGAGAAAGAAACAGGATTGGACAGTGGGAAAAATTGAGGCATGATGCAGCCCCAGCCACAGCTCCAGAGCTCTGGAGCTGGAGTGGCTACGCAGATTTGTCCGAGTCATCCATGTCATCCAACGTGACCCTGCCGGAAGTGGCTCCGTAGTTGTGATGATCCCTGAGGGGATCACCAGCTAAGTTGTCCCAGAAGCTGGGCAACACAACTTGCCTAGAAAAGGGGCATCTGCACAGCTGATCACTGTGTCTGCCCCACTCCTTTCTTTTCTGAAAGGGCTTTGCCATGCAAAAATGACTGAGTCTTCCTCTTCCATTTTTTCCCATTACCTTCTCCACTTCCAGCAGCAGAAGTCTCTCTGTATGTGGGAGGCGAGACTAGAATTTCTCAGATGCAGGGAGTGTGTTTTGTGCTGTCAAGGTAGAGCTGCTATTTTGGACCTCAGAACACTTGCTTGGTTCAAGAAGAGATGAAAATAGCCCAAATGTGAACCACCTCAGTTCAGCAGAGAGTTCTTCATTCTGTGAGAACCCTGGCTTCTGAGTGCCACTACTAACTCATACCCATTGAGAGCACCAGCTTACTGACTATGACACATTCGTTCACTCAGTGCAGTTATTGAGTGCCTACTGTGTGCCCATCAGTGTTCCAAAAGTAGAGGAGATCACAATAAACAAAACAGAAAAGCACTTCTCCTTTCTGGAGGTTTTTATTCAAGTGGTTTTACTGAGCCTCATAGCGGAAGTTGTGTATGTAATGACTAGGAACTTTTACATGCCCTTCATTTCACCCGAGCTAGTATTTTTCTTAGCTTAACTGACAGACATGAAACAAAGTACCCACCATGTTTGTTTTCAAAGTAGGGTTATGCATAGATGAGCTCTTGGAGATTTTCCAGTCCATTGTTCCCCAAACTATGATTATTTGTGCATTATTTTCACTGTAACATTGTTCTCAAGTGTTTTTCCTTAACTCTCCCTTTTTTCCCTTTTATGTATCGATGTTCTCTCTCTCTCTCTCTCTCTCTCTTTTTTTTTTTTGAGACGGAGTCTTGCTCTGTCGCCTGGGCTGGAGTGCCATGGCACAGTCTCGGCTTACTGCAACCTCTGCCTCCTGGGTTCATGTGATTCTTCTGCCTCAGCCTCCCAAGTAGCTGATACTACAGGCGCCTGCCACCATGCCCGGCTAAATTTTGTATTTTTAGTAGAGACGGAATTTCACCATGTTGGCCAGGATAGTCTCAAACTCCTGACTGCATGAGCCACCATGCCTGGCCTCTTTTTTAATGCTTTATTATGGAAAGTTTCAAGCATACACAGAAGCAGAGTGAGCAGTACAGTGAATCTCCATGTATAAATTTTCGTTAGCAATTAACTCTTGGCCACTCGTCTCAACTTTACTCCCATTCATCCTCTCTACCTCTGCATTTTTTTATTTTTTATTTTTTTTAGTTTCACTTGGTCACCCAGGCTAGTGTGCATGGCATGATCACAGCATACTGAAGCCTTCAACTTTTGGGCTCAAGCAATCCTCCTTGCCTCAGCCTCCTGAGTAGCTGGGACTATAGGCATGAGCCACTGCACCCAGCTCTACCCTGAGTATTTTGAAGCAAATTCTAAATCCTAGATATCCTGTCACTTCATCTATAAATTCTTTATTTCCAAAGAAGTTAGAATTATTTATTTTAAATTATAGTGTTATTTTAAAATTAGAAATACAATACATTTGTAACATGAAAGAGTACAAATATGTATAATCTAAAAATTATTACTCCTCTCATTGCCATTTCTTTTTTTTTTTTTTTTTTTTTGAGACGGAGTTTCGCTCTTGTTACCCAGGCTGGAGTGCAATGGCGCGATCTCGGCTCACCGCAACCTCCGCCTCCTGGGTTCAGGCAATTCTCCTGCCTCAGCCTCCTGAGTAGCTGGGATTACAGGCACGCGCCACCATGCCCAGCTAATTTTTTGTATTTTTAGTAGAGACGGGGTTTCACCATGTTGACCAGGATGGTCTCGATCTCCTGACCTCGTGATCCACCCGCCTCGGCCTCCCAAAGTGCGGGGATTACAGGCTTGAGCCACCGCGCCCGGCAATCTCATTGCCATTTCATCGAAGCTGCATTATAAATGGTTTGGTATATTTTTCCTTGGTGTTCCTTATTTGTATGCCAGCATATACAAATACATATATGCATACATTGTTTTTGTTTTTTACAAAAGCTATATTGTACAAATTACTCCAACTTGGTTTCTTTTTCTTAAAGTCATCTTTATTGAGGTCTAATTTACATAAAATACAATTCACCCTTCATAGGTGTATAGTTTGGTGAGTTTTGACAAATATATACAGTCATAAAACTGACCCCATAATCAAGATTTCCTTCACCCTGAAAGGTTCTCTTATCCTCCTTTATAGTCAATTCATTCTCACTCCCTGAAAACGCTTATCTCTTTTCTGGCCCAATAGTTTTGCCTTTTTTTTTTTTTTTTTTGTAGGTCACATAAATGAGTCAAAACAGTATGTAACCTTACTCACAAACACAGTAAACATAAATGGATTGAACATTCTGAATAAATGGCAGAGACTAGCAGAATGGATTTTTTTAAAAACATGATCTAACTTTATGCTATCTATAAAAGATACCGTTTAGATTCAAAGCCATAAATAGGTTGAAAGTAAAAGGTTGGAACAAGATATACCATCCAAACAGGAACCAAAAGCAAGCTGGAGAAACTACTAGTATCAGATAAATTAGATTTTAAGGCAAAAATTCTTACTAGAGACAGAGAATGACAAAAAAATATCAATCCATCAGGAAGATATAACAATTTTAAACATAGATATATCTAATAACAGAGTCCTGAAATACATAAAGCAAAAACTGACAGAATAAAAAGGAGAAATAGACAATTCAACAATTATAGCTGAAAACTTCAATACCCCATTTCAGTGATGGATAGAACAACTATACAGAAGAAGAAGGAGGAAACAGAAGACTTGAATAACACTACAAATCAACAAAACCTAATAGTCATCTGTAGATTGCTCCATCCGACAGCCACAGAAAACACACACTTCTCAAGTGTACATGGAGCATTCTCCAGGACAGGTTATGTGTTAGACCATAAAATGATTTTCAATAAATTTAAAAGGATGAAGTATTTAGTATGTTCCCTTACCACAGTAGAAAAGGTTAGACATTATACATAAGGCAATTTGGGTAATTCAAAACATTATATAGCCTTATGTATCTAGTTTCTTTTTCTTTTTTTTGAAATGGAGTCTCACTCTGTTGCCCAGGCTGGAATGCAGTGGCGTGATCTTGGCTTACTGCAACCTCTACCTCCTTGGTTCAAGTGATTCTCCTGCCTCAGCCTCCCGAGTAGTAGGGACTAAAAGTGCACACCACCACACCAGGCTCATTTTTGTATTTTTAGTAGAGAAGGGGTTTTATCATGTTGGCCAGGCTGGTCTTGGACTCCTGACCCCAAATGATCTGCCGCCCATCTCAGCCTCCCAAAGATAAAATCTTTTTCTATTTTTTATTTTTATTTATTATTATTTGAGACAAGGTCTCACTCTGTCACTCAGTCTGGAGTGCAGTTGCAAAATCTTGGCTCATTGTAGCCTCCCAGCTCAGCCTCCTGAGTAGCTAGGACTACAGGCGTACACACCACACTTGACTAATTTTTTGATTTGTTTGTAGACACAAGGTCTCACTGTGTTACCCAGGCTGGTCTCAAATTCCTGGGTTCAAGTGATACCCCTGCCTTGGCCTCCCATAGTGCTGAGATTACAGGCATAAACCACTGCACTGGGCTGCTAGCTTATTACTTAGCATAATGCCTTGGAGATCTCTCCATGTTATGTATATCAGTAGTTTGGGATTATATCATAGATGCTTTATCCATTTGGATGCTAGATTGTTCCAGTTTGGGGCCATTATGAGTAAAGTTGCTTTGAACATTTATGAAGAGGCCAGGGCATATGTTTTCATTTATCGTGGGTAAATACCTAAGAATGGAATTGCTAGTATGGTCAGTCTATGTTTAACTCTTTAAGAAATTATCAAACCATTTTCCAAAATGAGTACTATTTTACATTCCCACCAGCAATTTATGAGGTTTCCAGTTATTCCACATACTTTTCAGCACTTAGAAAAACTTCAGTTTTTATCTTTTTAAATTAAGCATTTATCCATTTGTCAACTAGGGAACTGCTGGGACGGAGGACTTGGTTGCCCAGGTGGCACGTGGAGTATATCAGTGTGGTTTCAGTTTGCATTCTCCTGATGACTGATGATGCTGAGTGTCATTTCCTGTGCTTACTAGCCATCTGTCTCTCTTCTTTGGTAAAACGTCTATTCAAATCTTTTGGTCAGTTTTCATTTAGTTTTTTTTTTTGTCTGCACATTATTGTGTTGTGAGAGTTCTTCATATTTTCTAGACACAAGTTCTTTATTGGGTTGTGTTTTGCAAATGGTTTCTCCTCATCTGTGGCTTTATACTTTCTTTTTTATTTATTTATTTTTTTGAGACAGAGTTTCGCTCTTGTTACCCAGGCTGGAGTGTAATGGCGCGATTTCGGCTCACCGCAACCTCCGCCTCCTGGGTTCAGGCAATTCTCCTGCCTCAGCCTCCTGAGTAGCTGGGATTACAGGCAGGCGCCACCATGCCCAGCTGATTTTTTGTATTTTTAGTAGAGACGGCGTTTCACCATGTTGACCAGGATGGTCTCGATCTCTTGACCTTGTGATCCACCCGCCTCGGCCTCCCAAAGTGCTGGGATTACAGGCGTGAGCCACCAGGCCTAGCCTATACTTTCTTAACAGTGTCTTTTGAAGAGTAGAAGTTTTAAGCTTTAGTCAACTCCATTGACAGGGCTTAGAAGCAACAAAACCCAGTACCAATGAGCACAGCTAGTCCCTAGAGCTTGTTTTATAAATACTCTTCACTAAAGGAACCAGAAATCTATAGAGAAATGGCTGATTCCCGGGCTGGGACGGAAAGACTATAAGGTGAGCCTGGAATATTTTGTGTACCAAAAAGCAAGGAAGCACTCAATGAATAATGGAGATTAGAAAAAAAAAAAAAAAAGAAAAAGATTAAAAAAAAAAAAAAAGAATAATGGAGATTAATGAAGAGGACATTAGAACCATCTTGAAGAAGCTCCCACTGACCAAATATTTGAGCATCAAAATACATAAAGATATGAAAAAAAATACATAAAGATATAATGGATTATAACAGATTGAGTAACAGGAAACCATGAATCTAAACTGGCATTAGTAAATAAATGGAAGCCAGGAGTAGTGGCTCACACCTGTAACCCTGGTACTTTGGGAGGCTAAGGTGGGCAGATCACTTGAAGCCAGGAGTTTGAGACCAGCCTGGCCCATATAGTGAAACCCCATCTCTACTTTAAAAAAAAAAAAAAAAAAAGAGGCCGGGCGCAGTGGCTCACGCCTGTAATCCCAGCACTTTGGGAGGCCGAGGCGGGCAGATCACGAGGTCAAGAGATCGAGACCATCCTGGTCAACATGGTGAAACCCCGTCTCTACTAAAAATACAAAAAATCAGCTGGGCCTGGTGGCACATGCCTGTAATCCCAGCTACTCAGGAGGCTGAGGCAGGAGAATTGCCTGAACCCAGGAGGCGGAGGTTGCGGTGAGCCGAGATCGTGCCATTGCACTCCAGCCTGGGTAACAAGAGCAAAACTCCGTCTCAAAAAAGAAAAAAAAAAACTCAGCTAAAACTAGGTTCTTGTTACATGACAAAAAAAAGTAAAAAAGAAAAATACATAAAATTAGCCAGGCATGGTGGTGCATGCCTGTAATCCCAGCTGCTTGGGAGCCTGAGGCATGAGAATTGCTTGAACCTGGGAGGCAGAGGTTGTGATGAGCTGAGATTGCATCCCTGCACACCAGCCTGGGTGACAGAGCAAGACTCTCCAGTGATTGAATGAATGAATGAATGAATGGATGGAAAATGACAGCCCTTCCTCATGGTAGAAGACCAACTAATAAATATTTAATGGATGGAATAATGGAATCATACAATCACCATATGGTAACCAGCATGTTAATAATTTGTTCAGGCAAGAGTCATCAATCTGTGCTAAAACAAGTAGGCAATAGTTTGTTGAATAACAGGATATTTACATAGTTTTAAAATGTATTCCCCAAAAATACAGATTAATTACAAAGGAAAACATAGTACCTTTCCAGTGGGGAAACATGGAAGATATTTCCTCCTTAACCAAGTGACCGAAGTTAACCTCACCAAAAATCAACAGTGTGTACCTCCTGATACCATGTGCTGAGAAGGACACAGGATTGCATCTGTGGTATTCCTGCCAAAAAGTGCATGATTTGACTCTAGTCAAATGGAAACATCAGACGAATCCAAACTGACATTCTACAAAAATGTTAGGTGATAGGCGGATCACCTAAGGTTAGGAGTTCAAGACCAGCCTAGCCAACATGGTGAAACCCCGTCTTTACTAAAAATACAAAAGTTAGCAGGGCATGGTGGCACACCCCTGTAATCCCAGCTCCTCTGGAACCTGAGACAGGAGAATCGATTGAACCCAAGTGGCAGAGGTTGCAGTGAGCCAAGATCGCATCACTGCACTCCATCTTGAAACAGTGAAACTCCATCCCAAAAAAAAGAAATAAAACTTCTAGATGCAACTTATCTCCTGGATTGGGTAACAATACTGGATCAGATGAAGAACAAACATCGTTTTGTATAAAGATCAGTATTATAAATACCAAACATTTCTTTCTTGGAAGTTCAGGCACATGGACCCTCTAAGAAAGAGGGAGAATCTTTGCATACTTTTTTGTAGGGTTGAATTATTTTTCAAATGTTCATTAATAGTTTTTATTTTCTGTGTTGTGAGTTATCTGCCATGCTCTTTGTCCATTCATTGTAAAAATTTTCAAGTGTTGATTTTTTTTAACTTTTCTTTTTTTTTTTTTTTTTTTTTAGAGACAGAGTCTTGCTCTGTCGCCAGGCACCAGGCTGGAGTGCAGTGGCGCAATCTCCGCCTCCTGGGTTCAACCAATTCTCCTGCCTCAGCCTCCCGAGTACCTGGGACTACAAGTGCACGCCATCATGCCCAGCTAATTTTTGTATTTTTTTTTTTAGTAGAGACGGGGTTTCACCATGTTGGCCAGGATGGTCTCGATCTCTTGACCTCATGATCTGCCCACCTCGGCCTCCCAAAGTGCTGGGATTACAGGCATGAGCCACCGTGCCTGGCCAATTTTTTTTAACTTTTAAATTATAAAAGTAAAGTAGATTCCTTCTTTAAAGAGTAAATATAAATTGTACAAAGGGCATAAAGACCAAAATGAAAGCCCTTCTCATCTCCATATCCCACTCTCCAGATGTTCTCTTTCTCATTTCATTTTTTAAAGTTTGCCTCCCACTCTTTTCTTCCTTTCATTCTAAATATTTCTGTGAATTAGTCATGCAGCAAAAACATATATCTTAATGGGTTAGGACATCAAAGATTCTATAAAAGTATGTTATGTTAACCTCTATAGATATCATGGTAAAGGGATATTTGTGTTCAGAACATGTGTTTATGTGCATTAAAGAATTTTTTTTTAATAGCTACATTCAAGTCCCAGTATATTAAATAATTTAAAAAATAAGACCTCACTGGGTGCAGTGGCTCACGCCTGTAATCCCAGCTCTCAGGGAGGCAGAGGTGGGAGGATAGCTTGAGCCCAGGAGTTCGAGACCCTGTTCTCCACACACACACACACACACACACACACACACACACAAAGACAAATAAATAAATAAGACCTCATAGCAAAGCATGAACATACCTAATACATAATTAATAATGACTATAACTACATAGAGTGAGCTAGTAAATTCTAGGCTTTTGGAAGCCATTATATATCTTTTGTGTTATCTTTTTATTTAAACACACATACACACACACACACACACACACACACACACACACGAGCTTTTTTACCCTTTTAAAAAAATTAACAGGGTGCAGCCTGGCCAACATGGCAAAACCCTGTCTCTACTGAAAGTACAAACTTTAGCTGGGCATGGTGCTAAGCACCTGTAAACTCAACTACTCAGGAGACTGAAGCAGGGGAATCACTTGAACCTAGGAGGTGGAGGTTGCAGTGAGCTGAGATTGCACCGCTGCATTCCACCCTGGGCAACAGAGCAAGATTCCATCTCAAAAAAAAAAAGCGAGTTGAAATTGGTGGTATTTGGCCAAACCGTACAGGTTGGAGATAGAGATGATTCTTCCTTCACAAGATTAACTACCTGAATCTTTTGTGTTTTTTTTATCCTTAATGGAATAATAAAGAACCACTGGAAATTCTTTTGTAACCTCTTTGTTTTGTAGGTGAGAAACACATGCTTTACTAATGCTTGAATGTAGGAACAATTCAGTGAATGTGTGTTGAATTGATGGATGAGTAAATTGAGGTCCGTAGAGAGTACATGGCCTGTTCCTACTCCTCTGCAGCTTAGTGACACTTGATCTCTGTGGTTTAAGTAAAGGAACCAGAATGTTGTTAGCAGTGGAGCTTTACTCACTCATTTAACAATTTGTTTTTTTGTGTGTGACAGAGTCTCACTGTGTTACCCAGGCTGGAGTGCAGTGACAGGATCTCAGCTCTCTGCCTCCCAGGTTCTCCTCCCAGCAGTTCTCCTGCCTCAGCCTTCTCAGTAGCTGGGATTACAGGCACACACCACCACACCTGGCTAATTTTTATATTTTTAGTAGAGATGGGCTTTCACCATCTTGGCCAGGCTGGTCTCGAATTCCTAAACTCAGGTGATCTACCCGCCTTGGCTTCCCCAAGTGCTGGGATTACAGGTGTGAGCCACCATGCCCAGCCGATGAACATTTTTGAATGCTTAAGTGTGCTTTGTTGTGTTCAAGGTTAATATTTTTAACTCTCAGGTCCCTGAGGAGGGGGAGTTACTGAGGTTGTGATTTATATATTAGTAACTGTACATCCTGTGATAGAGTGACCACTTGTTCCTCTTCATTGGTGGTGAGGAAAGCCAGTGGCTTTAGCTGTCCTGGAGCCTAGGGGATGACATGTGAAATGAGAAATATGCCTCTCTGTGGCCTGGTTATGAACTGAACTTTTTTTGTGTTTTTTTCCTAGCTGGAGGAAGAAAGATCTGTGCTCAATAATCAGTTGTTAGAAATGAAAAAAAGGTAAGCTTTCTGTTTATTGTTGTGTGTGTGTTTAATAAGATGTCAGGACATGATATATATGGTAACTTGTAGTAGAAAACAAGTGACCTCCTTATATTCAGAAAATGGCATTGTGATAGTTTGGTATTTGTAATTGACAAATTATGAAAATCCATTTGCTGGGCCAGGCATGGTGGCTCACGCCTGTAATCCCAGCACTTTGGGAGGCTGAGGCGGGTGGATCACAAGGTCAGTAGTTCGAGACCAGCCTGACCAACATAGTGAAACCTCATCTCTACTAAAAATACAAAAAATTAGCCAGGCATCGTGGTAGGCACCTGTAATCTCAGCCACTCAGAAGGCTGAGGCAGGAGAATCGCTTGAACCTGGAAGGCAGATGTTGCACTGAGCCAAGATAGCACCACTGCACATCAGCCTGGATAACGTGCAAGACTCCCTCTCAAAAGAAAAAGAAAAAGGAAATCCATTTGCAAAAGTTTCACTATTACTAAAACAAAAATAATTTTATTTTAAGCCATGCTGAGTTGCTTTTATTCAGAGGTGATCTAAAATCAGATTGTCTCATGTATACCACTGTTACCTCCTAGTTTCAGTAACTAAAAATACTATAATCTTACATGTAGTTATTGATCTGGATATAAATACTGATTTCAATTACATAAAAATGTTAGGCTGGGTGCGGTGGCTCACGTCTGTAATCCCAGCACTTTGGGAGGCTGGGGCGGGCAGATCATGAGGTCAGGAGATCGAGACCATCCTGGCTAACACTGTGAAACCCCATCTCTAATAAAAATACAAAAAATTAGCTGGGCGTAGTGGCACGTGCCTGTAGTCCCAGCTACTTGGGAGGCTGAGGCAGGAGAATTGCTTGAGGCCAGGAGGCGGAGGTTGCAGTGAGCCGGAGGTTGCGGTGAGCCGAGATTGCGCCATTGCACTCCAGCCTGGGTGACAGAGCGAGACTTTGTCTCAAAAATAAATAAATAATTTTAATGTTCATGAATAATGGGTAACATCATTTTAAGTGTTTCTATTTTCTTTAAAAAGGCTTTGTTACTTATTATTCTCCCATGATAGTCAAAGGGTATTCAAATTAAAAATTAGTATAATTTTTTCAGTACTTTTCAATAAAGAAGAACATGGCCCACAGAAATAATTGTGTAGAAGCTTGATGCTTCTATAAGCTGATAAGTCTTTGTCTGCTGTTTTAAAACATGCAGTTTTGTTTAGAGAATGTCTGTGCTTTAGATGGTGCCAAGCAGGTTTGGGGGTTGCTACTGCTGAGAACCACAGCCTGTGCAGTGGCTGCTGCAGAATGGGTGCATACCACAACAGTGATGTGCTTTTTTGCTGCTTAGAACTAAAAAACAAACCTTAAAGAATAGCATAACCAATAATTTCTCCATGGTCCTGTGAAGTATTTTATTCCCACTTGTCAGGGCAGAGGAGGTTTCCCCACCCGCCTACTGAGGTGTGTGTTTTATGCAGCAGTGTCTCTTCTGCCAGCATGGCAGTTGCTTAGGAGTGGAGGGCTTTATTTATTTATTTAGATTTAGCTATTTGGATTCCACAAGCCACACTCTAAAGGACATTAGGCCTTGGTCCAGGGATGCATTTACTTTTCTTTTTTTAATTTATTTTTTTTGAGAAATGGCCTCTCTCTGTCGCCCCAGTTGGAGTGCAGCGGCTCAGTCATCGCCCACTGCAGACTCCATCTCCTGGGCTCAATTGATCTTCCCACCTCTCAGCCTCCCAAGTAGCTGGTACTACACCCATGCATGGCCACACCTGGCTAATTCTTTTTCTTAATGTTTTATAGAGACAAGGTCTCGCTATGTTGTCCAAGCTGCCTTTCCTTTATTTAAATTAAGAAATACATAGTGAAATTAACTAAGGTGGTGTTTATACTCAGAATGCATGTGTGTTTCACCACTGCCATGCCCCGATAAGTCTTTGCTCTTGTATTTTTTATTTTTAGATGGAGTTTCGTTCTTGTTGCCCAGGCTGGAGTGCAATGGCACAATCGTAGCTCACTGCAACCTCCACCTCCCGGGTTCAAGCGATTCTCCTGCCTCAGCCTCCCGAGTAGCTGGGACCACAGGGCTTGTTCCTGTGGCATTCTGGCAAGGGAGCTGTGGTTGGGCACCGTGGTTCATGCCTGTAATCCCAGCACTTTGGGAGGCCAAGGAGGGAGGATCACTTGAGCACAAGAGTTCGAGACCAGCCTGGGCAACATAGTGAGACTCTGTCTCCATTAAAAAAAAAAACAAAACTGGTATACCCGTACATTTAAATAGCACTTCATAATTCACAAATTAATCTAATCTCAAAACAACCCAGTGAACTACATGGTGGAGCTTACATTTTTAAAGGATGAAATTAGCCAGGCATGGTGGCACATGCCTGTAGTCCCAGCTACTCAGGAAGCTAAGGCAAGAGGATCACTTGAGCCCAGGTATTCAGTGCTGTAGTGCACTAGGATCATGCCTGAGAATAGCTGCCGCCCTCTAGCCTGGGCAACATAGCAAGAGTCTGTCTCTAAATAAAATAAAGAAATAAAACAATGAAACTAAAGCTCAAGAAGTTAGGCATGTTATCCCAGGACTCAGAACTAATAAAGGACAAGTGCAGGCTGAAGACTCAGGTCATCAGATTTTTATGCTGGTTCTCCTCTCGGTGAATCTTTAAGATTTTTATTTATTTATTACTTACATAGATCTTTTTAAAAAAGAGAAGACATGCTTAATGATGAAGTCTTTATCATGTAACTTTAACTAAATTACATGCCTTTCAAAATATGGTTAGGCATGGGACTTTTCTCGTGGCTTAAAAAGATGAAACGTACCAGGCGCGGTGGCTCATGCCTGTAATCTCAACACTTTGGGAGGCTAAGGCGGGTGGATCACAAGGTCAGGAAATCGATACCATCCTGGCCAACATGGTAAAACACTGTCTGTACTAAAAATACAAAAAATTAGCTGGATGTGGTGGCACTTGCCTGTAGTCTCAGCTACTCAGGAGGCTGAGGCAGGAGAACTGCTTGAACCAGTGAGGTGAAGGTTTCAGTGAGCCAAGATCGCACCACTGCACTCCAGCTTGGGTGACAGAGCAAGACTCCATCTCAAAAAAAAAAAAAGAAAAATGAAACTTGGCCGGGCACGGTGGCTTATGCCTATAATCCCAGCACTTTGGGAGGCCAAGGTGGATAGATCACTGAAGTCAGGAGTTTGAGACCAGCCTGGCCAACTTGGTGAAACCCTGTCTCTACTAAAAATACAAATTTAGCCAGGCGTGGTGGCAGGTGCCTGTAATCCCAGCTACACAGGAGGCTGAGGGCAGGAGAATGTCTTGAACCCAGGAGGCAGGTTGCAGTGAGCTGAGATTGCGCCATTGCACTCCAGCCTGGGCAGCAAGAGCAAAACTCCGTCTCAAACAAAAAAAAAAAAAAATGGAACAAATTTGGGGGTTGTGAAGTTCTCTCTCTTACTTCTCTCTGTTCCTGTTTTATGTCCTCATTGTTTAGGAGAGTGTGTCTTGAAAAATCACTCTTAATTTTCATCAGAAAATGTAAAGATGACTTTTTCTGGGAGTGAAAATTTCACTCCTAGTTTATCATATGTAGAAGTGTTCTTTGTTTGTTAATTAACCCTTATGGAAAGTTATTTCTATTTTAGAAACTTGAATGTAAATTTATTTTAGCTTATAGTTGGGACCCTTAAATGCCTTCTAAAAGTCAGTTTGATAAAGGATTCATATGTAGGTCTATGTGTGTAATGGTTAAATAAATATACCAAGCATTGAGGATTAAAAAGAACTTGATATACTGTTAATTTCGAAAGCCTTCCAAATACTTACATTGAAAAGTATTTTAAATGTAGTTGGTCATGCAAGAACTGAGAGCTTAGTCAACACTTGAATTCAGAAGTGATCATTAAACATACATAGTTAAGATAGTTATATAATCACTTCAGCCAGATGGTCATGATTTTCAAGTGCAGAATTTACTCCCAACTGTAGGATTAAACTGAAGCCAGATGCAGATTTGGGAGCTGGTTTGGTTTTGCTCCCTTCTCCAGGCTTTTTAGTGTCAAAGAAGGGGCTCCAAAGCCAAAGTATGAGGCATGGATTTTTGGAGTCAGAATTCATCCTATCGGTGCCAATGCAGGATTTCTGTCAGGAGTAAAAACTGGTTTGACCATAAAGCCCCCAAATTCTGAAGAGGTCCCGTGCAACTTCAGTCCATCCGGCTCACTGTGGGTTGCTAACTGTCTGACTGTCTCCGAGCTTGCGCTACTTACCAATGCTCATTTCACCCCTCTCTTTTCCCTTTCCTACTCTTGCTTCCTTTGCTATATCTGTGTGTCTTTAATGGTAAGACTAAAGAAAGTCTATCCACGTTATAATAAATAAATTTCATATATTTTTAGCAAACCAAATTGTTGTATATATTTTTTGGCTGCCTTTGTCCCTCTGTGTCTTGCTTTTGTTTTGTAAAATATTCTCAGCAGTATATATATATATATATATATACACACACACACACACAAACACACACATATATTTCCTTTTTATATCTATATACAGCAAAGAACTTCAGTGCAAATTTAGTCTCCTTACTGTATTTGCATTTCTCTTCATGATTCTAATATTTGGTTCTTGTTATTTTGCATTTTTAAAGCTTGCCCAGTAACACTTTAAGGTATTTGCTTCATTACTGGAATTTATTTCTTATGTAAGTAGTAAGGAAAGAATCTGGATAAAATATTCCCCTGGGGGATGGGGAAAGAAAAATTTCTGGTCCCTCTATCCCTTCTTTCATATTATGTTTATTTTCCCTTCTTGATTTTTTTGTAATACCAAGTCATTCCAGCTAATGGCTTAATACGATTTGTGACTCAGACATCAGTAATGTTGTTAAGATGACTTTTTAAAATTAAACCATTAACAATGGTTTAATTTAGCCCCTCCTGGTGGTTTGCACAGTGGAATTGAGCCTTAGAGATGGCCTAAGAAGCTAGCAGTGATGATGGGTCACAAAGATGAGCTGCCAGAGGCTACTTATCCTGTCATTGGGTGTATAAATCACAAGTCAGATTTCTTTCCTAATCATGCACGTGTCGGTAACTTGCATAGGAAGCATTCTGGCAGCCATCTCCTTAGAAAGCAGGGGGCTGAGAGGTTGTGTGTGTATGTGAAGATGAGCAGAGTCTGTTTGGTGGCCCCAGAAAAGGACACCTGTCCCTTTTTCCTTCTGCCAGCTGTACATTTGTTTATCCCTCCCTAGCACTAAGCATCTGTGGGATCTTGGCCAACTGGAGTCCTGATTATAGGAAAATCTAAATCTTTTCTTGACAACCCCAAAATCCTGGTGTTTTTTTAGTAAAAATATTTAAAATTACATTTTTCAAATTTGAGTTGGATTTATAGCAAGTGAAGCTCTGAAAATCATTTTTATAACAGAATCAACTACCAAGTGCATTTACTAGAAACATAAGAGACCCGGGGTTTTTTTTGTTTTTTTTTGTTTGTTTGTTTTAGATGGGGTCTTGCTCTGTTACCCAGGCTGGAGTACAGTGGCACAATCACAGCTCACTACAGCCTCAAGCTCCTGGGCTCAAGCGATCCTCCCACTTCAGCTTCCCTAGTAGCTGGGACAACAGGCATGCGCTGCCATGCCTGGCTAATTTTTTTAAAAAGTTTTTGTAGAGACAGGGGTATCACTGTGTCAACCAGGCTGGTCTCGAACTCCTGGGCTCAAGTGACCGTCCTGCCTTGGCCTCCCAGAGTACTGGGATGACAGGCATGAGACACCGTACCTGGCTGAAACCTAGCCTTTATTGCATCTTTGGATGACATCAGATGTTTTTACTTCCCAGGTGGCAAAAAGTGCCTGTACATTCCTTTCATGTAAGTTGCTGTTTTAACCTAAGCAAGAGCCTATTAACGAGGTGTTACTAGCTTAGTAATTTATCCGCACTGATGCCTACCCATTTCCAGTGCGTGAGTAATGCTGGGGTTTTTAATTAAAGAAGTTTCTGTCTCAGATTCTTTTCTTACTACTACTCATTCTGGAGTGTAAGTGTAAGCCACACAATGAGATAAATACAACACTTATATTTTCATCTTTGTGTAGAATTTCAATTTGCCATAAATCATGAGATTTCTGTAACTTGTGTGCCGGATATCTTGGGTCTCACTAACCAGACATACATTCTGCCGTTTCTAACCTGGGCCTCAGTTTCCTCTTCCTCCAGTTGGTTCCAAAACAGTCAAGCAGTACATCCTCTGCATTTCCCAGTTACTTGGAATAGAGCCAGGTGTGATTTGGCTTCTTGTTAAGGTCATGATGGTTCACTGATGATTGCCTGTGCTAATGCAGTGTCTTAGGTTGTATGGCCTGTGGCCTAACCTAGGAAATTTTTCTCCAGTTTTGTTTTTCCTAAAGTATTTTTGTCATTTTCCTCTCGTGTTTCACACTGCATGTCGTTTAAAAAACTTTTTATTTAAAAATAATTTTATATTTTTAGAGTAGTGGAGAACTAGTGCATCCAGTTCTCATAGGCCTTCCCCCAGCTGCCCCTAATTGAACATCCTACACAGCCCTGGCACACTTATCAAAACTAAGAAATTACCATGAGCACCATACTCAGCTGAAACAAGAGACTTCATTCAGATCTCACCAGTTTTCTCACTAACGTCCTTTTGTGTTCCAGCATCCAAACTAGGATCTGGCAGTTAGTTGTCGTACCTCCTTTGTCTCTTCTATATGTGACAGTTTCTCAGCCTTTTCTTGAATGCATGTAGTTTTTATAAGAAAAGTTTAAGTATGGCCAGGTGCAGTAGCTCATGCCTGTAATCCCAGCACTTTGGGAGGCCAAGGTGGGCGAATCACCTGAGGTCAGGAGCTCGAGACCATCCTGGCTAATGTGGTAAAACTGTCTCTACTAAAAATATAAAAATTAGCTGGGCGTAGTGGTGTGCACCTGTAATCCTAGTACTTTGGGAGGCTGAGGCGGGCGGATCACTTGAGGTCAGGAGTTTGAGACCAGCCTGGCCAACATGGTGAAACCCCATCTTTACTAAAAATACAAAAATTAGCCAGACATGGTGGTGCATGCCTGTAATCCCAGCTACTTGGGAGGCTGAGACAGGAGAATCTCTTGAACCCAGGAGGTGGAGGTTGCAGTGAGCTGAGATTGCACCACTGCACTCCAGCCTGAGCGACAAAGTGAGACTCTCAAAAATAAAAACCCCCAACAACTTTAAATAGGTACACATATGTAACACATGCTAGCCTGCCCTTTGGGCTCTTTTCACTGTGTCCTGGTGTCCCTCCCTGTTCTTCCCTCATCTTTCCCTTTCTCTTCCCACTCCCCTGACCCTCTCATTAAAGGTCTCACCCCCTCCCTCTGCTGATAATCAAGTGCTGAGTCAGGCCAAGAACATAAATCAGGTGCTCTGAATTTCTCCTCCCAGGCTCCCATGCTTTCATTCTGTACCTGAGAAAACCATTTTAACATTTTCTGTTCTAGCCTTTATGTAATTACCATTAATTTCTATGAGCTAATTTAATGTCCTCTTCAGAGTCTATGGCTGGAAAGTAATGAGTAATAATTATCATCTTTGCTACTGTTTTGGCCCATAACATCATAAATACCCATTCTTGGAACTTGCTAAAAGTTACTGAAATTAGTGAGAACCAATTGATATGTCCAGCATAAAGCTGCTCTGCATGACATCTGTATAACTGCTTTGCATGTGTGTATTTTAATTGTTGGTATTGCTTGGTAATCATTTATTCAAGAATTAACAAAATTCAACTCGGGTTTAGATTTTGGTAGAATTTTGGGGAGGGTACAACCGTTCTTTCTTTTTAATTCTACCTCTTCCAAATTTATTAACTTGTTTCTTTAAGTTCAAATGGATACAATCATATGCAGATTCTGGCATGTCTATGCATAGGTACACTTTTTCTCCCCTCACAGTAAGTAAAATTTCAAGTAAAATTTTGTGAGCATAATGGCCTTAACTCCCTATGAAACTTCCCTGTTACACTTTTTTTTTTTTTTTACATTAACTAACGTTAATTATGTGTTTGTTCTAGAACAGTTGTACATCAACCGCTCTTTTGGTTGATTTTTGTGGAACTTTTAACTCTTTGATCTTTTAGAGAATCCAAGTTCATAAAAGACGCAGATGAAGAAAAAGCTTCCTTGCAGAAATCCATCAGTATAACTAGTGCCTTACTCACAGAAAAGGATGCCGAGCTGGAGAAACTGAGAAATGAGGTAGAGTACAACCCAGGGCTCACAGCTTTCACTCCGCCTCCTTTTGTTCAAACTCCGAGCCTAAGCCAAACAACTGTGTTTCAGGTCACAGTGCTCAGGGGAGAAAACGCCTCTGCCAAGTCCTTGCATTCAGTCGTTCAGACTCTAGAGTCTGATAAGGTGAAGCTTGAGCTCAAAGTAAAGAACTTGGAGCTTCAACTGAAAGAAAACAAAAGGCAGCTCAGCAGCTCGTCAGGTAAAGGACGCCTGCCCAGGGCTTCTCCTCCCAAGGAGCCCTTTCTAGTACAGATGCCCTTCGAAGACAGCTCTCATGCTGCTTTGACTCCGACTCTCCTTAGCTCTTCCACCACTTAATGGGCTTTCTTGTGGTCTGTGAATGTTGTCACAAACCTACAATGGTGGCTGCCTGCTGCTATGCAGACTGGGCGGTATTAAAGTACACAACAGTGCAGGAGAAGGAGGTGTTTCCTGTGGTAAAGAAGGGTGGATCGCCACTGTACATTCAGATGAATGTGACCGACATTCTTACTCGGGAGTTGGCCGGCCTGAGCGAGAGCACGTGAAGGGCAGGGCTGGTGTCTGTGAGAGCCCATAGGGTCCCACACAAGGACAGGACCTCATCCACATGTGCTCAAAGTGGTATATTGGGAAGTCCACAGGAAAATGAGTTTTTAACACTGGCCCTTTCACTGCAGTTTAGATTGTGATTAAAAATATACATATATCCTCCCTCCATTTGTTTTATTTTTTTTTTCTCCTCAAATTTAAGGTAATACTGATACTCAGGCAGACGAGGATGAAAGAGCCCAGGAGAGTCAGGTAATGTTCTCACCTTATTGCTTTGCTTGGTTGCTATTTTTCAAAATCATTTAATCTTTTGGTTTATTTTCCTTCTCATTTGATGCCTTTGGTATCAGTTAGTCATTTGAATGGATAATACATTCCTCTGGTCCAAACATTAAACAATTAAAAATTATATACATTAAATGTTCTCCTCCAAACCTTCTGTCTCTTCTGCTCAGTTCCCAATTCCCCAAACAAGAAATTACTGTTATTAGTGTCTTTCCTTTTCAGAGATTTTAAAAAATGTATGTATAAGCCAGCACTAATACAGTCTTCCTTCTCTTTTTTTTTTCTTTTATATAAATGATGGCATACTACATAAACAGTTCTGGACCTAACCTTTTTTATAGCTATGTAATGTTCTATTATGTGGATTTATCATAATTTAGTTCGCTGTTGGTTGACAGTGACCCTTGGGATGTTTCTGGTCCTTTGGGTGTTTTATAAACAATGCTATAAGTAATTATCTTGGGCAGCTATCATTTACATATTAGTATTTCTGCAAGATGAATTCCTAGAAGTAGAATTGCTCTGTTAAAGGGTTTGTTATTTATCTTAATCTTTAAAAGACTGGTTTCTTAAAAACTCAGTCTCTTAGAGCAAACATTAACAAAACAACTTTAGTTTTAAACTAAAAATGGGACCTGGCCAGGAACGGTGGCTCATACCTATAATTCTGGCACTTCGGGTTGCCAAAGTGGGATGATTGCTTGAGCCCAGGAGTTTGAGACCAACCTGGACATCGTAAGACGTCATCTCTCAAAAAACAAAAACAAAAATAAAAGTAGCCTGCAGCCTGGGTGACAAGAGCATTTTTTTAAGAGCCTGGGCCAGGTGTAGTGGCTCACACCTATATTCCCAGCACCCAGCACTTTGGGAGGCTGAGGCAAGAGGACTGTCTGAGGCCAGGAGATTGAGACCAGCCAGAGCAACAATAAATAGCAAGACCCTGTGTCTACAAAAAATAAAATTAGTCGGGCATGGTGGCATGCTCCTGTAGTCCCAGTTACCCCAGAAGCTGAGGCAGGAGGATTGCTTGAGTCCAGAAGGTTGAGGCTGCAGTGAGCCATGATCATGCCACTGCACTTCAGCCTGAGTGACAAAGTGAGAATTCTCTCAGAAAAAAAAAAAAAAAAAAAAAAGGTAGGGTGGAGGTCCTGGGTACAGTAGCTCTCACTTGAAATCCCAGCACTTTGGTAGGCCAAGATAGGCAGATTGCTTGAGCCCAGGAGTTTAAGACCAGCCTGGGCAACATGGGTGCTCCAGCCTGGGTGACAGAGCAAGACCCTGTCTCAAAACAAACAAAAATTTGTAAAAAGGGATTATATAAAGGCAAAGTATTCTGTATTTGTAAATATAATTGTATATAGCAACAAACATCCATCTTTCAATTTTTTTTTTTTTTTTTAAGATGGGGTTTCACCATGTTGGTCAGGCTGGTCTTGAACTCCCGACCTCAGGTGATCTGCCCACCTTGGCCTCCAAAGTGCTTCGATTACAGGCGTGAGCCACCACGCCAGCCCATCTTTTAATTTTGATATATTTTGAACATATTTGATATATGTTCAAAATTCAAAAGTACAAAAGCCACTTTTTATTTTTAAATAAAAGGAAAACTCACCTTGAGGTTTGTTTTAGTTGCCAGACATCTCCTTTGAGGGGCATGCAATGATTCAATGTTGTACAAACTTACAGGGAGTAGCACTGTCCTCTTTTATGTCTACTGGGCTTAATAACTAACAGTGTCTTCTCTCCCCTTTCCTTTCTGCTTTGGTTTGTTTCATCTGCTGCTGACAACACTTTTCTTCCAATCAGCAAATGGTTCGTTTCATGTTTCCTAATTTTTGTACATGCATGTGTGTGTTTGTGTGTATGGTTTCCCACTAATGTCCATTGTTTGGCTTTTTCTTCCTCCTGCAATGGAGCTCTTAACACAAGAATGACTTAGAAAATGCACTTTGGGAAGTGAGGATAGACTCAGTAGGTCTGCCTTCAGAGGTGGCCTCCATGATGCTGGGGATATTCTGTGGAGAAAGACTGGAGTGATTGCTAACTTTGCTTTGTAACTTGCCCCAGCAGGAGAAAAAAAACAAATATTTCTTTAAGAAGTAAAATATGTATGTATATATGTGTGTGTGTATATATGTATATATATTTTTAATATTATAAAGTGGGATTTTTCAATTCAGAGAAATGAGACCTTTTTATTATTTGTAGAAGAAGAAATAAATTTTTTGTTTTTAAGTTAAAGTGCCCTTAGTTTGAAAGGAAATGTTCAGGACAAGAGCAGTCCCTCCTGTTGGCCACCTTGTCCCCCCCGCCCCAGGGCTCGGCACAGGTGCTCTTCCTCTGGGTGGCACCTGAACGCTGCCCTGTTGGCGTGCCAGGCTGTTTGTCCTCGGTTTGGAGAAAGCTTTAGCCTTCTCCATTTTCCCTGAGGACATGTTTACTTATCGCTCCACCATTACCAGTCAGCTGATAAAGGACAGTCTGAAGGAAATTTCCATATGACTTCTTCAAATCTACAGAACGGAAAAGTCCTAGATGAATTCTGGAGTTTAATGGAAGAACTAACCTTTTTATGCATTTTGTAAAGGGGTGTGTGTGTGTGTGTGTGTGTGTGTGTGTGTGACTTTTGTAGAATGCAAGATTTTATACACACACACACACACACACACACACACACACACACACACACATATATGTTTTATTTTTTATTTTCTATTTTTTGAGATGGAGCCTTGCTCTGTTGCCCAGGCTGGAGTGCAATGGCCTGATCTTGGCTCACTGCAACCTCTGCCTTCTGGGTTCAAGCAATTCTCCAGCCTCAGCCTCCTTAGTAGCTGGGACTACAGGCATGCATCACTACACCCAGCTAATTTTTGTTTTTTGTTTTTTTTTTTGTATTTTTACTAGAGACAGCATTTCACTATATTGGCCAGGTTGGTCTCAAACTCCTGACCTTAGGTGATCCGCACACCTCCGCCTCCCAAAGTGCTGGGGTTACAGGTGTGAGCTACTGTGCCCAGCCAATATTTTTTATGTGGTAGAATGAAAACAAACGTGTGCCCATATATTCAGAAATGTAAGATTATGACTTTTGGAGAATGCAAGATTTTTTTTCCAATAAAAAATTTTTCTTATACTTTTTCAAGAATCAATAGCACTGCACCAACCCACAGATTTATATGTTTAAGAATAATTTCAGTGGGGTGCGGTGGCTCATGCCTGTAAATCCCAATACTTTGGGAGGTGGGCAGATCACGAGGTCAGGAGTTCGAGACCAGCCTGGCCAATATGGTGAAACCCCATCTCTACTAAAAATACAAAAAATTAGCTGGGCATGGTGGCATGCGCCTGTAGTCCCAGCTACAAAGGAAGCTGATGCAGGAGAATCGTTTGAACCCAGGAGGCGGAGGTTGCAGTGAGCCAAGATCCTGCCACTGCATTCCAGCCTGGGTGACACAGTGAGAAGAAAAAAAAAGAGTGATTTCATTTGCCTCAAAAACAAATGAAGTGTATCCATTTATACCTAGAAATATTCAATGAAGTGTACTTTAAATGTTTTTTTAAAGATAAAAGAGCATCTACTCAGTAAGGAACATTTGAAGAATACTGAAAGGTGTGAGGGGTTAAAAGAAACTGCCATAACCTCACCACCTAGACATGACTTCATTTAAGTTCAGCTCTTTACTCACACAATCTCAGCATTCCTGTCCTCAGGGAGAGTGAAAAGTATGGGTTCCTAATAGCCACTGTTGGCCTCTTCGGCACACTTTGCTGCCGTAGCTTAAAGGCATATACTTCATGACTTGTTGATGCTCCAGCTTATATATATATTCTTGTCATTTTACACATCTCACTTCTTTTTTTTTAACAGATTGATTTCCTAAATTCGGTAATAGTGGACCTTCAAAGGAAAAATCAAGACCTCAAGATGAAGGTGGAGATGATGTCAGAAGCAGCCCTGAATGGGAACGGGGATGACTTGAACAACTATGACAGGTATTTCATAGGAAGACATACGGATTGCTGTAATCCCAGCACTTTGGGAGGCTGAGGTGGGTGGATCACTTGAGGTCAGGAGTTCAAGACCAGTCTGGCCAACATGGTGAAACCCCATCTCTACTAAAAATACAAAAGTCAGCCAGATGTGGTGACACAGGCCTCTTTTTTTTAAATTAAAAATTTTTTTTTTTTTTTTTTTTTTTTTGAGACGGAGTTTCGCTCTTGTTACCCAGGCTGGAGTACAATGGCGCGATCTCGGCTCACCGCAACCTCCGCCTCCTGGGTTCAGGCAATTCTCCTGCCTCAGCCTCCTGAGTAGCGGGGATTACAGGCACGTGCCACCATGCCCAGCTAATTTTTTGTATTTTTAGTAGAGACGGGGTTTCACCATGTTGACCAGGATGGTCTCGATCTCTTTTTTTTTTTTTTTTGAGACGGAGTTTCACTCATGTTACCCAGGTTGGAGTGCAATGGCGCGATCTCAGCTCACTGCAACCTCCGCCTCCTGTGTTCAGGCAATTCTCCTGCCTCAGCCTCCTGAGTAGCTGGGATTACAGGCACGCACCACCATGCCCAGCTAATTTTTTGTAGTTTTAGTAGAGACGGGGTTTCACCATGTTGACCACGATGGTCTCGATCTCTTGACCTCACGATCCACCCGCCTCGGCCTCCCAAAGTGCTGGGATTACAGGCTTGAGCCACCACGCCCGGCCCAAAAAAAAATTTTTTTTTTTAAAGACGGGGTTTCACTATGTTGGTCAGGCTGGTCTTGAACTCCCAACCTCAGGTGATCCGCCCGCCTTGGCCTCCAAAGTGCTTGGATTACAGGCATGAGCCACCACGCCCGGCCTAGACACATGCCTCTTAATCCCAGCTCCTTAGGAAGCCGAGGCAGGAGAAGTGCTTGAATGTGGGAGGCGGAGGTTGCAATGAGCTGAGATTGCGCCATTGTACTCAAGCCTGGGTGACACAGCAAGACCCTGTCTCAAAAAAAAGCTATACAGATTGGAACCTTAGTTTCATCAAAATAAATGTATGTTTTTAAAGTGAGGTTCTCTAGTGGATTGTAAAAAGACACAACAAAAAAAAACACAATTGTTTTGTAGTTCCTTTGCCATAAATAGATTTTTGTAAATCTGGCAAGCAAGAGGAGACTACAAATGGTTTAACATGAAAATTTTAAATGTGAGGCTGTCACGGTGGCTTACGCCTGTAATCCCAGCACTTTGGGAGGCCAAGGTGGACAGATCACCTGAGGTCAGGAGTTTGAGACCAACTTGGCCAACCTGGCAAAACCCCATCTCTACTAAAAAAAACAACAAAATTAGCTGGGCATGGTGGAGTGTGTCTGTAATCCCAGCTAGTTGGAAGGCTGAACCCAGGAGGCGGAGGGTGCAGTGAGCTGAGATCGTGCCACCGCACTCCAGTCTGGGCAACAGAGCAACTCCAACTCAAAAAAAAAAACAAAAAAACAAAAAAAAAAAAAAAAACCTTTTTTTTTTTTTTTTTTTTTTGAGACGGAGTTTCGCTCTTGTTACCCAGGCTGGAGTGCAATGGCGTGATCTTGGCTCACCGCAACCTCCACCTCCTGGGTTCAGACAATTCTCCTGCCTCAGCCTCCTGAGTAACTGGGACTACAGGCACGTACTACCATGCCCAGCTGATTTTTTGTATTTTTAGTAGAGACGGGGTTTCACCATGTTGACCAGGATGGTCTCGATCTCTTGACCTCGTGATCCACCCGCCTCGGCCTCCCAAAGTGCTGGGATTACAGGCTTGAGCCACCGCGCCCGGCCAAAAAAACCTTTAAATGTGGAATAATGTACTACTTACACTGGATGCTCACAGACTTGGCCATAATTAGTTCTTGCTTAATTTTTAAATTCTTTGCAAGCGTTCTTGTCTCTTCAGTTTCTTCTGATAAATTTTCTGATTTCACACATTAACATTTATAGTGATGATCAGGAGAAACAGTCCAAGAAGAAACCTCGCCTCTTCTGTGACATTTGTGACTGCTTTGATCTCCACGACACAGAGGACTGTCCTACCCAGGCACAGATGTCAGAGGACCCTCCCCATTCCACACACCATGGCAGTCGGAGTGAGGAACGGCCATACTGTGAAATCTGTGAGATGTTTGGACACTGGGCCACCAACTGCAATGATGATGAGACCTTCTGATGAAGCCTCAAGTGGAGAAGTGGGCTTTCTCAGATGCACTCGCATTGACACAACGTAACACCAGCATTGTGTGTGCAGACTTCGGGAGAACTCATGTTATTTTTTACCCCATCAACAAATCTAGGAAAATATTTTGATCTTCAACAAATTGCCCTTTAGTCTCCCCTTATGAGTTAGAATAATAAATATTTAGTAGGTGAAATTTCACCTCAGATTTTGTTTTCTTGGTATTTAAGTTTGAAGACATTGCACCAGATGCCATTACATTTATTGTCCCTAGACCTCATAGGAAAATCCCTACCCTTACGATACCTTATTTAAGTAACTTTAAATTATGCCGTTACTTTTCATATTTGCACTAAAATATTTCCAGGCTGCATTTGTATATTTAGATTTTTTTGGTTAAGCTTTGACACTGGAATGAGTTGAAAAAATGTGCCAATTTGCATTTTCATCTACTCATTTAAAGTATTTTATTCTTATTCAAAGAAATATCTGAGCTCTTTGCACTACCTGTTATCAGTAGTGCCTTTATTTCAGGCCTGATAATACTTCGGTGTGATTATAAAATCTTGAAGCAGGTAAAGAGAGGGAAAACCCCCAAACTGCTGTGGGGACATTTTATAATCTATATGCTGCACCCACTTACTCTACTGTGGTGTTTGGTTCATTAGTTTTGCATAATTTCGGCTTCTATATATTATATGTATATATTTTTTAAAAATCTCTATTTTGGGAAAAAACATACACAATGTGTCTTTCTTTTTGGATATTTACCTTTATGAAAAAGGAAACACTTAAAATGATCATTAGGACATGACAGACTAGGCCAGAAATAACATCACGTGGCTTTGCAACTATTTTCATTTGTTTTCCTTTTATTTCTTTACTATATTTAAATAACTGGAGGAATTTTCTCCAATTTTTTTTTTCTTTCTCTAGCAGGTATCCCCAGCAGTCAGTTAACAATAGCCACTATAAAACACCTAAATTAACCAATCTACAATCTTCTTTTACAAGTTTTTTTTACTGCTTTTAGATGAATGTACGATGAGAAATTCAACATTAATAATTTTGGATTTTCTTATCACAAAAAAGAAAATGAAGGACCTCAAAGCACCAGAACAGTTTATCAACCAGTTTGAATCTATTTATCTTCATTTGAATGTCTTCTAGCATATGTAAAAAGTAATAAAATGTATCTTCCATGCTACATGTACAATAAGAACTTCTATAATTGTATATATGCCTTTGATGTATTTTCCCCTCAAGATTATCAACTGTGTGTTTGACAGTGAATATTAAATCTGTTATGAGTTGAAATTTTTGATTATAAATGTAATACAAATTCTTTCACAAACAGAAAACATGTAAAGCAGTATTAAAATCTGGCCAAACAAGTGTTCTGTATCTACTTTAATAAATGCTTATTCTTTTTTGTTTTGTTGGTTTTATTTTGTTTTAGACAGGGTCTCTGTCATCGAGGCTGGAATACAGTGGCACAAACATAGGTTGCTGCAGCCTCCAACTCCTTGGCTCAAGCAGTCCTCTCACCTCAGCCTCCAAAGTAGCTACGACTACAGGCAAGTGCCACCACACCTGGCTAATTTTTTAATTTTTTGTATAGAGTGAGTCTCCCTATGTTGCCAGAGCTGGTTTTGAACTCCTGAGCTCAAGGCCGGGCGTAGTGGCTCATGCCTGTAATCCAAGCACTTTGGAGGCCAAGGCGGGTGGATCACCTGAGGTCGGGAGTTAAAGACCAGCCTGACCAACATGGTGAAACCCTGTCTTAAAAAGAAAAAAAAAGGCCGGGCACGGTGGCTTACGCCTGTAATCCCAGTACTTTGGGAGGCCGAGGCGGGTGGATCACGAGGTCAAGAGATTGAGACCATCCTGGTCAACATGGTGAAACCCCGTCTCTACTAAAAATACAAAAAATCAGCTGGGCATGGTGGCGCATGCCTGTAATCCCAGTTACTCAGGAGGCTGAGGCAGGAGAATTGCCTGAACCCAGGACGTGGAGGTTGTGGTGAGCCGAGATCGCGCCATTGCACTCCAGCCTGGGTAACGAGTGAAACTCCGTCTCAAAAAAAAAAAAAAAAAAAAAAATAGCCAAGCATGGTGACACAAATTTGTAGTCCCAGCTGCTGAGGAAGTTGAGGCAGGAGGATTGCTTGAGCCCAGGAGATAGAGGCTGCAGTGAGCAATGATTGTGCCACTGCACTCCTAGGCAACAGAGTAAGACACAGTCTCTTAAAAATTTTTGTGGTATGTCTTTCTGTTCTTCTTAAAGTGTTTCGTGAGATATTTAGCATAATGTATCTATGGTTATCCATTACTATATCACGCTGCATTACCTGACAAAAAAATAAATGTGTCATCATATGGTGCCAACTGTCTATTCATCCATGAAGTCTTAGAAACTGAAAAGTCAATATGACATTTACAAAAATTATTACTGAACCAACTGAGTGCTAGGCCTTTGAACATGCTTTTCTTGTTTTGAGGCAAGGTCTCACTGTCACTCAGGTTGGAGTGCAGTTGTACAATCTCGGCTCACTGCAACCTCTGCCTCCAATGCTCAAGTGATCCTTCCACCTCACCCTCCTGAATGGCTGGGACCACAGGCGCATGCCACCACGCCTGGCTAATTTTATTGTTTTATTTTCTTTGAAACAGGGTTTCACTCTGTCGCCAGGGTGGAGTGCAGTGCTGCCATCTTGGTTCACTCCAACCTCTGCCTCGCAGGTTCAAGCAATTCTCCTGCCTCAGCCTCCCAAGTAGCTAAGACTACAGGCGTGTGCCACCACACCCAGCTAATTTTTGTATTTTTAGTAGAGATGGGGGTTTCACCATGTTGGCCAGATTAGTCTCAAACTCTGACCTTAGGTGATCTGTCCACCTCAGCTTCCCAAAGTGCTGGGATTACAGGCATATGCCGCCATACTAGCTAATTTTTGTATATTTGGTAGAAACGGGGTTTTGCTTCGTTGACCAGGCTCAAACCCCTGAGTTCAAGCGATCTGCCCATGATGGCCTCCCAAAGTGCTGGGATTAGAGGCGTGAGCCACCATACCTCACCTAACATCCATTTCATGAATACAGATTCCCTCACAGGTAGGTATTTCCAAAGCAGTTACTCCTTGAATATTACTTCTAGGCCAGGTGCCGTGGCTCACGCCTGTAATCCCAGCACTTTGGGAGACCGAGGCGGGTGGATCATGAGGTCAAGGGATCGAGACCATCCTGGCCAACATGGTGAAACTCTGTCTCTACTAAAAATACAGAAAAATTAGCTGGGCGTGGTGGCACGTGCCTGTGGTCCCGGCTACTTGGGAGGCTGAGGTGGAAGAATCGCTCGAACCCAGGAGGCAGAGGTTGCAGTGAGCCGAGATTGCACCGCTGCACTCCAGCCTGGCGACAGAGCAAGACTCTGTCTAAAAAAAAAGAATATTACTTCTACCTAAATAATATGCTAATACACAGTAGTTCTCAACTTTGGTACTGACCTTAGGTGACTAAAAGACTCTAAACAAGTCTGCAGTATTTGTAGGGGAACTATAGTAGTTCAGCAATGTCTCTCCTGGTCTATAAAAGCACCTGCTGTTACTTAACCATTTTCTAGCATCCTGCTTCTGCTTAGGGATAGTTTACCATCCTCCTCTTAGGTTCTACACTCATGCATGTTTGAGATTTCACTAACCTGGGGCATTTCACTTCTTACAGTAAGTTATACCCTCATTTAACAGCTCATAACATGACCTGCTGAACACAACATTTATTCCCACAGGTGTTAAAATGATGCATTCTCTTGGCTATGAGTCTGTAAATAGAAAAAAAAAATGCATTATCAGCCAGGAGCAGTAGAGCTATCTGTAGTCCCAGTTACTCCAGAGGCTGAGGCCATATGATAGCTGGAACCCAAGAGTTTGAGCCCAGCCTGGGCAACATAGGAAAACCCCATCTCTAATTATTATTTTTTAAATTCTCAGTTGAGGCTGGAGAACCACCTTGAAAACCAGGTTGAGAACTAACGCATGGAAGCGTTTCCATGTGTGTTAAAGTGTTAAAACAGAAATGTCCTTGTTGGAATAAGATTGAGAACAGAAGTTCTGGTTGAGTGGCTGCTTTTCTGCACCATCCACAAATACCACTTTTTGCTTGTTCAGACTCTGTGGTAAGCGCTTCATAACGTAAAGTGTATAGAAGATGCTGAAGGAAGCTATGCATTCGAAGAAGAAAAATTTCATCTTTGAGCAGATCCCCAAAGCCCATTTCCACCCCAAAGCATCTAAAAGCGTATGTCCTACTAATAGAAGCTTATTGAGCAATTAAGTTCCAGGCACCAGCTAAGCTTCTCACGTGGACTACGTGATGTAATTCATACCTTCTTTGATCCTCACTACAACTCACAGGTAACATGGAATTTTACTGAGGCAAGTGATGGGACCCGGATTTCAGAAGCAATACTATTTGTGTGAAATGCCACATCGCTGTAAAAGTCTGTTAGGAAGGGATTACAAAAAAAGAGTCCACTCAAAATTCCCTCGATCCCTATATTCATACATTTTAGCTCACAAATCAAAACAGTCTTCATTAGTGCAAAGCTAAGAACCTTGTGACTACTATAATTTAAAAGATTTGAGCAGTGGGTGGCGGCGCGCACCTGTGGTCCCAGCTATTCCGGCGCCTGAGGTGGGAGGGTCACTTGAGCCAGAGAGGTGGAGGCTGCAGTGAGCTATGATTACGTCACTGCACTCCAGCCTTTCTCAAAAAAATGTCTTTTTCTATCCAAGTTTAGCCTTAAGATATCATTTTACAGCAAGCACCTTTGCTGAAAATAAAAATTCGCGATTTTTAAAAGAGACTAGAGAGTGTCCGTTTTTTTTGATATGAAGTCTGCCCAGGCTGGTCTCGAACTCCCGGCCTCAAGCGATTACTCCTACCTCGGCTTCTTAAAGTGTTAGGGATTACAGGCGTGAGCCACCGCGCCCAGGCTGAGTCCACATCTTTAAAATCGCTTTTCAGCGCCAGACGACTCCTGGAGTGAGGCAGGGTCTGAAACGCGCCTTGAGTCTTAGCGGAGTCTGAACAGCTACCGGGGTAGAAAAAGCGGTGGACACTAGGGCCACACGAGATAGAAGCCGAACCCGGCGATCCCAGTTTCCGGGTTGGCGTGCGCAGCCGCACAGGTCACGTGGACGCGTTGTCACGTGACTGCGTCCATGGCCCTCCCGTTGGAACCAGTGGCCGTGGTGGACACTGTGGGGTAGGGGCTGTTGGGGCAAGATGGCGGCGCACCTATCTTACGGGCGAGTGAACCTGAACGTGCTGCGCGAGGCGGTGCGTCGCGAGCTTCGCGAGTTCCTGGACAAGTGCGCGGGAAGCAAGGTGAGGGGCGGGAGGCAGCAACACCGCCCTCGCCTCCCCTGATCCGGCCTGCCTTAATCCGTTCTCTGACCGCCTGAGATCGCGGTGTACGAGGTCCCAGGGGTTTTCCAGGAGGCGAACCTCAAGGCCTTTCTACCCGCACCCCTGTGCAGGCGTTAACGATGAAGTGGGGGGGCCCTGGGCGAACAGCCTGGAGCCGGAGTGGCTTCCAGATTGTTTTGTGAGAGCAGAGTAAGCCACCGTGATATCCTGGCTCCTGATAAGCCGGTTTACGTCAGGTGCCTCTTCTGCTGCCTGCCGAGGCGCGGGACGGGTGGGCGGCCCAAGAATGTGGATGGTCAAGTGTCCATTCATTACAGGGATCATACGTGTCAGTACAAATCGTACGTTAGAAAGTCTCTTGAAACACCAACACCTTACAACCTGCTGTTCATGCCTGTTGGGAGAGAAGTTGTAATCATTTGGGCTTTTAAACCGGCCTCCTAAAATAGTATTACTTCTCTAGTAGCACCCTTTTCACAAGGGAGTCAGGAACTAGATAAGAGATTTTATAGAATTTTTTTTTTTTTTTGAGACAGAGTCTTGTTCTGTCCGCCAGGCGCCAGGCTGGAGTGCAGTGGCGCAATCTTGGCTCACTGCAACCTCCGCCTCCTGGGTTCAAGCAATTCTCCTGCCTCAGCCTCCCTAGTAGCTGGGACTACAGGTGCACGCCACCACGCCCAGCTAATTTTTGTATTTTTTAGTAGAGACGGGATTTCACCACGTTGGCCAGGATGGTCTCGATCTCTTGACTTCCTGATCCGGCCGCCTTGGCCTCCCAAAGTGCTGGGATTACAGGCGTGAGCCACCGGACCCGGCCAGGATTCCTTTTAAATGATATCACTTCTTCCTTATCCCCTTAGGGTTAATCAGTCACCCTAAGTAACTGACAGTACAACTGTGAAAGGTCCAACTGGGGAGCCTCATTTTTGGAGAGAGCAGAACCCCAAGAAGTAGAGAGGGTGCTAGCAGCCTTTGAGAGAAGAAAGCAGGCTAAATCATAGGGGTCCAGTTTCAGTTCAGCAAAGGATGCTGAAATCTGAATAAACTCATGGATTGTATCAATGTCAATATCCTGGTTGTAATATGCTACCCCTGGAGGAAACTGAGCAAAGAGTACAGGGGCTCGCTCTGTATTATTTCTTTTAACTAAATGTTAATGTACAATTATTTAAATAAATATTTCAATTTAAGAAAAAGAAATGATACTGGAGTTTAGTAGTAGAAATACTCATAGGGGCCCACAGCAATGACTCGGGGTGTCAAAAAGTTTTAGGTTGGAGTCCTTTCTCCCTTACACACTGTGTAGTTCAAGATCTCTATATGGCCTCGGAAAGTACTTAAACTTAATGAGCTTTTAAGAATTTTCTCTTTTGGCCTGGCATGGTGGAAGAGGAAGTGCAGTGTAATCACAGCACTTTGGGAGGCCATGGCAGGCAGATAGATCGCTTGAGCCCAGAGTTGGAAACCAGCCTGGGCAACACGGCAAAATCTCATCTCTACTAAAAAAAAAATTAGCCTGCTGTGATGGCACACACCTGTAGTCCCAGCTACTCTCACCTAAGCCTGGGAAAGCGAGGCTGCAGTGAGCGGTGATTCTACCACTGCCCCTGTCTCAAAAAAAAAAAATCCTCTTTTGTCAAAATAAGATTTGTAATACCTATATCATAGGTTTTAATTTTGTATAACTGACAATTTCCATATGGCTCGATCTAATAATACTATAACACAGATATCCAGCCAACTAAAGTTCCTTCTTTCTGTTCAGGACAGTGATTAACTTGTAACTGTCTCAGGACCAACAGTAGCATTGCTTTCCCTGGGTGCTATTTTTCTTTTTTTTTTTTTTTTTTGAGATGGAGTTTCACTCATGTTACCCAGGCTGGAGTGCAATGGCGCAATCTCGGCTCACCGCAACCTCCACCTCCTGGGTTCAGGCAATTCTTCTGCCTCAGCCTCCTGAGTAGCTGGGATTACAGGCACGCGCCACCATGCCCAGCTAATGTTTTGTATTTTTTTTTAGTAGAGACGGGGTTTCACCATGTTGACCAGGATGGTCTTGATCTCTTGACCTCGTGATCCACCCACCTCGGCCTCCCAAAGTGCTGGGATTACAGGCTTGAGCCACCGCGCCCGGCCGCTATTTTTCTTTAGATTAAGGATATGAATGTGTTCGGAGCTCGTTTGTTTTTATTTGGCTGCGCTCAGTGGCACACATCTGTAATCCCAGCACTTTGGAAGGCCGAGGTGTGCGGATCACCTGAGGTCAGGAGTTAGAGACCAGCCTGGCCAACACAGTGAAACCCCGTCTCTACTAAAAGCACAAAAATTGGCCAGACATGGTGCTGCATGCCTGTAATCCCAGCTACTCAGAAGGCTGAGATAGGAGAATCACTTGAACCCTGGAGGCAGAGGTTGCAATGTGCCAATATCACACCATTGCACCCTAGTCTGGGTGACAGAGCAAGATTCCATCTCAAAAACAAAACAACAACAAAAAACTCCAAAATGTTTAATTTCTTTTTTCTCCTTTATTATTATTTTTAAAATCTTATAACACAAGGAGTAAATTTTTTAATCCCCAGAGTTTGAAGCAAATAATCCTTCTATTTGTGATAGGCTATTTTCTATTGATGCTGTTGAAATTCCTAATATTAACTATAATAAGAGAATGTTTCTCCCTTCTTACAGGCAATAGTTTGGGATGAATACCTAACTGGACCCTTTGGCCTGATTGCGCAGTATTCGCTATTGAAGGTAAATGAGCTATTTGGGTTTTGTTAGGGGAATAATAATTCTGTACTTCAGCAGTTATGATAGGATTTTATATTTCTTCCTTAATCATTGCTTTGCAAAGCTGTTTGGTCTTTATAAACACTGATACTAGTGCCCGATTAACATGTTACATTCATTGGCCAGTGGTTCTGTACTGATCCTAGCATTATATTATGTGACCATTACCTGATGTTTTTGAGAGTTCATTATGTAAGAGTCATTTGGATGCTGCTGCAATAACAGTGGCTTTAGGGCCGGGCGTGGTGGCTCACACCTGTAATCCCAGCACTTTGGGAGGCCGAGGCAGGTGGATTGCTTAAGGTCAGGATTTCAAGACCAGCCTGGCCAATGTGATGAAACCCCATCTCCACTCAAAATACAAAAATTAGCTGGGTGTGGTGGTGGACACCTGTAATCCCAGCTACTCTGGAGGCTGAGGCAGGAGAATCACTGGAACCTGGGAGGTGGAGGTTGCAGTGAGCCTGCACTCCAGCCAGGGCAACCGAGTGAGACTCCCTCTCAAAAAAACAAAACAAACTAGTTTCTAAGGATTATGTCTGCGAGTCAGGATTCCTGATCCAGAGACAATGGCCCTGATGGGATGGAGCCCGAAGGCGTCATCGAGAGTAACTGGAATGAGATTGTTGACAGCTTTGATGACATGAACCTCTCAGAGTCCCTTCTCCATGGCATCTATGCGTATGGTTTTGAGAAGGCTTCTGCCAACCAGCAGCGAGCCATTCTACCTTGTATCAAGGGTTATGACGTGATCACTCAAGCCCAATCTGGGACTGGGAAAACAGCCACATTTGCCATATCGATTCTTTTTTTTTTTTTTTTTGAGACGGAGTCTCGGTCTTGTTACCCAGGCTGGAGTGCAATGGCGCAATCTCGGCTCACCGCAACCTTCGTCTCCTGGGTTCAGGCAATTCTCCTGCCTCAGCCTCCTGAGTAGCTGGGATTACAGGCACGTGCCACCAGGCCCAGCTAATTTTTTGTATTTTTAGTAGAGACGGGGTTTCACCATGTTGACCAGGATGGTCTCGATCTCTTGACCTCGTGATCCACCCGCCTCGGCCTCCCAAAGTGCTGGGATTACAGGCTTGAGCCACTGCGCCCAGCCTGCCATATCGATTCTGCAGCAGATTGAATTAGATCTAAAGGCCACCCAGGCCTTGGTCCTAGCACCCACTCGAGAATTGGCTCAGCAGATACAGAAGGTGGTCATGGCACTAGGAGACTACATGGGTGCCTCCTGTCACGCCTGTATTGGGGGCACCAATGTTTGTGCTGAGGTGCAGAAACTGCAGATGGAAGCTCCCCACATCATCGTGGGAACCCCTGGCCGTGTGTCCAATATGCTTAACCGGATATACCTGTCTCCCAAATACATCAAAATGTTTGTACTGGACGAAGCTGATGAAATGTTAAGCCGTGGATTCAAGGACCAGATCTATGACATATTCCAAAAGCTCAACAGCAATACCCAGGTAGCTTTGCTGTCAGCTACAATGCCTTCTGATGTGCTTGAGGTGACCAAGAAGTTCATGAGGGACCCATTCAGATTCTTGTCAAGAAGGAAGAGCTGACCTTGGAGGGTATCCACCAATTCTACATCAATGTGGAATGAGAGGAATGGAAGCTGGACACATGGTGTGACTTGTATGAAACCCTGACCATCACCCAGGCAGTCATCTTCATCAACACCCAAAGGAAGGTGGACTGGCTCACTGAGAAGATGCATGCTCGAGATTTCACTGTCTCTGCCATGCATGGAGATATGGACCAAAAGGAATGAGATGTGATCATGAGGGAGTTTCGATCTGGCTCTAGCAGAGTTTTGATTACCACAGACCTGCTGGCCAGAGGCATCGATGTGCAGCAGGTTTCTTTAGTCATCACCTGTGACCTTCCCACCAACAGGGAAAACTATATCCACAGAATTGGTTGAGGTAGACGGTTTGGCCGTAAGGGTGTGGCTGTTAACATGGTGACAGAAGAAGACAAATGGACTCTTTGAGACACAGAGACCTTCTACAACACCTCCATTGAGGAAATGCCCCTCAATGTTGCTGACCTCAACTGAGGGGCTGTCCTGCCACCTAGCCCCAGCCTGAGTTCAGTCTTCAGGGGCTGAGGAGTAGCAGGAGGGGGGAGGGAAGGGAGCCAAGGGATGGACATCTTGTCATTTTTTTTTTTTTTTGAGACGGAGTTTTGCTCTTGTTACCCAGGCTGGAGTGCAATGGTGCGATCTCGGCTCACCGCAACCTCCGCCTCCTGGGTTCAGGCAATTCTCCTGCCTCAGCCTCCTGAGTAGCTGGGACTACAGGCACGCGCCACCATGCCCAGCTAATTTTTTGTAGTTTTAGTAGAGACGGGGTTTCACCATGTTGACCAGGATGGTCTTGATCTCTTGACCTCGTGATCCACCCGCCTCGGCCTCCCAAAGTGCTGGGATTACAGGCTTGAGCCACCGCGCCCGGCCCATTTTGTCATTTTTTTTCTTTGAATAAATGTCACTTTTTGAGGCAAAAGAAGGAAAAAAAATAACAGTGGCTTTATACTGAAACTTTGTTCTTTATATATTTGGCTTTGAGGGAATCTAAATTTCAATATTAAAATATTAATGTACACTTGACTGAGAGTGTTTATGATTTCTGAGTCTGAAAATGATAGGTAAATTTCAGACTTTTTGTTAACCTTTTGTGTATGTGTTTGCCTAGGAACATGAAGTGGAAAAAATGTTCACACTTAAAGGAAGTCGTTTGCCGGCAGCTGATGTCAAGAATGTTATTTTTTTTGTCAGACCCAGGCTAGAGTTGATGGATATAATTGCTGAAAACGTGCTCAGGTATCTCAGAGTTTGTGTTTGATCTAAAAGAATTTGGTCCCTATCATGTTTTTAATGTATGAGCTCCTTCTTATGGAAGACCCTCACTCTTGCCAGTGCAAGGCGGTCTTTTGGAAAACTGAGATAGGCATGGAAGAATATAAAAGAGAAGATGAGGGCTGGGGGAAGGTGGAGATGGTTAATGGGTACAAAAAAAATAGAATGAATCAGACCTACTATTTGACAGCACAACAGGAGGACTATAGTTAATAGTAACTTAATAGGTTTTTTTTTGTATTTTTAGTAGAGACAGGGTTTCACCATGTTGGTCAGGCTGGTCTTGAACTCCTGACCTCATGATCCACCCTCCTCGGCCTCCCAAAGTGCTGGGATTACAGGCGTAAGCCTTTTTTTTTTTTTTGAGATGGAGTTTTGCTCTTGTTTCCCATGTTAGAGTGCAATGGCTCGATCTCAGTTCACTGCAACCTCCATCCCCCCACCCCCGGGTTCAAGCCATTCTCCTGCCTCAGCCTCCTGAGTAGCTGGGATTACAGGTGTGCACTACCATGCGTGGCTAATTTTTTGCATTTTTAGTAGAAATGGGGTTTCACCATGTTAGCCAGGCTGGTCTCGAACACCTGACCTCAGGTGATCTGCCCACCTTGGCCTCCCAAAATGCTGAGATTACAAGTATGAGACATCAGCCCTGGCCTTAATTGCATAGTTTTAAACATAAAGAGTGAGGCTGGGCATGGTGGCTCACACCTGTAATCCCAGCATTTTGGGAGGCCAAGGTGGGTGGATCACTTGAGGTCAGGAGTTCGAGACCAGCCTGGCCAAAGTAGTGAAACCCTATCTGTACTAAAAATACAAAAATTAGCCGGGTGTGGTGTCACGTGCCTGTAATCCCAGCTACTTGTGAGGCTGAGGCACAAGAATCTTTTGAACCTGAGAGGCCGAGGTTGCAGTGAGCCAAGATCCTGCTACTGCACTCCAGCCTGGGCGACAGAGAGAGACTCCATCTCAAAAAAAAAAAAAAGTGTAATTGGATTGTTTGTAACTCAGTAAGTGCTTGAGAGGATGTGCCCCCCCGCATTCTCCATGATGCGCTTATTTCACGTTGCCTGCCTATATCATAACATCTCATAGGCTGGGCGTGGTGGCTCAAGCCTGTAATCCCAGCACTTTGGGAGGCCAAGGTGGGCGGATCACCTGAGATCAGGAGTTTGAGACCAGCCTGGCCAACATGGTGAAACCCCATCTTAATAAAAAAAAAAAAAAAAAATCTCATGGACCCCATAAATGTATACACCTGCTATGTAACCCCCCAAAATTAAATATGTAAAAGAGAGGCTGGGAAACTGGGGAAGTCGTTCTCAGCAGTTTGAGAGAAGGATCGTCTTCTAACCCCATTCTTTAAGGATAGCCAGAAGTTTAAACATGTGTCAGTAAAAACGACCCTGTTTTAAAAAAATAAGCCTCCAGCAGTTATTTTTAAATATACTGCATGTACTTGAATTTCATAAGCAAAAAAAAAGAGCTGATTAAAATTTAATACAGCATCCAGTGTATAGAGGAAGTGCTCCCAGCCCAGTCTGCACTCTGTGGTACAATCGATTGATGCAGCCCCTAAAATCTTAAAAGCATAAGGGCTATTTTTGGAAGTCCACTGTCAATGAGAGTAGGGGTGGGAGTCAAGAGTGATCTTTCATTTTAATTTAAGACTCTTTGTGGCTGAAGACTCTTTTGGTTGAAGAACCATTTGTTCTTAGTGAGGCACAAATACCTATTTCGGTAACCTTCAGAGCTTTAATGCCCTGTAGATAGTTGAAGAGAATACTAAAAAAGTACTAGCCAAAACTCAATGCTGCTTTTCTGTCGGGGAAGAAAGAGAGAGTGGGTGCGGCTGTAACAATTTGGGCCTGAGAGTCAGCTTTTGGTTATTTTTTTGAGACACAGGCTAACTCTGTTGCTCAGGGTGGAGTACAGTGGTGGGATCTCTGCTCACTGCAACCTCTGCCTCGTGTGTTCAAGTGATTCCCCTGCCTTAGCCTCCCGAGTAGCTGGGATTGCAGGCACACACACAACACCACACCCGGCTAATTTTTGTACATTTTATTTATTTATTTATCTTTGAGATGGAGTCTTGATCTCTTGCCCAGGCTGGAGTGCAGTGGCACGGTCTCAGCTCACCACAACCTCCACCTCCCAGATTCAAGCAATTCTCCTGCCTCAACCTCCCGAGTAGCTGAGATTACAGGTGCCCGCAACCACACCCGCCTACTTTTTTGCATTTTTTAGTAGAGATGGGATTTTACCACATTTGGCCAGACTGGTCTCGAACTCCTGACCTCAAGTGATCTGCCCACCTTGTTCTCCCAAAGTGCTGGGATTACAGGTGTGAGCCACTGCGCCCAACCTGAGAGTCATTATTTATATGATTTATCTAGCCAGCTTTATAGTGCCTAGTATGTGCCAGGCAGTAAGGATAAACAAAGCAAAATGGTCCATGACTCTTAGGAGCTCATAAGCTAACCAATGTTGCTTCCTTTGCAGTGAAGATAGACGAGGCCCAGCGAGAGATTTCCACATTCTGTTTGTGCCACGCCGTAGCCTATTGTGCGAACAGCGGTTGAAGGATCTGGGTGTCTTGGGATCCTTTATTCATAGGGAGGAGTACAGCTTAGATCTCATTCCATTCGATGGGGATCTCTTATCCATGGAGTCAGAATGTGCATTCAAAGTAAGTTTGACATTTCCTTAGCATCAGGCATTAGTTTTTGCCCAGTTTATGAGTGTGAAAGTATCACAGTATTGTTTTAATTTGTAATTACTGTTCCATTTTATATGTTTATTGATGTTTAAGATTTTCTCTTCAGCAAATTGTTCATTTTCTTTGCCCTTTTTTTCTTTTTGGGTCATTCTTTGTATATTCTGGATGTTGATCATTATGGGTTATAAAAGCTGCAAGTATCTTCCCAGTCGGACTTGTCTTTTATCTTTGTTTATAGTGTCTTTTATCATGTAGACATTTCCCATTAAAAGTAGTTAAATTTTTAAATAATAGCTTTATTATAACTCACAGTACTGGCTGGGCGCATTGGCTCACGCCTATAATCCCAGCACTTTAGGAGGCTGAGGCGAGTGGATCACCTGAGGTCAGGAGTTTGAGACCAGCCTGGGCCACATGGCGAAACCCCGTCTCTACTAAAAATACAAAGATTAGCCGGGTATAGTGGTGGGTGCTTATAATCCCAGCCACTCAGGAGGCTGAGGCAGGAGAATCACTTGAACCCAGGAGGCAGAGGTTGCAGTGAGCCAAGATTGTGGCACTGCACTCCAGCTTGGGTGACAGAGGAAGACTATCTCAAAAAGGAAAAAAAAAAAAAAAAAAACTCACAATACCATGAAATTGTCTCCTTGATGGTGAGAATACATGGTTTTTAGTGTATTCACAAAGCTGTGCAGCTATCACCACGGTCTAAGTGTGGCATATTTTAACTACCCCAAAAAGAAGTCCATGCCCGGTAGTAGTCCATCCCTATCCTTCCTTCCCCCAGCCTCTGGCAGGTACTAGTCTAGTTCAGTCTGTATGAATTTGCCTATTCTGCAGTTTCCTTTTTCTTTTTTTTGAAACAGAGTCTCACTCTTTTGCCCAGGCTGGAGTGCAGTGATGTGATCATACCTCACTGCAGCCTTGACCTCTAGGCTTGAGCGATCCACTAGCCTCAGCCTTTTGATTAGCTGAAACTACAGGCATGTGCCACCACACCTGGCTAATTTTTTTTAAATTTCTTTTATTTCAATTTTTATTTTTTGGAGAGACAGCATCTCACTCTGTTACCCAGGCTGGTTTTGAACTTATTCTGGAGATTTATTGGAAATGAAATCATAGAATACGTATGTGGTCCTTCGTGTGTGGCATCTTCACTTCGTGTCATGTTTTCAGGGTTCATCCAGGTTGTAGCCTGTGTCAGGGCGTCATTCCTTTTTGTTGCTGAATAGCATTGCATTGTCATGATATCATTCATCAGTTGATGGACACCTGATGGGTTGTTTCCACTGTTTGGCTGTCATGATATTTTTGAGAAAAGTTTTTTTGTAGACGTATATTTTCATTTATTGTGGCTATACCTAGGAGTAGAATTGCTGACTCATATGGCAACTCTACATTGAACATTTTGAGGAGCTGCCAAACTCCTGCGCTGAAGCTGTACCGTGTGTACTGCCAGCAGCAGCGTGTGAGGGGTCCAGTGGCACATCCACATGAACACCCTTGTTGTTCTGTCTTTTTTTGGATTATCACTTTGTCACCCAGCCTGGAGTGCAGTGGCGCAATCTCAGTCTCGGCGCACTGCAGACTGCCTCCCGGGCTCCAGTGGTTCTCCCACCTCAGCCTCCTGCGTAGCTGGGATTACAGGCACACGCCACCAAGCCTGGCTAGTGTTTGTATTTTTAGTAGAGATCGGGTTTCGCCACGTTGGTCCAGCTGGTCTCGAACTCCTGACCTCAGGTGATCCACCTGCCTCAGCCTCCCAAAGCGCTGGGATTACAGCCATGAGCCAGTACACCCAGTCTTCCCAGGTGGTTTTGTGTGTATTTTGGAGGTCCTTTTTTCAATGCAAAAATATATATATTTTATGAACTGAGATTATATTCCAGGTTGTTCAACTTGTTCTTTTCATTTCTCAAGAGATTGTGGCTTTCGCTTGTCACTTGTCGTGAAAATCTGCCTTATCCTTTGTAACAACAATGCAGTATCTGTCCTGTGGCCTTTTGCATTTCTGGGCATTAGCATGTGGCTCTCCCAGCATGTCCTGCCAGAGTTTAAACTCACCAGTGAATAGGACCCCCATGTCTCAGTGTAATTCTGTGTTCTACAGTCTTTTATTCAAGAGCTGATTCAGAAGAGCTGGCATGCCGGGTGAACAGTTTTCTTCCAGAAGCCGCAGCTCTGCCCAGGAAAGGTGCTTCCACGGCTGTACCCACCCTTGGGGCTGCCAGCCTTAGGGCCTAGACTGGCAGGCAGCAATTTGGAAAATGAACTTGAGTCCCCAGCTTTCCTGGCACAGGGTGAAATAACCGGAAATGATTTTATTATCTGTTGCTGTACCCCAGCCCCAGGAACAGAGAGGGGCCCCTAGGAGGCCCCTGTGGCCTGGCAGTAATTGGCATTTCCCCTCACAGGAGTGCTACCTGGAGGGCGACCAGACGAGCCTGTACCACGCAGCCAAGGGGCTGATGACCCTCCAAGCTCTGTACGGAACGATCCCCCAGATCTTCGGGAAAGGAGAATGCGCTCGGGTGAGATCTGGCTGCTTTCTGGTGGCAAAGGAGGGGCCCTTCACACCCCAAAAGGGAGCAGGAACGGGAATCTCCTTACACACAAATTCAGTTGATCCTAATTATTTATGAATACTCGTGAATTTGCCTCCCCATTAAAATGCACTTATAACCCTCCACGTCAGTATTCCGGGTGCTTTATGAGTGGGCACAGTGGTGAGTTTGAGTAACCAACTGCGCATGTTCCCATCTGAGGCTGGGTGACACTCCACTTTCCCATTTCAGCTCTCAGACTGCCAGCAAGTGTCCTTTTCACAGCCTCACTGTCATGTTTTTCACACATTTGTACATTTTTTGGTGATTTCACTGTTTAAAATGGCCCCCAGTCGTAGGGCTGAGGTGCAGTCTGGTGTCCTGAGCACAAGAAGGCTGTGATGTGCCTGGCAGAGACATTACATGTGTCAGAGACGCTTTGTTCAGGCACAAGCCACAGAGCTGGGACTGTGAGTTCAAGGTGAATCATAACAATGATGTTAAGTCAGGCACCTTTAAGCAGAAACACATAGAAAACTGGGTTCTGTGTTGATCATTTGACAAAAACGTTGAGACCAGAGGCTCACAGGAACCTAACTCTGCATTTCCCCCAGGAACTGTGGTCCCATCTTCGCTAATTTAGTGTTTACAGTGACTTCATAGAACATAACTACTGCAAATCCCAAGAACAGACTGACCTGATTTTATGCCTCATTGGCAAATGGCAGCTCCCTTGGCGCCAGTGTCGGGATGGGTGCCAGCTTTTCTAGAGCTGCTTATTTCTTAGCAGTGCACTCTTCCACAGTTTTCTCCATTTTTACTTTTTTGATTGTCTTTCTGGTTTTGGACGAATTTTATAATCTGCTGGCTCCCAGGAGGCCCCACCTCATCCAATGTTTTGTTTCCAGCAAGTGGCCAATATGATGATCAGGATGAAGAGAGAGTTTACAGGAAGCCAGAATTCAATATTTCCTGTTTTTGATAATCTCTTGTTGCTTGATCGGAATGTGGATTTATTAACGCCCCTTGCCACTCAGCTGACATATGAAGGACTCATTGATGAAATTTATGGCATTCAGAACAGTAAGTACGTGATGTCTGTTTCCACTAATAGGTAATATGAGAAGAATATCTTTTGTGGAGGCTACTGTGTATATTGGACACTTAAGCGTATTTGAAGTCAGAGATCCAATTTTAATGATGATTTCAAAGTGTATGTAGATTAATACAGACCTTATTGTAAACCATTTGGCAACATATAAAACTTTTCTAACCCTTGGCTCAAGAAAACCCAAAGCCTAAGAACATCCTTTGAGGAATCATCCCAAAAAAGGGGATCAGTGAGATTTGCATAAAAATTTCAATTTCCAGACTGGGCGTGGTGGCACACGCCTGTAATCCCAGCACTTTGGGAGGCCAAGGTAGGCAGATCATGAGGTTGGGAGTTTGAGACCAGCTGGTCAACATAGCGAAACCCCGTCTTTATGAAAAATAATAAAAATTAGCCAGGCATGGTGGCGTGTACCTGTAGTCCCAGTTACTTGGGAGGCTGAGGCAGGAGAATCGCTTGAACCCTGGAGGCGGAGGTTGTGGTGAGCCGAGATGGCACCACTGCACTCCAGCCTGGGCAACAGAGTGAGACTCCACCTCAAAAAAAAAAAAATTTTCAATTTCCATTTCTTACCAGAATTTCCCAAACAATCTCAGTGGTGGAGTACGTTATTAAATATTATGGAACCAGCAGGGCATGGTGGCTTACACCTGTAATCCCAGCACTTTGGGTGGCCAAGGCAGGTGGATTACTTGAGGTCAGTAATTTGAGACCAGCCTGGCCAACATGGTGAGACCCGTCGCTACTAAAAATACAAAAAATTAGCTGGGCATGGTGGTGTGTGCCTGTAATCCCAGCTACTTGGGAGGCTGAGGTGGGAGAATTGCTTGAACCTGGAGGCAGAGGTTGCAATAAGCCGAGATAGCACCACTGTCCTACAGCCTGGGCGACAGAGCGACACTTTGTCTCAAAAAACAGCAAATTATGGAAACATCAAAATAATAATTGTAGAACATAAAAAGCTGCATAGTCATGCTTATTTCAATTAGAAATTATTATATGTTTGTATGTGTATGTATTTGTGTTCCAAACTATATTTATAATACATAAAAAAATAACTGAGAATATCATAAGAAAGGGAAATAACTGGAGGCGGACTAATCAGATCATGCCTCCAAAGGGTCGGTTTCCAGAAAGCTGATTGCTTTACCTTGAAACAACAAAAGTACTGACTTTGACTTTCAGACACTGGGATTCAGTGACCTCTGAGCAAACTGCGGTTGTCAGTGACACAAGAGTTGGCAGCAGTTTAGTGCCCAGGCCTGTCTTTGTCCCTTGTGAGCCGAGGCAACGGGTCTCCCACAGAGGGCACTGGCGTATGGGATGCACACATCCGTGCGGCCGGCAGTAGCTGAGGAAGGCTGTGGGAGCAGAGGCGTTTGTGCTGGGTTTGGAAGGAAGCAGAGAGTTCAGACGGGGGTCCTGGGGCGGGGGCAGGCGGCGTCACACAAAAAGTCAGGATGAGCCAAGCAGCGTGCTTGAGCGGAGCGCACGACTGGGGAAATATTGTAGAGAAACGGCTGGTATAGAAGGTTGAGGCCACTCGATGGAAGACTTGGGTGGCTGGCCAGAGCTTGGGCTTGGTGGGTTGTTTGGTGAGAGTCACAAGCATTTTGGTTTGGTTGGTCTTGGCCCACATGATACTTTCTGTCAGCTTTAATGTGTTACATTTTAAGTAATAATCCTGAATTTTGCCATAACTTGAAAAATACTGGAAGCACTGGCAAGAGGCCATGCTCCCACTGGGTGGGTGGCTGAGACCCAGTATCCAGAGCTCCCTGCCTCACCGCAGACCCCACACCTGTCTCAGCCTGCCTTCTTCCCTCATCTGCATAGTCCCCGGCCTCTATTGCCATCCTGAATGAAGTCACAGGAGTCCAAGGAAAGGCCCAAGGGGAGGCATGTGTAAGGAAGATGGGGCTGGCCACGGTGGCTCACGCCTGTAACCCTAGCACTTTGGGAGGCCAAGGCAGGCAGATCACTTGAGGTCAGGAGTTTGAGGCAGACACACACACACACACAGACACGTAGCTGGATTTCATGGCACATACCTGGAGTACCAGCTACTCAGGAGGGTGAAGCATGAGAATCACTTGAACTCAGGAGGCAGAAGTTACAGTGAGCCAAGATCATGCCACTACACTCCAGCCTGGGCGACAGAGTGAGACTCTGTCTCAAAAAAAAAAAAAAAAAAAAAAAAAAAAAAAAAAAAACAAGGTGAAAAATTGAAAAAATATTTAAAAAAAAGATAGGCCTAAAATTCAGAGGGAAAACAGACCCATGGTTGCCAGGACTGCAGGAAGGAGATGGGGAGTGACTACTTACTGGCTATAGGGCTTCCCTTTGGGTTAAAAAAACTCTGGAACTAGAGACTGGCTGTGGTCCTACCATGTTGTATATGTACTAAATGCTACTGGATCATTCATTGTAAAACAAAGTGGTAATTTTTGTATAATGTGCAATTTACCACAAGAATGAAGGAATGCATGACCTGGGTGAGGGAATGGAGAGAGAGACATGAACAGGTGTTTCTACACACGCCTCCTTAAGGTCTTTTATAAGATTGTAAAAAAGTCTTATTATTATTGCTATTTGTCAAAAAAATGGCTACTACTCTACTACTTTGTAAAACTCTATTTATTGACAGAGGAATTCATTTCAGGAGAGCCCTCTGCTGGGTCGTGGGTGGAAATGAGAGAAATGGGGTGGTCCCAGAGTGTGTGCCACCCAGGAAGGCATGAAAGGAGTGCTCAGCAGTTGGGGATGGGGAATGGCGCAGGGGAAAGGGGACTGGGAGTTGGCCCAGGAGACAGCTGTGTAGGACAGGTGAGAGGTAGGTCGGAGGGAGTTTTCTAAGACAGTGTGTTTAAATTCCCAGCCTCCTTGTAGCAAGTTTTTTTGTAATATAAGTCAAACATTGATTAAGAAAAAAGTTGGAAAAATAGAAGAAAACATAGATCCCTTATTATCTTCCAACCCTACCCTATGGACCTATGGCCTCAAACCTTGGGAAAACCACTGTTAATTCTGTGGCGTATTTCCTTACCGTCTTTTTTTCCCCTTGTGTAGTTTATTTTAATGAATGAAAAATGGAATCAGGTTGTACAAATAGTTTCAAACCTGAGTTTTGATTTGGTAAGCTAATGAGCATTTTCCTAGTATATGCATTCATTAAAATCCACAATATAGATTGGGCACAATGGCTCACGCTTGTAATCCCAGCACTTTGGGAGGCCAAGGCAGGCAGTTCAGCGGAGGTCAGGAGTTCGAGACCACCCTGACCAACATGGTGAAACCCTGCCTCTACTAAATACAAACAAAAATTAGCTGGGTGTGGTGGTGCGCATCTGTAATCTCAGCTACTTAGGAGACTGAGGCAGGAGAATTGCTTGAACCCAGGAGGCAGAGGTTGCAGTGAGCTGAGATCATGCCATTGCACTCCAGCCTGGGCAACAAGAGTGAAACTCCTCCATCTCACCAAAAAAAAAAAAAAAATCCACAGTACATTTAAACCCTAGTTGACAGAGTCATTCCTCTAATGTTGGGCATTTTAGGTTTTTTCCTGTGTGTGTCATTATAAAAACATCTATATACATAAGTGGAGTTTTTATTTTTTGTTTATTTGTTTTTAATAGAGACGGCTTTCACCATGTCGTCCAGACTGGTCTTGAACTCTTGAACTCAAGCAGTTTACCCTCCTCAGCCTCCCAAATTGCTGGGATTACAGGTGTGAGCCACCGTGCCCAGCCAATGTTGTTGTTTTTGAGACAGGATCTCATTCTGCCGCCCAGGCTAGAGAACAGTGGCGTGATCATATCCCACTATTGCCTTGACCTTTTTGGCTCAAGCAGTCCTTCCACCTTGGCCTCCCAAGCAGCTGGGACTGTAGGAATGCTCCACCAGGCCCAGCTAACTTTTCAAGTTTTTATAGAGACAGGGTCTCCCTATGTTTCCCCAGCTGGTCTTGAACTAGGTTCAAGAGATCCTCCCAGGCCAGGTGTGGTGGCTCAAACCTCTGATCGCAGAACTTTGGGAGGCTGAAGCAGATAGATCAGTTGAGGTCAGGAGTTTGAGACCACCCTGGCCAATATGGCAAAACCCGTTTCTACTAAAAATACAAAAATTAGCCAGACGTGGTGGTGTGCACCTACAATCCCAGCTACTCAGGAGGCTGAGGCAGAAGAACCGCTTGAACCTGGGAGGCCAAGGTTGCAGTGAGCCGAGATCACACCACTGCACTCCGGCCTGGGTGACAGAGCAAGACTCTGTCTCATTTAAAAAAAAAAAAAAAAAGTGGCTGGGTGTGGTGGCTCATGCCTGTAATCCCAGCACTTTGGTAGCCTGAGGTGGGCGGATCACCTGAGGTTCGGAGTTCAAGACCAGCCTGGCCAACATGGTGAAACCCTGTCACTACTAAAAATATAAAAATTAGCCAGGCAAGGTGACAGAGCAAGACTTCGTCTCAAATAAATAAAATAAAATAAAATATAAAGAGATCCTCCCACTTTAGCCTCTCAAAGTGCTGGGGTTAGAGGCGTGAGCCACCATGCCCAGCCTACGTAAGATTTTTTTTATATATCAGATGATTTTCTTTCCCTGGATTCCCTGATGCAGGATTTTGGGGTGAAAGGCACTTGGTATGTGTTGCCAAATTGCTTTACTGCAGAGTTACATCAGCTCCATGCCATCAGCAGTTCATGAGCACATGTGGGGTGTTCCAGGGAAATAAAGACTCACTTGGCTTGGCAGGAGCAGAGTGGAGAGAAGGAGATTAAGGTTACTTCGCAGAGGAAGTGGATACCATGCTATTCTGGAGAAATATGTGAGAAATATATTTTATATCATGAGATAGAGTGAGAATCAGTGAGTAATATATTTTACATCGTGACCCAGTACATATATACATGTATATGTATGTGCATGTGAAACTGAAACAAAAGCTTTATTTAAAAAAAAACCTGAAGCCACCACTAGCTTCTCTAATGTCATGTGATCAGCTTTTGTATTTTCTGCTCTGTGCTATTTTGGGTACTGTTGTTTTCTTTTTGTTTTTAAGATGCTACTTGCAACCCACCAGCTTAATTTCATGATCCACTAATGGAACATGATCCACAATTTGAAAAAACGGAAAGAGACACTAGGGAGATCCTTGTAAGCTTTCAGAGTGGAAAAGTGACCTACTCTCTGAATAAGTTCAGGAAGTGGACATTGCTGCATGTGGTTTACATAAATGCGTCAAAGATAATTAGAACTGTGGTGTCAATATTTGAGTCACTACTTCCTGTACTTTGATCATGGAAAATCGAAAGCTCAGAGCTTTGTGTCGGTTGCCCTTACATTGTCTCCTGAGCTGGAAACTGTTTTGTGCTTGGGCGCGTGGTTGGTTCTTCCAGTCATTGCACACAGGTGCTTATTCCCTTCCATTGCCGTTCAGGTTATGTGAAATTACCTCCAGAGAAATTTGCACCTAAGAAACAGGGCGATGGTGGTAAGGACCTCCCCACAGAAGCAAAGAAGCTGCAGCTGAATTCTGCAGAGGAGCTCTATGCTGAGATCCGAGATAAGAACTTCAATGCGGTGGGCTCTGTGCTCAGCAAGAAAGCAAAGATCATCTCTGCAGCATTCGAGGTGAGGCAAGTTTGGGGTGTCATTCTGAAACTCTAGGTCTCAGGTAGATGCCCATCCCAGAGGGGAATGAATAAAAGCTCCAAAAATATGGAGCCATTAAGCCGGGCTTTGGTGCAACTTCACTCATCTTCAGTGACTACAAATTCCGTATTGGAAGATCCAAGGTTTTCTTTCATTTTAAACTTTCTCACACCCATGTGGTGTAAAGCTCTTTTTGCGTGGGGGGTAGGTGGAGGCACAAGTGTTCGCAGTTTACAGACTTCCATCATCAACATTTGCTTTATCATCTTTGAAATTCTTTCCTACCTCGCTTGAAAGGAAGCCATCAGTACTATAAATAACAGTTCCTCTCTAATAGAACTTGTGGTTCATGCTGCAAACTCAAGTTTAGCCAGTGTGACTGTGGCAGGGGACCCCAGCACGTGTGGTGAGTGATAATGAGACTGAAATCCCCAGCAACCCAGGGCTTTTAAATTGGCTTAATTATCACCTTTCTGCCTCCTCTTGCCGATTCACTAGTTTATTTTTGCCCAGGCTCCTTTGTGAAACATGGGAATTCAACAAGATGGTAAACTCTGAATATTTAGACTTTAGAAACATAAATTGGAAGTTTTTGAGAATGAATTTTTCATTGAGTATGTAGTTCCAGATTTTTTTTTTGAGACAGGGTCTCACTCTGTCACCCAGGATGGAGGCAGTGGTACAGTCACAGCCTACTACAGCTGCTACCTCCCAGGCTCAAGCAATCCTCCCACCTCAGCCTCCCGAGTAGCTGGGACCATAGGAACATGCCATCATGCCCGGCTAAATTTTTTGGTTTTTGGTTTTTTTTTTTGTAGAGACGGGGTCTCCCTGTGTTTTCCAGGCTGGCTTGGAACTCGGTGGTGTAATTCCAGATTTTATCTTTCTTAGGAATTATATTCATTAATCGATTTTCATATTTCTGAAGTTACTTTTGGTTTAAGTTATTAAATTTTGCCAAAAAATGTCATCACCAAGCTGGTTTGCTTTGTTCGTAGGCCATACTCAAGACTAAGGTTCAGGCCGGGCGCGGTGGCTCCCGCCTGTCATCCCAGCACTTTCAGAGGCTGAGGCAGGAGGATCGCTTGAGCCCAGAAGTTCTGGACCAGCCTGGGCAACACAGCAAGACACCATCTCTACAAAACAACTTCTTCTTCTTCTTTTTTTTTTTTTTTTAACTAGCTGGACACGGTGGCATATGCCTGTAATCCCAGCGACTCGGGAGGCTGAGGTGGGAGCCTGAGGTGGGAGCCTAGGAGTTGGAGGCTGCAGTGAGCTGTGAGGGTGCCATTGCACTCCAGCCTCGCCGACAGAGAGAGACCCTGTCTCAAAACCAAAGACAAGACTGAGGTTCAACAGAAAAAACGGTGTTGTTTTTTTTCTATTACACAGGAAACTTTTCCTCTTTATAGTACCCTCTAATCATTTTTTGTCTTGGTTTTTTACTCAGAGATTTGTATGATTTATGTAATACCGTCTTTCACCAGTACCCAGATGCCCACAAAATACTGACACAGTGTGTGAGCTGGTACACTGGAAGAGAGACGCTGAGGCATCTGCTTCTCTAAAGAAGTGCTAATTTGGGAGACAGGCACCATGAGCTCTATATTTCAGTGACATGTACATTTCTGTTTTTCTTTATAATGTTGGAGCTGTGTTTGGCCTGATTTATTTGTTGTCCATTCTGCCTTTCATATTAATATAAATGAAACATCCTCTAACAATACAAAAAACAGAGCACTTAAAATATCAGCCAGGCGTGGTGGCTCACACCTGTAATCCTAACACTTTGGGAGGCCAAGGTGGGTGGATCGCTTGAGGTCAGGAGTTTGAGACCAGCCTGATCAATACAGTAAAACCCCATCTTTACTAAAAGTACAACAATTAGCTGGGCGTGGTGGCAGGCACCTGTAATCCCAGCTACTCAGGAGGCTGAGGCAGGAGAATCACTTGAATCCTGGAGGGAGAGGTTCCAGTGAGCCAAGATAGCACCACTGCACTCCAGCCTGGGTGACAGAGCAAGACTCCCTTTCAAAAACATAAATAAAATAAATAAATGCATAAATAAACTATCTTCCCTGCCTGAGGCACTGCTGTCTTATTTCTTTCAGGAAAGACACAACGCGAAGACTGTGGGGGAGATCAAGCAGTTTGTTTCCCAGTTGCCACACATGCAGGCAGCAAGGGGCTCGCTGGCAAACCATACCTCAATTGCAGAATTGATCAAAGACGTCACTAGTGAGTATCCTTTGTAATGGTGGTTTCCATCTGGGGATACTAGCACACACAGCGTTTTATACCTAGGTCATCAACACCACGATGCCTCCTTGGGAGAGTCAGCTCTGTCTTAATACCATGTGTTATTCCCTGTGTTAACTAAGTATACGTATGTTAATAGTTAAGAATGTTCCAGGCTGGGCACGGTGGCTCACACCTGTAATCCCAGCACTTTGGGAGGCTGAGGTGGGCAGATCACCTGAGGTCAGGAGTTTGAGACCAGCCTGGCCAACATGGCAAAATCCTGTCTCTACTAAAAATACAAAAATTAGCCAGGCATGGTGATGCGTGTATATAGTCCCAGCTACCTGGGAGGCTGAGGCAGGAGAATCGCTTGAACCCCGGAGGCAGAGGTTGCAGTGAGCTGAGATCACACCACTGCACTCCAGCCTGGTCAACAGAGTGAGACTTCATCTCAAAAAAACAACAAACAAACAAAAAAAGAATGTTCCATTTGTTGGCTGGGCATGATGGCTCACGCCTGTAATCCCAGCATTTTGGGAGGCTAAGGTGGGCAGATCACTTGAGTCCAGGATTTCAAGACCAGCCTGGGCAACATGGTGAAACCGCATCTCTACCAAAAATACAAAAATTAGCTGGGCATGGTGGCACATGCCTGTAGTCTCAGCTACTCAGGAGTCTGAGACATGAGAATCACTTGAACCCTGGAGGTGGAGGTTGCAGTGAGCTGAGATTACATCACTGCACTCCAGCCTGGGTGAGCAAGACTCCATTTCAAAAAAAAAAAAAAATGTTCCATTTGTTAACTCAATTTTTTTCATTATCATTTATATGAAAAATATTTGGAATGTAGATAAGAGAAAAAATGTTAAGTTTGACATCATAATTTGAGATGGTTAATTTTTTTAATATAGCTTTTTTCCTTTTACTTTTTTATTTTGAGACAGTTTCACTCTTGTTGCCCAGGCTGGAGTGCAGTGGTGCGATCTCAGCTCACCGCAACCTCCGCCTCCTGGGTTCAAGCGATTCTCCTGCCTCAGCCTCCCAAGTAGCTGGGATTACAGGCATGTGCCACCATGCCCAGCTAATTTTGTATTTTTGGTCGAGATGGGGTTTCACCTTGTTGGTCAGGTTGATCTTGAATTCCCGACCCCAGGTGATCCGCCTGCCTCAGCCTCCCAAAGTGCTGGGATTACAGGCGTGAAACACTGCGCCTGGCTGCTTTTTTTCTTTTTGAAGTATTACTTAATTGGCCCAGGGTGATTTTTTGTTGTTGTTGCTGTTGTTCTTTCCTTGAATACTCTATGCAGAATTGGTACAGAGAGTATATGTCGAGTATTTTGAAAGAGCTCAGAAGATGTCTATTAAAGCAGACATGAGTTTGCTCATTACAACACAGGGCTGTAAAAGCTGAGTAGGAGATTGTTTCATGAAGTATACTTCAAATCTTAACTAAAACACAGTGTTGGAAAATCAGTCCTTTGTTTTTCTGTTAGTAGAAGTGGAAACCAGTTGAAATTGGGTTGAACCTAATGATGAAAATGAAATGCTCTTGAGGAATTAGCTTTTATTGATACTGACGCTCATTCTGGGGTCTGTACTGAAATCCTAAGGATACCAAGGAAGGCCATTGTCAACTCTATCTCAATGTAACTTAGGAGCACAGAGGCCTAGGGTTTTTCATGTTTCCTAGAAGATTTTCTTCAGATGATGACTTGAACTTATTGCTTGCTTGCTTTTTTTGCATGATGTCTGGTTCTTTTCTTTCTTTCTTTTTTTTTTTTTTTTTTTTAGTTTTTGGAGACAGTGTCTTGCTCTGTTGCCCAGGCTAGAATGCAGTGGCATGATCTTAGCTCACTGTAACCTCTGCCTCCCAGGTTCAAGTGGTTCTCGCCTCAGCCTCCCGAGTAGCTGGGACTACAGATGTGTGCCACCACAGCTGGCTAATTTTTATATTTTTGGTAGAGATGGGGTTTGGCTGGCTGGGCGCGGTGGCTCATGCCTGTAATTCCGGTACTTTGGGAGGCCGAGATGGGTGGATCACCTGAGGTCAGGAGTTCGAGACCAGCCTGGCCAACATGGTGACACCCCATCTCTATTAAAAAAAAAAAAGAAAGAAAAACGAACAAAAAAAGGGAGAGGGTTTGGGTTTGGCCATGTTGATCAGGCTGGTCTTGAACTCCTGGCCTGAAGTGATCCACCCACCTCAGCCTCTCAAAGTTCTGAGATTACAGGTTTGAGCTACCATGCCCAGCCACCTGTCTAGTTTCTGAACCATGCTCTGTGTATAAAAGCATGCCACTCCAGTAAATTAACATATAATTTCTAAGTTGCAAATTTGCTAATTAATTCATTTTAGCTTCTGAAGACTTCTTTGATAAATTAACCGTGGAACAGGAGTTTATGTCTGGAATAGACACCGATAAGGTATGTGGACAAAAAAACCTCTTTAACAAGTAATTAAAAGCTTATTAAACATTAGATCATAGTCAGAAAAGCAACTGCTTTGATTCCCATGCCTTGCCTACATTTTTTTTTTTTTTGAGACAGAGTCTCACTCTGTTGCCCAGGCTGGAGTACAGTGGCACGATCTCGGCTCACTGCAACTTCTGCCTCCCAGGTTCAAGTGATTCTCTTGCCACAGCCTCCTGAGTGGCTGGGATTACAGGCATGTGCCACCACGCCTGGCTAATTTTTTTTTTTTTTGTTTGTTTTTTTTTGTTTTTTTAATTATCTCCAGTAATGGGTATAAGCAAATTTTTGTATTTTTAGTAGAGACGGAGTTTTACCATTTTGGCCAGGATGGTCTCAAACTCCTGACTTCAGGTGATCTGCCCGTCTTGGCCTCCCAAAGTGCTGGGATTACAGGCATGAGCCTCTGCGCTCAGCCGCCTAAATATTTTTAAAAACAAATACAAAATGTGCAAGTGTAGATTTTATAATGTAACAGATATTTACCGTTATTCTGTGCAAGACTCTTTCTGCCATACATGGCAAGATGAGACCAAGCCCCTGAAATCAAATATTTTTAAATTAAGATATTTGCTCTTTTGAGAGAGTTTCTTATATAATTCCTTTAAATATCTAACTCTGTTAACAAATTTTTTTTTTTTTAAAGATGGGGTTTCACCATGATGGCCAGGCTGGTCTTGAACTCCTGACCTCAGGTGATCCACCCACCTTAGCCTCCCAAAGTGCTAGGATTACAGGCGTGAGCCACCGCGCCCAGCCGTTAACAAATTTTAAATTAACTTTATGAAAATTCCTAACATTAAACAATTACTGACACTTTTTGCTAGATAAATTGTTGATATTATTGAAATGGACTAGGTACCTGGTAGCCTCTCAGAAGCACTTCCTTAGAGACAGATGGGTCCAGACAGACATTTGGAGTGACCAATTGTATTCTCAGTGGTCTTGGGCTCCAGTGACTTGGCCTAATCACTTGGGTGGTGTTTTTGTGTGTGTGTGCATGTGTGTGTGTGTGTGTGTGTGTGTGTGTGTCTTAGCCAAGGTGTGTATGTGGCTGGGGCTAGGAGAGCTATTTCAGGGAGGGGTTAGGGATTGTGAAAAAATAACTGATTTTCCCATATATCATAATATATGATATATGGGAAAATAATAGTAAACATCAAGTTCTTTTAAGTTCCCAAACCGGGTATTGTGTGTGTGTGTGTGTGTACACGTACGTGTGTGTGTGTATATATATATATATGTATATGTATGCTACTTTATTTCTAGGTCAACAATTACATTGAGGATTGTATTGCCCAAAAGCACTCATTGATCAAGGTGTTAAGACTAGTTTGCCTCCAATCTGTGTGTAATAGTGGGCTCAAACAAAAAGTTTTGGATTATTACAAAAGAGAGATTCTCCAGGTAAGTATATTTTAAAATTATTAATTTGCCAAGGGGGACAGCATCTTTTTAAAAAATACTTCATGGGCCAGGCACAGTGGCTTACGCCTATAATCCTAGCACTTTTGGAGGGCGAAGCAGGTAGATCACTTGAGGTCAGGGGTTTGAGACCAGCCTGGCCAACATGGTGAAACCCTGTCTCTACTAAAAATACAAAGATTAGCTAGGCGTGATGGTGTGCACCTGTAGTCCCAGCTGTTTGGGAGGCTGAGCCAGAAGAATTGCTTGAACTCAGGAGGCGGAGGTTACAGTGTGCCAAGATCACACCACTGCACTCCAGGCTGGGTGACACAGTGAGACTCTGTCTCAAAAAATAATAAAAAATAAAATTTTTTTTTAAATAAAAAATTCAAAGCTGCCATTTTGGTATATTATTACCACTGTTTTTCAAATTTTTTAACACCTAGAGGAATTGGTCTTGGAAGCCATCATTGCTTATTATATTTGTGTGATAATAGCTAACAGGCTGGGCACAGTGGCTCACCCCTGTAATCCCACTATTTTGTAGGACTGAGGCAGGAGGATCCTGGAGGCCAAGACCAGCCTGGGCAACAAAGCTGTTTTAACAGAAAGTAAAAAATAATGATAGCTAACATTTATTGAACATCTACTCTATGCTAGGGTCTATTGGAAAAGCTTTATGTGCATTTGTTTAATCTTTACAACATTGTACCTTATTAACTGTAGTTAACAACAACAGCAACAACAAATCTTCACAACCACCCTGTGAGTTAGACACTGTTATCATCCCAGTTTTATGGATGAAAAGCTGAGGCGCAGACTAGTTTAGGTAACTCACCCAAGGTTACCTGGCTGGTAAGTGGCACAGCCAGTGGTAAAACCCAGGCAATTTGGATGTAGCGCCCATGTTCTTAACTTGGCAATTATACAATGGAGGAAAAGAACTTTCTGCCAATTTCTGATAACAGTTGCTTAGCAGATTTACTTAAAGTAAGCCTGTGTTACTTTGTAATAAGGAAGAGCCAACTCTTATTTTAAAAAATTCTCCCCTTTGTTTGAAAATGGTTCAGGTAGTATTTCTTTGCTATTACCAGGTGTAGTTCAGTACATTTTTATTAAAATCGAGTGCTCATTAATTTTTTGTTTTTGTCTTTTTTCAAGTTATACATTCTTGTATAAGAGTCAAATAATGCGGAAGTACACGGAACAAAATGTGAACATCCCCTGTACCCTGCTCATACCCGCATTTCCCTCCCCAGATGTGACTAGTGTCAGCAGTCTGGTTTGCTTCCTTCCAAACTCCATTCTTTGCATTTATAGACAGAGAATCTTTCCATACACAGACTTCAGAGCGAGATTGGCTGGATCCTTCAGCTCTGCTCTTCACTAACTGTGTGACCTTAGGCAGGTTACTGAAACATCTCTGTAAAATGAAGATAATAATGATACCCACATCATGGGGTTAGAGCCAGGATGACTGAGTTAATATATGAAAGTGCTTAGACCAGAACGGGGCCCAGCTCTTCGAAAGTATTACAGAAATGTTGGCTACCTTTTAAAATTTATTTATTTTTTGAGACAGTGTCTCACCCTGTTGCCCAGGCTGGAGTGCAGTGGCACAATCTTGGCTCACTGTAATCTCTGCCTCTTGGGTTCAAGCCATTCCCCTGCCTCAGTCTCCTGAGTAGCTGGCATTACAGGTACTTGCCACCAGGCCCAGCTAATTTTTGTATCTAGGAGAGGGGGTTTCACCATGTTGGCCAGGCTGGTCTTAAACTCCTGACTTCAAATGATCTGCCTGCCTCAGTGCTGGGATTATAGGCGTGAGCTACTGTGTCCAGACCCTTGGCAACTTTTTTTTCTTTTTTTTTTTTTTTTTGAGTTGGAGACTCACTCTGTTGCCCAGGCTGGAGTGCAGTGGCATGATCTTGTCTCATTGCAACTTCGACTTCCAGGGTTCAAGCTATTCTCCTGCCTCAGCCTTCTGAGTAGCTAGGACTATAAGCACACGCCACCATGCCTGGCTTATTTTTGTATTTTCAGTAGAGGTGCAGTTTCACCATATTAGTCAGGCTGGTCTTCAACTTCTGACCTCATGATCCACCCCCCTTGACCTCCCAAAGTGCTTGGATTACAGGTGTGAGCCACCATGCCCGGCCCTTGGCTACTTTTAAAAAATAGAAATAATATCCTAATCTACACAATATTTTCTATTGTTTTTAATATGTCCTGGAGAGCTTTCTTATTAGGATGTATAGATATGCCTTATTCTTTTTTAGAGCTAATTATATTCAGTATATAAATACACTGTTATTTATTTGATGCTCACTTATGTTGGATCCATAAATTCTGACTTTAAAGTAAAATTTTAAATTTCTCTTTGGAACTGCTAATTAACAGTAGCAGGTGAAGCAGTTTTAGGGCAGGTTTCATCCCTCCACCCTGTCCTCTGTGCCCGTCCACTGGCATTGCTGGACTTCGGTAGCACGTCCTGCAGTACAAACCAAATTGATTTGTTGGAAGTGCCCTTCTTTGAAAATTGCAGAAATCCTTTTCCTGATCCAACATCAAGGCCAAATGACTTCCCTTGCAGACATACGGCTATGAGCACATATTGACCTTACATAACCTGGAGAAGGCTGGCCTGCTGAAACCACAGACGGGGGGCAGAAACAATTACCCGACTATTCGGAAAACATTACGCCTCTGGATGGATGATGTCAATGAGCAGGTATGCCACACTTACCTCATCTCAGCTTAGTGACTGGTTAGATCATCCACATGACAACATATACTTCTGAACCTACACATTTGCCTTGCTTTCTAAAAACAGTGTTCTAATGTTTTTGAAAAAGTAGTGTATTCATGTATGGTATCTATCAGAATCCCAGTAGGAAACAGAGAATACATTTAAACCGGGGAGTTTATCTAGAGAGTTTAATAAAGATGTGGGCCAGGCACAGTGGCTCACGCCTATAATCCCAGCACTTCGGGAGGCTGAGGTGGGCAGATGACTTGAGCTGAGGAGTTTGAGACCAGCCTGGCCAACATGGTGAAACGCCATCTCTACTATACATACAAAAATTAGCTGGGCGTCGTGGTGCACGCCTGTAACCACAGCTACTTGAGGGGGTGAGGCAGGAGAATCGCTTGAACCCAGGAGGTGGAGGCTGCAGTGAGCTCAGATTGCTCTACTGCAATCCAGCCTGGACAACACAGCAAGACTCTCTCTCAAAAAAAAAAAAAAAAAAAGATATGGGGTCAGGTGCAGTGGCTCATGCCAGTAACCCCAGTATATCAGGAGGCTGAAGCATACAGATTGCTTGAGTCCAGTAGTTTGAGACCAGCCTGGGCAACATGGCAAAACCCTGGCTCTACAAAAAAAAAAAAAAGCTAATGGTGGCACGACTCTTTAGACCGGGAGCCTGTGGTTGGAGGACCACTGAGCCTGGGAGGCAGCTAAAGTGAATCATGTTTGCACCACTGCACTCCAGCCTGGGCGACAGAGTGAAACCCTGTCCCAAATAAAGGTGTGGCAAGAGTGGACACCGGTAAGAGGCAGTGCAGGGAGGAGTCAGTGCCAGCCAAGGCCTGAAGGGCAAGGAGAGGGGGCTGTTCTAGAAACTCATCTTGGAACCTGGAGCGAAGAGCTGTAGTGGGGCCATCTGATGAGGTAAGGGGTGAGGGGCCTCTCGCTGAAGGTACGGTCGACCTCCAGCAGAGGAAGCCGGCCATGACAACCTTGTCCTCACATTACCGCCCACTCTCCAGTCCACTCTGAGGCTTTGCATTCTCCAAAGAGAAGGCATTGGAGAGTGTTGGTGTCAGACCTACAGGCCCATCTCTGGGCATAGAGCATTGCAGACAAGGGTGGAGAGGAGTTGGGAGATGTCCAGCACTCGTAAACAAACCAGCCATGGCTGGGCACAGTGGCTCACACCTGTAATCCCAGCACTTTGGGAGGCCAAGGCAGGAGGATCACTTGAAGTCAGGAGTTTGAGACCAGCCTGGCCAACATGGTGAAACCCTGTCTCTACCAAAAAATACAAAAGTGATCCTCCAAAAACTGGAAAAAAAATACAGATGGTGAAGCATGTACCTGTAGTCCCCGCTACTGTACTCGGGAGGTTACGGTGGGAGGATCACTTGAGCCTGGGAGGTAGATGCTGCAGTGAGCCGAGACTGCACCGCTGCACTCCAGCATGGGCAACAGAATGAGACCCTGTCTCAAAGTTTAAAAAGGCTATGCAGAAGCAGGGCCATCAGGGTCAAGTGAGTTTCCTTCCACAGTTTCCCCTCAGAGGCAGCCACTATGGCCAGCTTTTTATCTATCCTTCCAGAAAGATTCTATGCATATACAAACATTTTTACACAAAGTGCATATTCTTTACTGTTGGTCTCCAAAGTGGGGTGCACTTTGCTTTACATTTATTATTTATTCTAATGTTTCTAAATTTCAGTCTTTTTTGGTTTTTCATAAGGGACTTTATTAGGCTGCCTCTTGCAACAAAAGCTCGTAACTAGACAGTCTCCTCTGTCAGGAGCAAAATTGGATTTTTTTTTCCCAGTGGGAAAATAGAGATCCCTAATGTATATCATGTACGTATTAGTTCAGCTGTCTTCACCGTCCTGACCTTTCTGTCTCTGGTCTCACCCACCACTTAACAAAAGGATCTTGAAGAGTCTTCTGTGGTCTTCCCCTTCTTTTTAATTTTTCTAAATTGCTACATAGTGGTTTTGAGGCCATACCTTATTTAACAGATTCCAGTTGATAGAAATTCTGGTTGTTTCCAGTCTTTGCTATTACATGCAGTGTTGCAGTAAATATGTTTATACTTTGGTCTATTATCTTTTGTTCTGCAAGCAACTCTGTAGGATTAATGCCTAAAAGTAGAATAGCTAAGTTCAAACGTAATTGCGCATCATTGCTCAGCTAGGGAGTGCCAAGTTCCACCCACACAAGAAGTCTCCTGCTGGCTGGACACGGTGGCTCGCACCTGTAATCCCAACACATTGGGAGGCCAAGGCGGGTGGATCACCTGAGGTCAAGACCAGCCTGGCCAACATGGTGAAACCCCATCTCTACTAAAAATACAAAAAATTAGCCAGTAGTGGTGGTGCACACCTGTGATCCCAGCTACTTGGGAGGCTGAGGCAGGAGAATTGCTTAAACTTGGGAGGCCAAGTTTAAGGTTGCAGTGAACTGAGATTGCACCACTGCACTCCAGCGTGGTTGAGAGAGCCAGACTCTGTCTCAAAAAAAAAAGAAGTTTCATGTCAGACCAAGTAACAGTTTTTCATCTGTACCTAGAGCTGCTTTGAGTGGCTTTTTGAGATTTGAGTCAAAAGTGAAGCTCTGGCTGCTAAAATTGAGCCCCGCTGGGCTGGATTAGAACAGGGCATGGCAGGGGTGGCAGCTGTATATCTGTCTTTAAATCCAAATCAAATAATTTTGGATTACCCAAAAGGCCACAGTCAGGGAGCTCTAAGACTCTGTATCAACAGGCTTTTGTTCTTTAAATCTCACAGAACCCCACGGACATATCCTATGTGTACAGTGGCTATGCCCCACTCAGCGTGCGGCTGGCTCAGCTGCTCTCCCGGCCTGGCTGGCGGAGCATCGAGGAGGTCCTCCGCATCCTCCCAGGGCCCCACTTTGAGGAGAGGCAGCCACTGCCCACAGGACTGCAGAAGAAACGTAAGTCCCAGTCCAGCATCTACAGATAATTATGTACTGTCAGTGTGGTTTTCAGGTATTGTACAGTTGGCTTTGTAAAATACTTGGTAAAGCACATAGGAGTCAGAATTAAATATACCTCTTTTGTTCGTTGCTATTGTATATAGTAAGCACTAGGATCAGATTATTCCCTGAGGGGTAATAGCTTTCAGTCTCTATGTTGAGAATCTCAGGAGTTAGAAAACACATTGAGATTAAAATCAGTGTTCCTGGGTTTCAAATGAACTGTCTGGATGAAGACTCTTGTTTATTATGAATGATAAAATGTTTGAAGGGGTAGGAAGAGAAGCACCACTAATAAATAGTTTTTTAATTCTGAAATGTTTACATTTTAGGTCAACCGGGAGAAAACCGAGTCACTCTGGTGTTTTTCCTCGGGGGCGTAACCTTTGCTGAAATTGCTGCCCTGCGATTTCTTTCCCAGTTGGAAGATGGAGGTACAGAATATGTCATTGCCACCACTAAACTAATGAATGGAACCAGTTGGATAGAGGCTCTGATGGAAAAACCATTCTAGGGTGTTCAGAAGAGACCTAACAAGTGTACTGCAGAGTAAACTGCCTCATTGAAGAAGTTGCTGAAAGGAAGTAAAACCCCATAGAAGAAACATGGGGTTACAGAATATAACCTGGGGTCAGCTTCTTAAATTATACTCCTGTTTACTCCTTTCTCCTTCTCTTTTGTATTTCTTTTCTTTTGTGGTGGGGGGATGGAGTTTTGCTCTGTCACCCAGGCTGGAGTACAATGGCCTGATCTCACCTCACTGCAACCTCCGCCTCCTGGGTTCAAGTGATTCTCCTGCCTCAGCCTCCTGAGTAGCTGGTACTGCAGGCATGCGACACCACGCCTGACTAATTTTTCTATTTTTAGTAGAGATGGTGTTTCACCATGTTGGCTAGGCTGGTCCTGAACTCCTGACCTCAGGTGATCCACCTGCCTCATCCTCCCACAATACTGGGATTACAGGTGTGAGCCACCATGCCTGGCCTCTAATCTTCTGAAGAAAGAAGAATAGAAGAGAATCAGCCTGAGTGAAAGAAGCACTGGTTTTGAGGTTTCTAAGCTCAGGGTCTTCATTAGAGACCTCTGGAAATACGTTAAGGATGGTGGGGGTAGATATACATTCAGCCACACAAATGGGGCCAGCTCTTAAAGCTGAGACTAAGGAGGTAAAACTGGAAATAAAAAGAGGAAGTCCATCCCTAATCTCCAGCGCTGTATTTCTTCAAGGCACATCTGGCCTAGGACAGTGATTAAGTGTTAGGAGCTGGAGATCATTTTATCACTGAGTTGAGATTTCTTTTTCCTGCGAGTATGGGAGATTATATTTAGGGTCACCAGTTCCTGTCTCAACTGATCACTAAGGCAGCTTTGCTTCCTTCTTACAAAGCAAGAGGTTTGGGGGAGCTTCTTGGCCAGCAACAAAGTTTATGCTCTGTGGGATCAGCTACATCTCTCTAGGTTCCATACTTATCAGGGGCTTTTGACATGAAAGAATGTGATAATTGGGGAGCAGCCTTCTGAGAATTCAGCTTTGAAAGAATTCAAAGACACTTTCTGGTTTTTCGTTTTTGTCTTGAGACAGCGTCTCGCTCTGTCACCCAGGCTGGATGGAGTGTAGTGGCGTGATCTCGGCTCACTGCAACCTCCATCTCCCAGGTTCAAGTGATTCTCCTGCCTCAGCCTCCCGAGAAGCTGGGATTACAGGTGTGCACCACCATGCCTGGCTAATTTTTGTATTTTTAGTAGAGATGGGGTTTCACCATGTTGGTCAGGCTGATCTTGAACTCCTGATCCACCCACCTCAGCCTCCCAAAGTGCTCAGATTACAGTCATGAGCCTCCGTGCCCAGCTTCAAAGACACCTCCTTAGCACACACATTATTAACTCCAGACACAGCAGTGGTGGACGCCTGCATTGTGGTTTTCATTTTCTCTTCTGTCATCATGGGCCCACCATCCAGCTGATCCCACAGTGAGCAGGGGCAGCTCTTGCCTCTTCAGCCTCTGGCCACTTCATCTCCATGGTAACTGCCACATGTACTTTTCCAGTAGTCTGCGACCACTCCATACCCAGCTGAAAACACTCTGTTTCAGCCCCCTCTCTGGTGAACTCAGCCTTCTCCAGTTGTATCTCTTGATGATCTTGGAAACCAGCAGTCACAGCTGCTGCTACTTATGCAGGGGACTGTCAGGCTGTGGTGGAGAGTAGGGGTGTTGGAGGGGAAGTTGGAAATCCATGTGTTCCCTGCTTCTAAGCTGCTCCATCTCAGCTTCTGGAGGAGTTGAGGCACCAAGAATGGCACTAAGGTTGGTCACTTCGCTGTCCTTGCCCAAGCCTCCAGCAAAATTAGCTGGTCCCCTGCTCTACTGGATCTCAGCCAGCTGTGGTTTTGGTTGTTACTTAGTAACCACACATTGTTTTTCCTCACTTTTTTCATTAGTGGAGTGTTTTTGTTTGTTTGTTTGTTTTTTCGAGACGGAATCATGCGCTTGCCCAGGCTAGAGTGCAGTGGTGCGATCTCGGCTCACTGCAACCTCCACCTTCTGGGTTCAAACAATTCTCGTGCCTCAGCCTCCCATGTAGCTTGGATTATAGACGTGTGCCATCGCACCCGGCTAATTTTTTGTACTTTTAGTAGAGATGGGTTTTTCACCATGGCTGGTCTCAAACTCCTGACCTCAAGTGATCCACCCGCCTCAGCTTCCCAAAGTGCTGGGAGTACAGGCATGAGCCACCGTACCCGGACCTTTAGTGGAGTTCTGATGGGCACGGTAAATGTTATTAATGAAAGAGAAATTCTGTATACTTTAAAAAAATCTCTTTAGTAAAAGAATGAAGGGTGTCAGAGATAATATTTGAAAGATTTGTTTCTCATGGAATTAATTTGGCCTTGACATTCAGTATTTGGGAAATGTCTTTAAGAAAACCATTCTTGTTGTAGGAAATCCTTTTTCAAATGCTTGTTATCCCAGGGAGGTTAGTTTATACCTTCCACCTCAGGCAGTCATCAGCTGCTTTAGAGAATGAAATCTACCCTGCCCCTCTATGTTTTGGCTCCTGGGGCTCAATTCAGGTCTGTTCAAGTCTCCCTGGCTGGGGATTCTGTCCTGTGAACAGATACTCAGTTGTAGTGTCATGTGTCTGCATTCACTCATGCTTGCTTGCTCAGAACATAGCTAGGTCAGCTCTTAAAAATGCATTCAGCAGAAGACTTTAAAACATCAATTGCTTCATTTGTATCCAAATAGAAAGTGGCAGATAATTATATATCGTATGCCTTTGTGTAAGTTCATTTAATACTTGAAGCAGTCTTTGTCGCAAAAGAGTGTGCCCTTACGGAGAAAGGATATGTGAACTGTACATTTATTGTTGGAGAGAGTGGATTGTTTACATCATGTCTGCACTTTTGTCTAGTTGGGTAGACAGTTCTACACCAGCAGCCCCCAACTAAAGAAGTCTACATAGACACTGTTTTGTGTCTTGCTACACAGTGTTGAATTCTAGCCAATAGAGAATTAAGTATTTGTTAATTGTGGAGCAAAAGAGTAATGGTAAAAGAGGGATGATTTCAAACAGCACATGTAATTTTCAGAGAAAGCTGGGACAGTCTCATTGTGAGTTTTTTTTTTTTTGTTTTTTTTTTTGAGACAGAGTTTCGCTCTTGTTACCCAGGCTGGAGTGCAATGGCACGATCTCAGCTCACCGCAACCTCCGCCTCCTGGGTTCAGGCAATTCTGCCTCGACCTCCTGAGTAGCTGGGATTACAGGCACGCGTCACCATGCCCAGCTAATTTTTGGTATTTTTAGTAGAGACGGGGTTTCACCATGTTGACGAGGATGGTCTCAATCTCTTGACCTCATGATCCACCCGCCTCGGCCTCCCAAAGTGCTGGGATTACAGGCTTGAGCCACCGCGCCCGGCTCATTAGGAGTTCTATTCCATTTAGATCTTTCCTCACTGGAAATGGATTATGATTAAGCATGACATGCTGGTCTGTCTTGTTCTCAGTTGTTCAGTAAAGACCAGCCTGTCACCAGGAGGAAGTGTTTGTATTGAGCAGAGTTTAATTCAAGAAGAAATTTTTTTTTTGAGATGAGGTCTTACTCTGTTGGCCAGGCTGCAGTGCAGTGGCACAATCATATAGCTCACCTCAGCCTCGAACTCCTGGGCTCAAGCAGTCCTCCTGCCTCAGTCTCATAAGCAGCTGGGACTGTAGGAGTACACCCAGCTTTTTTTTTTTTTTTTTTCCTGTGACAGGGTCTATGTTGCTCAAATTCCTGGCCTCAAGAGAAATAATTTTTTTCTTTTTTATTAAATGTATTAACTTTTTAATTTTCTATAGAGACAGTCTCACTATGTTGGCCAGGGTGGTCTCAAACTCCTAACTTCAAGCAGTCCTCCTGCCTCAGCCCCCGCAAAGTGTTGGGATTACAGGTGTGAGCCACCACATCAGCTGAAAGACTCTTTTTAAAATATCAAAATGAACTGGATGTCTAAAGCAGACAGTAAGAAGGACTCTGATAAAGAGGGACTATGATAAAGATCGTGAGGCATAGAAATGCAGACATCATGTAGACAATCTTTGGACTGTGAATTTACTGTAAAATCTGACATATTCAATCATGTGGTTTAATATGACATCCCATAGAAAATAGAGGATACTTTTTTTGTCAGACAACAGAAGCAAAAGGCAGTTATTTAAAATTTCTCAGATTCTTTTTATTTCTAAATGGATAAGTGTGAATTTCCAGCCACATAGTGTTTCTTAGCTTCAGTTACTCTGTTGCTGTGAAACACCCAAAATCGGATGGTAACAAGAGGCTACAAAGGCTAGAACGTGTAACTGCCTGGAGACATCCATTTGGAGGATGTGAGAGTTAAAAGGGAACAGAATCAGGCCTATTTTTAATAGCCTGTCTGGTTCATCCATTATTTTGGTGTGGGGGACGGTATAAATCTCAGCTGTACTCTGTTTCCAGTAGGTAGGACACGGAAGATAACCAGTTCTCGGGGGTAGTAATTACTACTCACTGGCTTCCTGAGCAGCTTGATAATGTTCTGCTCCTGTTTTCAGCCTCACTGTGGCCAAGGCAATAATTTGATAATAAGAGATCCTGATTAAATTAAGGAGCCATTTGCTTCTGGATGATGATGTTGATAAAAGGGTTGATGTCCACACTGCCTGCTCTTTCAAAGGTCAAAAAACAGTCTTGAAGTAAAAACTGCAACAAGCAAAATAATCGGAAGTAGCTTAGTTTGTGTTTTCATTTCCTTTGTTGTTGCATCTGGGAAAGTGTTCATTGCAGAAATCGTCACTGGCTCCTTTTGCCTCACATTTGGAGGAGGTGAAATTGGAAGTGTCACATTGGAAAGGTGCCTGCCTGTACAATGAGTCTGTAAGCTGCGAAACTCTGTAAATTGCAATCAAGCACTTGGGAGATTTCGGTCACCTAAGCTTGGTTCTCACACACGTGCATGCTTGCATTTGCATGTTTTTTAAGACAACAGCTTTTGTTTTATTTGGGCGGTCATAAGTGACCACTGGTGCAGTGGTTCTTCTGGTGCCCAGACTCGGAGGAGATGGGACTGCTCTCCATGTGTCAGAAACGAAACTACTGGCACTCTAACCTCTTACAGTATTGAGAAAAACACAAGACAAGAAGGGGCTTGAACTACCCACTAGTGTACCACCTGCTCAGCCCATCTAGGTCTGTGAAACCACAGCTGAGCCCTGTGGGCTGTGGTGGTGAGGGCGGAGGGCGGGCAGGGTTGCCAGCGCCCCGCCTGGGCTGGGAACGCCTGTGCGCAGCTCCCTGAGAGCTCAGGGACCACGCGGAGGTTGTAATTGGTCTCTAGACCACACCTAGTTGTTGAGTGCCGCTGCTTGAAAATCTCAGCTCTGCTGAGATCGCGGAGTACACACAAGCTACCTTTGGGCACCAGAGCAGACAGGGGACCGCGGAGCTTCTGGGTGGAACAGTCTGGAAACTTTGCCAAGTAAGTGAGATGGGAGAGAGGGAAGCCAGTGCCTGGCACTGCGGGGAGTGGCTGGGCAGGTCAGCAGTGGCAGTGCGGTAGGGTTCCTACTGTCTGGTGAGCTGGTGTGGGGTTCTTACTGTCTGATGCCGTCTCTGGTGGAAGTTAGCAGCGCGGGGGCAGATGCAGAGAGCACGGTAGGGGAGGCGAGCCCAGGATCGGATTGATGCCCACCCACCACCTGGCACCCTGCAGTCCTGGCTGACCAGGAGACAAGCTGGACCACAAAGCAAAGATCCTCCAACTCTGCTGCTGGCAAGCCTTGGGGCCAGGGAACTCACAGAAGGGCAGGTCTGGGCCTGTGCCTTCCTCCTGCCCACACAGGTCTCTCTCCCCTTCCCCTTCCAGCCAGGGCCGCAGCTGGGGCTGCAGCTTGAGTGACGGGAAAAGAAAGCTTTACTCTACCAGCCTATTAGCGGCACAAACAGCATTAAAAATGCAGGAGGTGGTGGGAAGAGAGGGCCGGGAGGAAGACTCGTGCAGCAGCGAGGCGCGGGGAAGAGCCGGGTTCTGCCTCCTCAGCCTAGATCAGAGCCGAAGAACGAGGGCAGTTTGGGTTGAGAAGGAGTCTCCAGTGTAACCAAGAAGCGAGCGTCCAGGAGGCTGCTGGGGAGGCTGGTACTGTGGGCTTCCCTAGCCTTCGTTTGCTGTTTCGAGGGCCAGGACCTCGTGTGTTCCCGTCCGCCCCTCTGGACGGCGCCAGCCCTGCAAGCTGCCGACCGTCCTGGGGCTCCTGCGCAGCGCGATGCCGGCCTCGTCCACCGTCCACGTGCTGCAGCTGCTGCGGGAGCTGCTCGCCTTCGTGCTCCTCAGCTACACGGTGCTCATCGGGGCGCTGCTGCTGGCCGGCTGGACCACCTACTTCCTGGTGCTGAAGTGACAGCGCCGCCGCCGCGCCCCGCCCCTCCCCTCGCCAGACCCAACTCACCGCGGAACTCCCCTCAAGTCCGGGCCAGAGCCGAGGCCCCGCCCACCCCCAAGCGCCGCGGCGCCCTACTCAGCTCTGCGCCGTCAGGCCCTGCGTATGCCCCGCCCCGCGCGGAAGCTCCGGCAGTTGGTTGCCTGGCGCGGCCGTTACGACCGTTGCCCTAAACCCCGCCCTCTCCCTCCACATCTGCCCTATCCCGACTACTTCCTTGGGTGGGGGCGTGGCCATGGGGCGAGGCTCTCTCAGGTGGAGGCCGGGCCCCGCCCCGTGCTCACGAAGCTACGTCACCTCCGGCGTGTGCGTCCGGCGTCCGCCCGCCACGGGATGGCGGCTCTGAGGAGTTGGCTGTCGCGCAGCGTAACCTCGCTGTTCAGGTACCGCTGCGGCCGCGTAGCGGGGGCAGAACCAGAGGGAGGGACCGACGTGGATAGCGCTGAGGCCCGGCCCACGGCACTCGCTTTGCTTACATGCTCATCCCTCTTCGGCCGAGCCGGGCCGCGGCGTCTCTCCTTAGTTGGGATGACTGAGAACCGTCCTGCCTCGGCCCCCTGGGTCAAGCCCGGCTTCCTTTCTTTTGAGTTCGTCCATTTTCTAGAAGCGAGTCTCTCAGGCTGCCTTCATGGGGCCTCTCTGCCTCCCGGCCAGCTCGCATCGGCCCCTCGAAGTCCCTGAGGAGACTTGGAGAGGAGGAGGGACACGGCTTGAGGGAGCCAGGGAAGAGAAGGGAGCGTCTGAGGACGTCCTCCCAGAGGGCAGAAGGGGCCTGGGGAACTGATGCGGGGGACCTCGGCTCGGGGCTTACCTCCTAGCGCTGCAGGCTCCTGGGCGTTTGTAGCGGGACCGTCAGACACACCTGGTACCCAGGCCAGGGGTGCAGAGCTAAATCTTGCCTGCAGGAGCGTTTATTGTAGAAAGCTTTAAGGCGACATTTTATTTTATTTTTGAGTCAGGATCTGGCTCTGTCGTCCACGCTGGAGTGCTTGGCCAGATCGCAGCTCACTACAACCTCCGCCTCCCCGGTTCAAGCTATTCTCCTCTCCTGTCTCAGCCTCCCGAGCAGTTGGGATTACAGGAGCTCCCCACCATCCCCGGCTGATTTTTGAAATTTTTAGTAGAGACGAGGTTTAACCATGTTGATCAGGCTGGTCTGGAATTCCTGACTTGAGATGATCCACCCGCCTTGGCCTCTCAAAGCTCTGGGATTACAGGCGTGAGCCATCGTGCCCAGCCTTTTTTTTTTTTTTTTTTTTTTTGCCAGCCATATTTCGCAGTCTGGTCTTGAACTCCTGAGCTCAAGCAATCCTCTTCCAAGTGCTGGGATTACAGGCGTGAGCCACCATGCCCTACCTTAGGCAACATTTTAAACTTAAGTGTTGTCTTTTGAAAATTTCAAAACCCCTCGCCGGTTTCCTGCTTGTGATGGTTGGCCTGGCCCCCCCTTGCCCACTTGCACTGTGCCCTGTCATCAGGAAGGCTGTCCCACATCCTCATTTAGGTTCCTGCTTGGCCCGAGTTTGAGTTTTGTAGCCCCTGCAAATAAATCCAAGAGCCTGTTACAGATTGGCCGTTGTGCCTTATGAAATCTGACTTCTATTTCCAGGTACAGACAGTGTGTTCCTGTTGTGGCTAACTTTAAGAAGCGTTGTTTCTCAGAATTGATAAGGCCATGGCACAAAACGGTGGCAGTTGGCTTTGGAGTAACCCTGTGTGCGGTTCCTATTGCACAGGTAAAGTACTGCCCCGTGCAGTGTTTCTTATCTTAGTGTACCGTGTTCTCTTGAAGTCTCAAGTGGGCAGTGAAGCGTCAGATAAGCTACCATTGTTTTTACCCAGTGTGCCCATCCCTTCCCCCACATGATGATATACTTTGTATGACACCAGGATCTTTTCACAGTTGAGCAGATGTATTAATATTCTCATTTTGATTGTCTCATTTGGTAGTGTTACGTATAACATTTTTCTTTTTGGTACCACAAAGAAAAATTAGTACTAGGACAAAGGATCTCTCAGCAAAGCAATTCTTTTTACTTCATGCAGAAAGGGTACTCCCGTTAGATTGCTAATGGCAATAGATTGCTACCCCTTGCACGATGACTAGCAAGGGTACCCTTCCTGTAGTCCAGGAAGTAAAAATTTCGTTGCTCAACGATCCTTTGTCTTGGTGCTGATTTTTATTTGCGGCACCAAGCATCTATTTCCAACAGGTAGGAACAGCACATCAAATTATATAAAGGGGATAGAGGGAAATAAGAGTTAGACTAGGCATGGTGGCTCATGCCTGTAATCCCAGCACTTTGGGAGGCGGAGGAGGGTGGATCACGATGTCAAGAGATCAAGACCATCCTGGATAACATGGTGAAATCCCATCTCTACTAAAAGTACAAAATATTAGCTGGGTGGCTGGGCGCGGTGGCTCAAGCCTGTAATCCCAGCACTTTGGGAGGCCGAGGCGGGTGGATCACGAGGTCAAAAGATCGAGACCATCCTGGTCAACATGGTGAAACCCCGTCTCTACTAAAAATACAAAAAAAATTAGCTGGGCATGGTGGTGCGTGCCTGTAATCCCAGCTACTCAGGAAGCTGAGGCAGGAGAATTGCCTGAACCCAGGAGGCGGAGGTTGCGGTGAGCTGAGATCGCACCATTGCACTCCAGCCTGGGTAACATGAGTGAAACTCCGTCTCAAAAAAAAAAAAAAAAAAAAATTAGCTGGGTATGGTGGCACACGCCTGTAGTCCCAGCTACTCAGGAGGCTGAGGCAGGAGAATCGCTTGAACCCGGGAGGCGGAGATTGCAGTGAGCCGAGATCTTGCCACTGCACTCCAGCATGGGTAACAGCAAGACTCCGTCTCAAAAAAAAAAAAAAAGAAATAAGAGGATATTACAGTCTATGAGCAAAATAGTCTTTAACGAAAATTTATTGAGCAACTTTTATGTGCCAGGTACTGAGAAAGTAAGAATGAACAACAATAAAAAATTCTTGCTCTCACAAAATGCTTTGTGGAGATGAAAGAGGAGCAAATAAATAAATATAAAATTATCAGCTGGTAATACGTGGTAAGAAGAAAACAGGGCCAGGCACAGTGGCTGATGCCCAGTGCTTTGGGAGGCCAAGGTGGGAGGATGGCTTGAACCCAGGAGTTTGAGACCCAGCCTGGTCAACATAGGGAGACTCTGTCTCTTCAAAAAAAAAGAAAAAAATTAGCCAGGTGTGGTGGCTCATACCTGTAGTCTCAACTACTAAGCAGGCTGAGGCAGGAGGATGATTGCTTGAGCCCAGAAGTTTGAGGCTGCAGTGAGCTGTGATCTCACCACTGCTGTCTAGCCTGGGCAACAGGGCAAGACCCTTTCTCAAAAAAAAACAAAAAACAAAACACAAATAGGGTAAGTGAATAGGCAATACTGGGAGGGGGTTGTTTTAGATAAAGGTGGTCAAGAAGAGCTACTCTGAGTGTAGAGAAGTAGAGCTACTCTGAGTGTAGAGAAGTAGGGATCTGAATGTTCTGAAAAAGTAAGCCATTATACTATCTGGTGGGGAGAAGAGCTTTCCAGGCAGAAGGAACTCAGAAGGGCAGAGATCTAAAAGCAGAAGTATGCCTGATATGTTTGAGGAGCAAGGAGGCTAATGTGGCTGGAGTGGAATAGGGGAAACAGCAATGAAGCCAGAGAGTTAACTGATAATCAGATCGTGTGCTTTATAGTTTGTGGGCCATTGTAAGGCTTTTGGTTTTATTCTGAAAAAGAAGCCACAGGAATTTTTTTTTTTTTTTTTTTTTGAGACAGAGTCTCTCATTCTGTTGGCAGGCTGGAGTGCAATGGCACAATCTGGGCTCACCCAACCTCTGCCTCCTGGGTTCAAATGATTCTCCTGCCTCAGCCTCCTGAGTAGCTGGGATTACAGGCATGTGCCACTATGTCTGGCTAATTTTGTATTTTTAGTAGAGATGGTGTTTCTCCATGTTCATCAGGCTGGTCTCGAACTCCTGACCTCAGGTGATCCACCCACCTCGGCCTTACAAAGTGCTGGGATTACAGGCATGAGCCACCACACCCGGCCTAAATGTTAAAAGTTTTTAAAAGTTGCTGTGTGGAACTAGGAAGACTAATAGAAGGATCTTGCCATATATAGGCGTGAAATGATAGTGGCTTGGACCAGGCAACAGGAGAGGTGAGGGGAATTTAGCTGAACATAGCCAGCAGGAGTTGCTGATGGATTGGATGTGGGATGTATTCTCCAGATTAGGGGTCCCCAGCTCCTGGGCTAGTACTGGTCTGTGGCCTGTGAGGAAGCAGGCTGCACAGCAGGAGGTGAGTGGCAGGCAGGCGAGCATTACCGCCTGAGCTCCGCCTCTGGTCAGATGAGCAGTGGCATTAGATTCTCATAAGAGCATGAACCCTTTTGTGAACTACACGTGCAAGGGACCTAGGTCGTGTGCTCCTTATAAGAATCTAATGCCTGTGGCCGGGCGCGGTGGCTCAAGCCTGTAATCCCAGCACTTTGGGAGGCCGAGGCGGGTGGATCACGAGGTCAAGAGATCGAGACCATCCTGGTCAACATGGTGAAACCCCGTCTCTACTACAAATAGAAAAATTCAGCTGGGCATGGTGGCGTGTGCCTGTAATCCCAGCTACTCAGGAGGCTGAGGCAGGAGAATTGCCTGAACCCAGGAGGCGGAGGTTGCGGTGAGCCGAGATCGCGCCATTGCACTCCAGCCTGGGTAACAAGAGCGAAACTCCGTCTCAAAAAAAAAAAAAAAAAAAAGAATCTAATGCCTGATGATCTGAGATGGAACAGTTTTACCTCATCCTCCCTCACCCAGTCCATGGAAAAATTGTCTTCTACAAAACTGGTCCCTGGTGCCACAAAGGTTGAGGGCCACCGCTTTAGATTCCAAGATTTATTTATATTTTTATTTTGAGGCGAAGTTACGCTCTTGTTGCCCAGGCTGGAGTGCAATAGCACAATCTCAGCTCACTGCAGCCTTTGCCACCTGGGTTCAAATGATTCTCCTGCCTCAGCTTCTGGAGTAGCTGGGATTATGGGCATGTGCCACACCACCTGACTAATTTTGTATTTTTAGTAGAGACAGGATTTCTCCGTGTTGGTCAGGCTGGTCTCAAACTCTCGACCTCAGGTGATTCATCTGCTTCAGCCTCCCAAAGTGCTGGGATTATAGGCGTGAGCCACTGTGCCTGGTCGATTCCAAGATTTTTTTAAAGGCCTTAGCAACTGAATGATTGGAGCTGACATTTAGTAGGATGGAGGGGAGTGGATTTTGAAAGGGAAAAAAAAAAAAAATCAATTCACAGTTTTGGAAATATCATTTCCAAGATGTCTAAGAAACATCTAGGTAGAACTGTCTATTAAGTAGTTGATTAGAAAATGGCACTTTGGTCGGGTGCGGTAGTTCATGCCTGTAATCCCAGCACTTTGGGAGTCTGAGGCAGGCGGATCATGAGGTTAGGAGATCAAGACCATGGTGGCTAACTTGGTGAAACCCCATCTCTACTAATAATACAAAGGCCGGGCGCGGTGGCCCACGCCTATAATCCCAGCACTTTGGGAGGCCGAGGCGGGTGGATCACAAGGCCAAGAGATCGAGACCATCCTGGTCAACATGGTGAAACCCCATCTCTACTAAAAATACAAAAAATTAGCTGGGCATGGTGGCGCGTGCCTGTAATCCCAGCTACTCGGGAGGCTGAGGTAGGAGAATTGCTTGAACCCAGGAGGCGGAGGTTGCGGTGAGCCGAGATCGCACCATTGCACTCCAGCCTGGGTAACAAGAGCGAAACTCCGTCTCAAAA
>NW_022436942.1:80459070-80488960 GCF_009761245.1 Sapajus apella | reverse complement strand
AAAAAAAAAAAAAAAAATAGCTGGGCATGGTGTACACCTGTAGTCCCAGCTACTTGGGAGGCGGAGGCAGGAGAATTACTTGAACCCAGGAGGCAGAGATTGCAGTGAGCGGAGATCACACCACACCACTGCACTACAGCCTGGGTGACAGTGCGAGACACCGTCTCAAAAAAAAAAAAAAAAAAAAAAAAAAATGGCACTTTTGTCTGGTGCAGTGGCTCACACCTGTAATCCCAGCACTTTGGGAGGCCAAGGCGGTTGGATTGCCTGAGCTCAGGAGTTCAAGACCAGCCTGGGCAACACAGCGAAACCCTGTCTCTATTAAAAATAATAATAATAATAATACAAAAAATTAGCCAGGTATGGCGGCATGCGCTTGTAGTCCCACCTCCTTGGGAGGCTGAGGCAAGAGAATTGCTTGAACCTGGGAGGCAGAGGTTGCAGTGAGCCAAGATTGCACCACTGTACTCCAGCCTGGGTGACAGACAGAGCGAGACTCTGTCTCAAAAAAAAAAGGCGGGGGGCATTTCATTTAAAAAATTGTAGCTTAAATGGTTTATGGTAAGAACTAGGTAGAAAACCAGCAAGCTCCATTTCAGCAAAATATTCCTGCTACTGATGTGTGTGTTCATCACAAAAGCAAGATTTCATGTATCACAGGTATTTTCAGCATCTTCTGAGGCTCACTCATGAGCCCTTGCTTTACTGTACTTCACTTCAGTTGTCATCCTTGCATGCTGATGAATCTATAGCCCTAAAACTACACTCACTGGAATACCAGGCCATTTTCTGCCACAACTGGGACAACATTTTTTCATTCAAAAGATTTTTTTTTTTTTTTTTTTTTTTAGATTTGTCCTTTCTCAGTTATTATATTACTTCCTAAGTCCCACTTACCTCAGTTCTGGGCCACATGACTGAGGCCTCTAGTCATTTAGTACAGCAATCCCACTTTCATTCTTTAAAACCCCTCAGTGGTCAGCTAGGCATGATGGCTCAGTCTTGTGATCCCAGTACTTTTGGAGGCTGAGAGGGAAGATCACCGTAGGCCAAGAGTTTGACACCACCCTGGGCAACATAGCAAAACCTCCCCTCTACAAAAAACAGCCAGGTGTAGTGGCGTGTGTCTGTAGTCCTAGCTACCCGGGAGGTGGGAGGATCATTTGAGCCCAGGAGTTTAAGGCTGCAGTCGGCTGGGATCACAACACTGCACTCCATCCTGAGTGACAGAATGAGAAATGAAAATCTTATAGTGGCTCTCCATGAGGTGTTCAGAACTAAAATCCAGCTAAGTCGCCCTGCACTCCAGAGCCCTAATGAGTCTCATCTGTCTTGTGCCATTGCTCCAGCCAGTCTAAATCCTTGGCATCCCCTGCAACAAATGAATTCTTTTCCTCATTGTTTCCTATTATCCAGGATGCCTGGCCATTCTGATTCTAGGAGTCTTTAGTACCAAGTCTCACCTCTGTTTAAAACCTTTCCTGGGCCGGGTGCGGTGGCTCAAGCCTGTAATCCCAGCACTTTGGGAGGCCGAGGCGGGTGGATCACGAGGTCAAGAGATCGAGACCATCCTGGTCAACATGGTGAAACCCCGTCTCTACTAAAAATACAAAAAATTAGCTGGGCCTGGTGGTGCGTGCCTGTAATCCCAGCTACTCAGGAGGCTGAGGCAGGAGAATTGCCTGAACCCAGGAGGCGGAGGTTGCGGTGAGCCGAGGTCGCGCCATTGCCCCCCCGCCTGGGAAAAAAAAAGAAAAACCCCTTCCCAAAAAAAAAAAGAAAAAAAGAAAAAAAAAAAAAAACCTTTCCTTACTCCTGTCCAACAACTGTCTCCTTTCTGGCCACTTAATAGTGTATATTTTAATATTTTATTTCATTTAATTTATTTATTTATTTATTTTTTTTGAGACGGAGTTTCGCTCGTTACCCAGGCTGGAGTGCAATGGCGTGACCTCGGCTCACCGCAACCTCCGTCTCCTGGGTTCAGGCAATTCTCTTGCCTCAGCCTCCTGAGTAGCTGGGATTACAGGCACGCGCCACCAGGCCCAGCTAATTTTTTGTATTTTTAGTGGAGACGGGGTTTCACCATGTTGACCAGGATGGTCTCGATCTCTTGACCTCGTGATCCACCCGCCTCGGCCTCCCAAAGTGCTGGGATTACAGGCGTGAGCCACCGCGCCGGGCCTATTTTAATATTTTATGATAATTGTATCGCACTCTCCTGAATCAGCAAAGCGTAATGGGAAGGGTGCAGACTTTGGAGTGAGATTTGGTTTGAGGTCTAGATGTGACTTTTTAGAAAAGTTACATAACTATTCTGAGCTTCCATGTTGTTGCTTGTAGAAAAGAAGTGATAATAACTGGACTGTTGTGAGAAACAAGTGAAAACACATTATAAAATATAGTACATTATGAAGACTTATCAGAACGTAAAGACAAAATTAGCTTCTTGTGAGCAGAGATGTCATTCTTCCCTTTGTACTTGATTGAATGAAATATAAAGTTCTTGATTTGTTCATATCAAAAATATTTCTTGACTGATGCTTTCAACATGCAGTGATTCTGAGTATTGGTACTCTGAATATCAAAAACAAGACAGAACATGGTGTTATTTATTTATTTATTTATTTTTTGAGATGGAGTTTCACTCTTGTCACCCAGGCTGGAGTACATTGGTGCAATCTCGGCTCACTGCGACCTCCACCTCCTGGGTTCAAGCAATTCTCCTGCCTCAGCCTCCCAAGTGGCTGGGATTACAGGCGCCTAGCACCACGCCAGCTAATTTTTGTATTTTTAGTAGAGATGAAGTTTCACCATGTTGGCTAGGCTGGTCTCAAACTCCTGACCTCAGGTTATCCTCTTGCCTCGGCCTCCCAAAGTGCTGAGATTACAGGCATGAGCCACCACACCCAGCCGAGTGACTGATTTCTTTGTTGCTTCTGATATAAGAAGTGCTTTGCTGAGGAGGAAAAAGTCAGAGAGTCATGGATGATGTGTCGTTACAGTTGCCAGTATTTAGTCAAGGTAGCCACAAGTGATTATATTGGTCTTTTCTTTTTTAAAATAGCTGAGGTGAGGTCAGACTCAGTGGCTCACGCCTGTAATCCAGCACTTACGGAGGCTAAGGTGAGTATATCACTTGAGATCAGGAGTTCAAGACCAGCCTGTGCAACATGGTGAAACCTCATCTCTACTAAACATACAAAAAAAATTAGCGAAGTGTGGTGGCAGGTGCCTGTAATTCCAACCACTTGGGAGGCTGAAGCAAGAGAATTGCTTGAGCCTGGGAGGCAGAGGTTGCAATGAGTCAAGATTGAGCCACTGCATTCTAGCCTGGGTGACAGAGTGAGACTCTGTCTCAAAAAAAAATCAAATAAAATAGCTGAGGTCCCCCCATCAACACCCTACTGCTTCATTCTGCTCCGAATTGCCCTCCCTATCCACTTAGACTTGGCTTAATCCTCATCAAATTTGTGAAGCCTTTTTTAAGCCATTATCACTCTACATAGAACTGATTGCTCCCTTCTGCGTGCCTCCACTGTAGCTCATACATACTTCTGCCACTGCTTCCATGATTCATGATTGTGTTCACTTTTCTAGTTCTGTTAGCCCATCATCTTCCTCTTTCTGCCCTTGCACCTGTGTTTGAGGGCAGAGAATGTCTTATTGAGACTTTGTGTTTCAAGTATCTAACACTTAATGAATTGTAATCATATGAATCTGTTGGTTATAATCAAGAGCTTTTTTTTTTTTTTTTTTTTTGGAGATGGAGTTTCGCTCTTGTTACCCAGGCTGGAGTGCAATGGCGCGATCTCGGCTCACCACAACCTCCGCCTCCTGGGTTCAGGCAATTCTCCTGCCTCAGCCTCCTGAGTAGCTGGGATTACAGGCACGCGCCACCATGCCCAGCTAATTTTTTGTATTTTTAGTAGAGACGGGTTTCACCATGTTGACCAGGATGGTCTTGATCTCTTGACCTTGTGATCCACCCGCCTCGGCCTCCCAAAGTGCTGGGATTACAGGCTTGAGCCACCGCGCCTGGCCTTAGAGCATTTTTTGTGTGTGGGTTTTTTTGTTTTGTTTTTTTGAGTCTTGCTCTGTCACCCATGCCAGAGTGCAGTGGTGTGATCTTGTCTCACTGCAACCTTCGCCTCTCAGATTCAAGCAGTTCTACTGCCGCAGCCTCCAAAGTAGCTGGGATTACAGGCACACACCACTACCACTCGACTAATTTTTGTATTTTTTAGTATGAATGGGGTTTCGCCATGTTGGCTAGGCTGGTCTCGAACTCCTGACCTCAAGTGATCTGCCCCGCCTCGGCCTCCCAAATGCTGAGATTACAGGCGTGAGCCACCATGCCTAGCCCCATTTTATTTTATATATAAAGAAATAATTTGCTTTTTGGAGCAAAGAATGAAAGTCAGTAGAAAGCATACTCTGGAATTACTTCCCTATATTGTCTTAAATTGCCTAAATAAGGCCTTAAAAACTGTAACTCCCAAAAATGTAATGCAGTTTCAGCTTAAAACACTAAGCAGCATGACAATTATGTTTTTTTACTTGCCTGTTGGTGAAAAAGTTCTCAGTTTGAGCTCTAGGGGTCTAGTGACAATGTTTGTGTCTTTCAGAAATCGGAGCCTCATTCCCTTAGTAATGAAGCATTGATGAGGAGAGCAGTGTCTTTGGTAACAGATAGCACCTCTACCTTTCTCTCTCAGACCACATATGCGTTGATTGAAGCTATTACTGAATATACTAAGGTATGTCTCCTCTTGTTAACTCTTGCTCTTCTAAACCATGGTTTAGCAGATAATGACTCAAACCAAATTGTCTGATGCCCATGTTGGTATTTTATTGGAACATAGCCTGGCCTATTTATTTATGTATTGTCAATAACTGTTTTTGAGAGTTTGAGTAGTTTCAACAGAGGCTATAAGGCCCACAAAGCCTAAAATATTTACTGTCTGGCCCTTCACAAAGAAAGTTTGCTGACCCCTGATTTAAATCACTGGTTTTTAGACTTTTTCCAGGAACCTTTTTTTTACAGAAAAATCTTAAATATGGCAGCTTAGAATATAAAACAGGAGTCAAGCTGATGTGGTTCAGTTACAGATAAAGGGGTCCATGGTCCAGCAACAGAGGCGTCTCTGTAAGGATTATTTAAAAACCACCGATCTAAACAAGTATGGGCCAGGCATGGTGGCTCACGTCTGTAATCCCAGCACTTTGGGGTGCCAAGGTGGGAGGATCACATGGGGCCAGGAGTTCAAGACCAGCCCAGTCAACATAGCCAGCGCCGTCCCTACCAAAAAAAAATTTTTAACTTAGCCAGGCATAGTGTATTGTGTGCCTGTATTCCCACTTACTCCAGAGGCTGAGGTAGGAGATCACTTGAGTCCAGGAGTTTGAGGTTACAGTGAACTCTGATCATGCCACCATACTTCAGTATGGGTAATGTTGCACCCTGTTTGTAAAAAATAAATTTTTTAAAGAGTATATGGATGCCAGGCGTAGTGGCTCACGCCTGTATTCCCAGCACTTTGGGAGGCCAGGACGGGTGGATCACCTGAGGTCTGGAGTTTGAGACCAGCCTAGCCAAAATGGTGAAACCCTGTCTCTACTAAAAATACAGAATTGGCCAGGAATTGTGGCATGCGCCTGTAATCTCAGCTACTCGTGAGGTTGACACAGGAGAATCACTTGAATCCAAAAGGTGGAGGCTGCAGTGAGCTGAGATCGTGCCACTGCACTCCAGCCTGGGTGAGACAGAGACTCTGTCTTAAAAAAAAAAAAAAAAAAAAAGTAGCTAATCAAAATTATTGAAGTTTCATTTTTGCATTTATTTTACATATATTTTCTAGCAGCTGTTTTTCTGAGGCTTTAGAGTTTTCCCTTGCATTGTATTCTCTGTGTCTGAATTGTTGACAAGCTTTTAAAACCACAGAAGTTTACAGATAGAAATATTGATGTCCTGGAGTGATACCTTTACTTCATAGGATAATAGTACAGTTTTTCAGTGAGGCAGCAGTATGAAAGAGCCAGTTTGCTATAATGGGACTTAATTTCCTTTAGGTGGAAGTCTCTCTATTCCTTCTAATATGTCTCACTTATTTTACTCATACTTATTCATTCTGTATTTGTAGGCTGTTTATACCTTAGTTTCTCTTTACCGACAATATACAAGTTTACTTGGGAAAATGAATTCACAGGAGGAAGATGAAGTGTGGCAGGTGATCATAGGAGCCAGAGTTGAGGTAAGCAAAAAGTTATAGGCATTTCTGTGTTAGTGCACCTACCTCAGGTGGTATCTAAATTATTAAGTCGAATATAATCAGTGACTGTTCTCTAAATCTACTACTTTAAGTCCATTTAAATGGGCTATACATACTCTCAGGCTGTATGAAGCACTTTGCTTGTTTTATATAGATGACTTCAAAACAACAAGAATACTTGAAGCTGGAAACCACTTGGATGACTGCAGTTGGTCTTTCAGAGATGGCAGCAGAAGCTGCATATCAAACTGGTAAGTTAAAGCTTTGTGTTGGTTTTATTTAACTAGGGAGGTGCCATTTGAGTTTTCATCTGGTTTTCTAAAATGAGGTCTTTATATTAGATGGTCTGTGTGGCTCTAACTTTGAGAAATTTTCTCCATTTTCTATATATTAACCAACATTTTATTTCCACAATAGAATAAATGAGCATACCCCTGCAGACAAGACCAGTAGAAGCTGGGTTGTCAGTATCTTCAAAATGAAAAATGATCAAACTGTTACCATTGGAAAATTGGATTGCTTCTCAACAGTTTGAGCTTTTTTTTGGTAATACAATTTATTAACAGTTAATCATAGAATTACACAGTTGGGCGAGACCTGAGATCATTAGTCTGTGTGAACCTTTTTGTACAGATAGATAGAGAAAATGAGACCTGGAATCATAGTGGCAAAACCAGGACAAATTTTTTTTTTTTTTTTTTTTTGAGACGGAGTTTTGCTCTTGTTACCCAGGCTGGAGTGCAATGGCGCCATCTCTGCTCACTGCAACCTCCGCCTCCTGGGTTCAGGCAATTCTCCTGCCTCAACCTCCTGAGCAGCTGGGATTACAGGCACATGCCACCATGCCCAGCTAATTTTTTGTATTTTTAGTAGAGATGGGGTTTCACCATGTTGACCAGGATGGTCTCAATCTCCTGACCTCATGATCCACCCGCCTGGGCCTCCCAAAGTGCTGGGATTACAGGCTTGAGCCACCGCGCCCGGCCAGGACAAATTATTATGTGTGTGTTTCAGGCTTTGTGGTAAGCATTTCATAGGCACTTTTTATATATGAAGAAACTAGAGGGCAGATAGTCCAAATAATGCACTTAAGATGACATGGTATGGTGAGTAAACAGCCAAACTGAGATTCAGCTGAGTAAGTTTTGTTTTGTTCGTTTTGTTTTGTTTTTTAATAGTGATGATGAGTTTTACCATGTTGCCCAGGCTAATCTCAAACTCCTAGGCTCAAGCCCTCTACCCGCCTTGGCCTCCCAAAGTGCTGGGATTATAGGCGTGAGCCACCGAGCCAAGTGAGTCGAATTCTGAAGCCTTTCCTTCTCCTAGCAGCCAGTGCTTTGTCCTCTGCACCTTGGTGCCCCAAGGTGCCCATCACAGAACATCTTACCTGATTGGCTCCAAACTAGGTACGCTCACAGAAATTTTTTTTTTTTTTTTTTTTTTTTTTGAGATGGAATTTCACTCTTGGCACGCAGGGTGCATGCAGTGGCACATTCTCAGCTCACTGCAACTTCTGTCTCTCTGGTTCAAGCAGTTCTCCTGCCTCAGCCTCCCAGTCACAAGCATGCACCATCATGCCTGGCTAATTTTTGTATTTTTTAGTAGAGACAGGGTTTTGCCATGTTGGCCAGGCTGGTCTCAGACTCCTCACCTCAGGTAATATACCCACCTCAGGTAATGCACCCACCTCGGCCTCCCAAAGTGCTAAGATTACAGGCATGGGCCGGGCGCGGTGGCTCAAGCCTGTAATCCCAGCACTTTGGGAGGCCGAGGCGGGTGGATCACAAGGTCAAGAGATCGAGACCATCCTGGTCAACATGGTGAAACCCCGTCCCTACCAAAAATACAAAAAAAATTAGCTGGGCATGGTGGCTTGTGCCTGTAATCCCAGCTACTCAGGAGGCTGAGGCAGGAGAATTGCCTGAACCCAGGAGGCGGAGGTTGCGGTGAGCCGAGATTGTGCCATTGCACTCCAGCCTGGGTAACATGAGTGAAACTCCATCTCAAAAAAAAAAAAAAAAAAAAGATTACAGGCATGAGCCACCACACTCTGAGCCAGCTCACAGAAATTATATCCTAGTACTAGCTCTTATTAAGAAACTGGTGGCCAAGGTATTGGCTTATGCCTATAATCCCAGCACTTTGGGAAGCTGAGGTGGGCGGATCACTTGAGGTCAGGAGTTCAAGACTAGCCTGGCCAATATGGCAAAACCCTGTCCATACTAAAAATACAAAAATTAGTGGGGTGTAGTGGCACACACCTGTGCAGGAGAATTGCTTGAATCCAGGAGGTGGAGGCTGCAGTGAGCAGAGATGGCGCCACTGCACTCAAGCCTTGGTGACAGAATGAGACTCTGTCTCAAGAAAAAAAAAAAAAACTGATTGATAGGGGTCAGCCACAGGGGCTTACGCCTGTATTTGGGAGGCTGAGGTGGGCAGACTGCTGGAGCTTGACGTGTGCCTCTAGTCCCAGCTACTCTGGAGGCTGAGGGGTGGGAGAATTGCTTGAGCCCAGGAGTTCAAGGCTGCAGTGAGCTATGATCATGCCTCTGCGCTCCATCCTGGGCAAAAGAGTGAGACCCATTCTCTTAAAAAAAAAAAAAAAAATTGTTGGCCGGGCGAGGTGGCTCACGCCTGTAATCCCAACACTTTGGGAGGCAGAGGCGGGTGGATCGCCTGAGGTCAGGAGTTTGAGACTAGCCTGATCAGCATAGTGAAACCCCATCTCTACTAAAGCTATAAAAAATTAGCCAGGCGTGATAGTAGGCGCCTGTAATCCCAGCTACCAGGGAGGCTGAAGCAGGAGAACCTGGAAGGCGGAGGCAGTGATGAGCTGAGATTGTTCCATTACACTCCAGCCTGGGCAATAAGTTTGAGACTCCATCTCAAAAAAAAAAAAAAAATTGTTATATTAAAACATACTCTTGTTTTCTGTTGTCAGGATTAGCAGACTATGGTCTCAAGCATCAAATCTTAAAAATGATATAAAGGGCTGGGTGTGGTGGCTTGTGCCTATAATCCCAGTTACTTACTTGGGAGGCTGAGGCAGGAGGATCACTTGAGCCTGGAAGGCAGAGGTTGCAGTGAGGCAAGATCACACCATTGCACTCCAGCCTGGGCAACAGAGTGAGACCCTATCTCAAAAAAAACCATGAAAGAAAAAAAAAAAAAAGGTTTTTTTTTTTTTTTTTTTTTTAAAGGTAAATGTCCCGTCATCATACTGAAAAAACAAAAAATAATTAAATTTTTTTTTTTACTTTTATAAGAGACAGGGTCTCGCTATCTTGCCCAGGCTGGAGTGCAGTGGCTATTCTCAGGTGCAATCCCACTACTGATCAGCACAGGAGTTTTGACCTGCTCCATTTCCAACCTGGGCTGATGGGCTGGTTCACCCCTCCTTAAGCAACCTGGTGGTCCCTGCTCCTGGGAGATTAACGTATTGATGCTGAACTTAGTGCAGACACCCAATTGGCATAGCACACTACAGCCCAGAACTCCTGGGCTCAAGTGATCCTCCTGCTTCAGACTCCTGAGTAGCTAGGACTACAGGCGCCTGCCACCATGCCTGGATAATTTTTGTATTTTTAGTAGAGATGGGATTTCACCATGTTGGCCAGCCTAGTCTGGAACTCCTAATCTCAAGTGATCCACCTGCCTTGGCCTCCCAAAGTGCTAGGATTACAGACATGAGCCACCACACTTGGCCCAGAAAAAGAATTATTAGTGATCCTGAAGGATCGGAGATTCAGAACAAAGAATGAAACAACAGAAGTATGGAAACAACAGAAGCATTATAGTCGTGCCACACAAAAACGGCAGTGGGTTCTCAGGTGCTGTGAACAGGAGGATGTGCTTACATCTAGAAGGAGAAAAGAGGGAGAGGATATGTAAGCATTATCTGAAAAAAAGTAGACATTTTCCTAGAACTCATCGAAAGGGGTAACAAAGTTGTAACAGGATTTTTGGTTTTTTTTGAGACAAGGTCTTACTGTGTCACCAGGCTGAAATAAAATGGCACAGTCGCAGCTCACTGTTTACTACAGCCTCAACCTGTGGGCTCAAGCAGTCCTACCACCTCAGCCTCCCAAGTAGCTGGCATTACAGGTGTACTTTGTGTTTTTGTTAGAGAGTGAGTTTTGCCATGTTGCCCAGGCTGGTCTTGAACTCCTGAGCTCAAGTGATCATATCTGCCTTGGCCTCTCAAACTGCTGGGATTACAGACATGAGACACTGCATGGCCTTATGAGTTCTTTTTTTTTGAGATGGAGTCTCACTCTGTCACCCAGGCTGGAGTGCATTGGCACAGTCTCAGCTCACTGCAACCTCTGCCTCTCCCAGGTTCAAGTGATTCTCCTGCCTCAGCCTCCTGGGTAGCTGGAACTACAGTTGTGTGCCACCACGCCTGGCTAATTTTTTGTATTTTTAGTAGAGACAGGGTTTCACCTTGTTAGCCAGGATGGTCTTGATTTCCTGACCTTGTGACTCACCTGGCTCGGCCTCTCAAAGTGCTGGGATTACAGGGTGGGCCACCACGCCGAGCTGATTTCACTTTTTTAACAAAAATTCTGGTCCAGGTGCAGTGACTCATACCTGTAATCCCAGCACTTTGGGATGCCTAAGCAGGTGGATCAGTTGAACTCAGGAGTTTGAGACCAGCCTTAACATGGTGAAACCCTGTCTCTACAAAAAAATTAGCCAGGCATGGTGGTGGGCATCTGTAGTCCCAGCTACCCGGGAGGCTGAGGTGAGAAGATCACTTGGGCCCTGGAGGTCGAGGCTGCAGTGAGCCATGATTGGGTTACTGCACTATAGCCTGGTTGACAAAGCAAGACCCTGTCTTATAAACAAAATAAACAAACAATAAACATTAACAGCATAACAAAAAGATTCAGAACAAAATCCCAAAAACTACTAGGAAAAGAATAGATGACCTACAAAGGAAGTAGAATCAAACATCAGGCATCTTCTCAGCAACACTAGAGGTGACAATAAATCAATAACCTAGGATTTTTATATATAGCCAACTACCATCAAAATGTGAGAATAAAAGATACCTTCTGACATAGACTCAAAATACCACCTGCATACACTTTTTGGAAGAACTATGAAGAAGGAAAAAGGAGTTTCGAAAGGAGCTACTAAGATTTTTTTTCAAAAGTTCTGAGTGTAAAACAAGTTTTTAAATTAAATTTGGGAAAGTGAAACATGCTGAGCACATTGACGACATTAGATGTTGTTAAACACTGCAAAGAGAATTAGGAGTGGGAGGAAACTTGATAGATCCAATTGAGGCAGGAAAGGTTTAAAGAAATAAAACCTGTTAATTAGAAAATACAAAATTGGACTGGGCTTGGTGGCTCACCTCTGTAATCCCAGCACTTTGAGAGATCGAGGCAGGTGGATCACTTGAGGTCAAGAGTTCGAGACCAGCCTGGCTAACATGTCGAAACCCCATCTCTAATTTAAAAAAAAAAAAAAAAAAAATTATAGGAATAATTTCAAACATCAGTGATTGCAATAACTTATTAAATGACATTTTTATATTGTATTCCAAAAAAATCTAGCTAAAATAGCTAAATCAGAAGAAAGATTCAAGATAAAAAGCAATAAATAGGACAGAGAGGCCAGGCACAGTGGCTCACGCCTGTAATCCAAGCACTTTGGGAGGCCAACGCGGGTGGATCACAAGGTCAAGAGATCAAGACCATCCTGGTCAACATGGTGAAACCCTGTCTCTACTAAAAATATAAAAATTAGCTGGGCATCGTAGCATACGAGGTCAAGAGATCGAGACCATCCTGGTCAACATGGTGAAACCCTGTCTCTACTAAAAATATAAAAATTAGCTGGGCATGGTGGTACACGCCTGTAGTCCCAGCTACTCAGGAGGCTGAGGCAGAATTGCTTGAACCCAGGAGGCGGAGGTTGCAGTGAGCCAAGATCACGCCATTGTACTCCAGCCTGGGTAACAAGAGCGAAACTCCATCTCAAAAAAAAAAAAAATACAGGCTTACGCCTATAATCCCAGCACTTTGGGAGGCCGAGGCGGGTGGATCACGAGGTCAAGAGATCGAGACCATCCTGGTCAACAAGGTGAAACCTCGTCTCTACTAAAAATACAAAAATTAGCTGGGCATGATGGTGCGTGCCTGTAGTCCCAGCTACTCGGGAGGCTGAGGCAGGAGAATTGCTTGAACCCAGGAGGCGGAGGTTGCGGTGAGCCGAGATCGTGCCATTGCACTTCAGTCTGGGCAACAACAGCGAAGCTCCGTCTCAAAAACAAACAAAATTTGCTGGGCGTGGTGGTGCATTCCTATAATCCCAGCTACTTGGGAGGCTGAGGTTAAACCCGGGAGGCAGAGGTTGCTGTGTGCCGAGATTGCACCATTGCACTCCAGCCTGGGCAACTTTGTCTCAAAAAAAATTTAAAAAAAAGCCGGGCACGGTGGCTCAAGCCTGTAATCCCAGCACTTTGGGAGGCCGAGGCGGGTGGATCACGAGGTCAAGAGATCGAGACCATCCTGGTCAACATGGTGAAACCCCGTCTCTACTAAAACTACAAAAAATTAGCTGGGCATGGTGGCGCATGCCTGTAATCCCAGCTACTCAGGAGGCTGAGGCAGGAGAATTGCCTGAACCCAGGAGGCGGAGGTTGCGGTGAGCCGAGATTGCGCCATTGCACTCCAGCCTGGGTAACAAGAGCGAAACTCTGTCTCAAAAAAAAAATAAATAAAATAAAAAAAATAAAAAGGACAGAACAATTCATTAAGACATTATCAATCATGAAACATGTACATAGGGCAAAAATTGATAGAATTACAAGGAGATCTCAGAGATGTGTGTAAAATTCAGTTTTCTGAGCACCCTTGTAGGTCAGGAAGACCAAAAAAAATTAAAGCTGTTAAGGAATAGAACAATTTGTTTTGGAGACAGGGTCTTGCTCTGTTGACCAGGCTGGAGTATAATGGCATGATCACAGCTCATTGTAGCCCCAACCTGGGCTCAAGCCATCTTCCCATTTCAGCCACTCATGTAGCGGGACGCCAGGCACATGCACCAGGCTCGACTAATTTTTTTTCTTTTAAGAGATGGGGTCTTGTTATGTTGCCCAGGCTGATTTTGAACTCCTGGGCTCAACTGATCTCTCGCCTTGGCCTCCCAAAGTGCTAGGATTACAGGCTTGAGCTGAGCCACTATGCCCAGCTCAGAGTGATTTGTTATTTTGGAGACGGGGTCCCACTCTGTCATCCAGGTTGGAGTACAATGGCTTGATCTTGGCTCACTGTAACTTCTGTCCCAGGCTCAATCCGTCCTCCTGTCTCAGCCTTCTGAGTAGCTGGGACCACAGGCACTTGCCACCACACCTGACTAATTTTTTGTATTTTTTGGTAGAGATGGGCTTTCACTGTGTTGCCCAGGCTAGTCTTGAACTCTTGAGCTCAGGTGATGCAACTGTCTCAGCTCCCAAAGTACTGCGATTATAGGCATGAGCCACCATGCCTGTCTGTGATTGTTGTTGTTATTAAACAAAGGAAAATCAGATGTGTGTGTGTGAGAGAGACAGGGTCCATGCTGGAGTGCAGTGGTGCAATCAGAGATCATAGCTTACTGTAGCCTCGACCTCCTGGGCTCAAGTGGAGGACCTCCTCCCTACCTCAGCCCCCGAGTAGCTGGGATTATAGGGGTACACCACCATGCCCTGGCTAATTTTTGTATTTTTAGTAGAGACAGAGTTTAGCTGTTTCCCAGACTGATTTTGCAGTGATTTTTAAATATAAAACTTTGCCCCCCCCCCCTAAAACTACATATTCTTCTAAGACATAGTTAATTTTGTACCAGGTGACAAAAAGACAACAAAATCACTTAAAAAGTTGATATATCACATTCACCAACCTTCCCCTCACCACTAAAAACAAAATTCCTTATGTCTGCAAAGTTTAAACACATGCTTCTTTTTTTTTTTTTTTTTTTTTTTTAAATGGGGTTTCACTGTGATGGCCAGGCTGGTCTTGTTCTCCTGACCTCAGGTGATCCACCCACCTCAGCCTCCCAAAGTGCTAGGATTACAGGCGTGAGCCACTGCACCTGGCTAAAGACATGCTTCTTAAAAAACTACAGGCTAAAAAAACTTAAATGGAAATTTAAAAATATTTAGAACTGTGATGACAAGCACAGTATATAGCAGAACTGGGAGGCTGCAGCCAAAAGTAGCTCTTAAAGGGAGTTTTACGCCACATGTCGTTAATACACCATGAATGACAGGTAATGTTTACTGTAACAAAGTACTGAAAATAAGCAAATTAAACTATTTCAACTTCGTAAGTTATCAGAAAGGCAAAATGAGAAAAGTGGAACAGAAAAAAGTATTGGAAGTTATATAGGAATAATCAGAAAGGCAAAATCTTCCTTGAAAAGACTAAAAAATTAGGCAAGGATTTAAGTATGACTTTTTAGAGAGAGTGCAAAAGTAACATCAGAAAGAATCATTACAGATACAGTTTTTAATTATATGAGAATATTATGATCTTTATGTCAGTCTCAAGGAGTAAAGAATGTATATAAGAGCTGGGCATGGTGGCTCACGCCTGTAATCCTAGCACTTTGGGAGGCTGAGGCGGGGAATCACTTGAGGTCAGAAGTTTAAGACCAGCCAGGTCAACATAGTGAAACCCTGTCTCTACTGAAAGTACAAAAATTAGCTGGGCATGGTGGCGGGTACCTGTAATCCCAGCTACTCGAGAGGCTGAGGCAGGAGAATCACTTGAACCTGGGAGACCAAGGGTACAGTGAGCCAAGATCGCGCCACTGCACTCCAGCCTAGGCAACAGAGAGAAACTCCATCTCCAGAAACAAAACAAAAGATCAATAACTATAAAAGTAGAAATGGTATTCAAAGATTTTGATGTCCCCAAAATGGACACCAGGCCTAGGATGTTTTGTGGAAGAGTTTTATCAAATATTCTAAAACCATAATACCTCTGTTACTGTAAGTGTACCAGTGCATAGAAAGTAATGGCAAGCTGCCTCTTACCACATATGATGCCTGCGTAGCCCTGATCTCAGACTGGACTGGGGCAGCACCAAAACAGGCTATAGTTCAGTATCACTTCAAAATGTAGCTGTAAATCAAATGTAGCCCTTTACCCTCAAAACAGAATGATAGTACAACGTTGTAAAAAACAAAAAAAAAACTAGGTAATTCACTACTTGAGATCATCTATCCATAGATTAAAAGAGAAAAACCACTTAATTATTTATATCAATCACCGGGCCTGGTGGCTCATGCTTATAGTCTCAGCACTTTGGGAGGCCGAGGTGGGTACATCATCTAAGGTCATGAGATTGAGACCATCCTGGCCAACATGGTGAAACCCCATCTCTACTAAAATACAAAAAATTATGCAGGCATGGTGGCACGAGTGTGTAGTCCCAGCTACTTGGGAGGCTGAGGCAGGGGACTCACTTTAAACCATGGAGGCGGAGGTTGCAGTGAGCCAAGATCATGCCACTGCACTCCGGCCTGGTGACAGAGTGAGACTCTCTCAAAAAAAAAAAAAAAAAAACCTTCAATAAAATGTGGTAGTCATAGGCCAGGCACGGTGGCTCACGCCTGTAAACCCAGCACTTTGGGAGGCCGAGGTGGGTGAATCATGAGGTCAAGAGATCCGAGACCATTCTGGTCAACATGGTGAAACCCCGTCTCTACTAAAAATACAAAAAATTAGCTGGGCATGGTGGTGCGTGCCTGTAATCCCAGCTACTCAGGAGGCTGAGGCAGGAGAATTGCCTGAACCCAGGAGGCGGAGGTTGCGGTGAGCCGAGATCGCGCCATTGCACTCCAGCCTGGGTAACAAGAGCGAAAAACTCCGTCTCAAAAAAAAAAAAAAAAAAAAAAAAAAAAAAAAAAAAAAAAAAAAAAAATGTGGTAGCCATTTATGATTTGAATCTAAATGCAACTATGAATAGAATTTTCTCAATGAAATAAAGGTTAAGTAATCCCACTTAATTGTGAACTATCAAGTGTTTTCATCAAAGTCAAAAGAGGAGAATGGCTGCCATTCTCCACTACCTGTCAACATTGTACTGAAGGTTCTTGTTAGTGCAGTGAGAAAAGATCAAAATGTTCTATAGGTGAATTGATAAAATATACATACCCAGGTGATGAAATATAGTAGCAGCAAGTAAAATGATAGAGCTCAAAACACATTTTCAAGTGAAAAGAAAAAATTATAAAACATGTTTAATCCCTTTTATGCTGTTACGTAAATTTGTAGTAACAAAATTTTTTTCTTTTTATTTTTTTTATAAAGACAGGGTTTCACCATGTTGGTCAGGCTGGTCTTGAACTCCCAACCTCAGGTGATCAGCCCGCCTTGGCCTCCAAAGTGCTTGGATTACAGGTGTGAGCCACCACGCCAGGCAACAAAATATTTTTCTGTGCATTCCATATGTGTGTGGTCACATTTTGAAAGATGAGAATACCCCAAAATCCCAAGAGGTTACCTCCAAAGATTAGGGTGATAAAAGGGATCTTTGACAATTTTATTCACTATCTGTCAAAAAGAAATGGATGACGTGTAGTTTAAAAATTAGCTATACAGGCCGGGCGCGGTGGCTCAAGCCTGTAATCCCAGCACTTTGGGAGGCCGAGGCGGGTGGATCCCGAGGTCAAGAGATCGAGACCGTCCTGGTCAACATGGTGAAACCCCGTCTCTACTAAAACTACGAAAAATTAGCTGGGCATGGTGGTGCGTGCCTGTAATCCCAGCTACTCAGGAGGCTGAGGCAGGAGAATTGCCTGAACCCAGGAGGCGGAGGTTGCGGTGAGCCGAGATCGCGCCATTGCACTCCAGCCTGGGTAACAAGAGTGAAACTCCGTCTCAAAAAAAAAAAAAAATTAGCTATATAGTTCTGTCATACACTGGGCATAAAAAAAAAAAGAAAAAATTAGCTATAAAGATTGTGAGAGTTGCATTTAACAATTGTGATGTTAGCCACTGGTAGCTGAAGAAAAATGCTGTTTTTGACTGTTGGTTAAATGCAGACCTGAACATAGAGGTAGAAGGTTCTCTACAGAGAGAAGACTGGTAGGTCAAGGAAAGTGACCCCAGGAAGGCTTTACGTGACAGCCACAGTACCCCCAGGCCAACATCTACATGTGCCTTCTGCCCTGCTGAGCTACTCAACCCGATTGTCCCATCTTTTGCAGGCGCAGATCAGGCCTCTATAACTGCCAGGAATCACATTCAGTTGGTGAAACTGCAGGTGCAGGAGGTGCGTCAGCTCTCCCAGAAAGCAGAAACCAAGTTGGCAGAAGCACAGATAAAAGAGCTCCGTCAGAAAATACAAGAGGAAGGGGACGAGCAGGCGGAGACAGAGCAGGAGGCCTACCTGCGTGAGGATTGAGGCCTGAGCCTACTGCCCTGTCTCCCCACTCAGTGGAGAAAGCAGGGGCAGATGCCACCCTGCCCAGAGTTGGCATGACTGTCTCTGCACTGAGAAGAGGCAGCAGGTCCAGCTCTGGCCAATCAGGCAAAACGCCTTTGTGAGCTGTCAGTGCTTCTCCTGTGGTCTCAGGCTTGCACTGGACCTGGTTCTTAGCCCTTGGGCACCACACTCTAACATTTCATCCCACTCTTCAGCTGCTCTTACCCACTCATCTTTTTACCTCACACGCAAAGCATTTTGCCAACCTGGGTTAGCGAGAAGAGTCCTTTTTGTCATGCCCTTAAGTTCAGTAGCTGTTTAACGTGTTTTTATTGTGAAAATGATTTCGTGTTTGTTCCTCTGTTGGGATGCGAGTTGTGGCTGGGGGCGGGAAGCCTGTCTGGTTTGTACGATTGAAGTGTTTCTCATGTGTTTTCTGACTTGCCCCCACTGCCCTGTGAGGATAGCTCAGGCCAAGCAGTGAAAAGTCTATTACTACTAAGGGAAGGGATGCAGAGTGTTTACCTGGTGCTCTCAACAGGACTCTTCCTAACACATGCTTCTTGTTCCTTTCTTTTCTTTGCATTTCTGCATTGTATCCAAAGGAGAAGAGTAACATTTTTTCTGCATCTCAATGAGAAAATGTGTCTCCTGGGGCCCTATGCAGTCTCCTTCCTTCAGGCTTCAGGAATCCTCTGACAGGTTCCTGGCACCACTTTGGCTCCCATTCAACACAAGTTAGCCAGGTTGCAGTGTTTTTAATTAGAGCTAACACGGTGAGGGGGTTACAAAAACTCAAGTCGGCATTTCCTGTAGACCAGCAGGGATCAATTTCTCATTATGATAGAAAATCAAGAGTCCACTCTCCAGCTGTTGCCCAACCCACACCTCAGCACTAGGGTATGGGGGCAGCCGCACACTTGAGCCCCTCATCTGTCACCAGTGCCCACATGGTCCACATCTCGAGGGGGCTCAGGCGGTGCACCAGCAGGAGTCCCCTATACAGGCAGGGGTCTAAGGGGTCCAGGGGCCGCCGGATTCCAAACGTCTTGAAGCCAGCATGATGTGTGGGGCTCAGCCCTAGCCTCTTCAGGCACATACCTACAAAGACATCATCGATGGGGAAGAGTTCAGCCTCTTCCATGGCGGCCTGGAGGCGCTGCACAGTGGCTCTGGACATGACATATCCTCCCCCACCGGCATAGGGTGGGTAGTGGCTGGCTCTGTACATTGAGGGTGGGATGAAGTATTTGACCTTAGTGTTCCTGTTGGGCAGGGCTTGGCGGATGACATCTCCCACCAGGAGGTCCTGGGCCGGGTCCCAGCCATCCAGGAACTCTAGCACATTGGGGACATGGACAAAGACATCATCATCTCCCTTTAGCATGAAGCGGGCCTGGGGGCAGGCAGCCGCCACCCAGCGCTGCAGGTGCAGCTCCTTGAGTGTCAGGTTGAAGAAGTCCTCAGTGAAGTCCCACTGGAGGATGTCGTCAAACTCTCTACTCTCATAGGCCAGCAGCTGTGCTGGGGGAGTGGGTCCTGCCACTCCTAGGAGGAATATCAGCTTCAGCTGCTGGCCCCTAGCCCTGCCCCATGTGCTGCGGATAGCCGCCCGCCACTCCACATGTCCAGGTTGTGACTTGATGGCCAGGAGCAAGAAGGTGTCCTTGGAACAGCCTGAAGGTTCCAGCAAGATAGAGAAATTTCGGCAGTGGCGATAGGTCAAGAAGAGGCGGTGACGGCTAGGCAAGGACAAAGAGGCACTAGCCACTGTGTGGTTGGGTGGACATCGGCTGTGGCAGGGCGCTGAAGGAGCCCAGAAAGGCTGGCGGGCTGTGGGGTCTCCCATGGGCTTGGCCTCCTTCCTCAGGAAGAGCAGGCAGCCCAGCAGCAGCACAACCAGGCTGTAGGAAACCAGCCAGCCCAGCTTGCGGAGCATTGCCAATCCCTGCAAGGAGAGAGCCGCTTGAGCAGGTCCCTGTCCCTGTCCCCAGGAGCTGGGCAGGAGTTAACTGCACCCCAGCAGCTGAGTCCCTGCTGGCCTCCAGGCTTCCTTTTATTCTCAGCGTGTCCTCAGACTCTTTCCAGAGTCCGCCCTCCTCTGAGGATGGGCCAAACACAGCCAGCCCTTGCCCTCTACCATCATCTGAGGACACCTGGGTCTGTTTTTCCCAAAATGACTTGTAGCCACTTTACAGCTGACACCATAAGTGTTCCCCGCCTTTCTCCCAGGACGTGATGAGTTTTAGTGAAAATGGGCCAGGCACAGTGGCTCACGCCTGTAATTCCAGCACTTTGGGAGGCCGAGGCGGGTGGATCACGAGGTCAAGAGATCGAGACCATCCTGGCCAACAGGGTGAAACCCGGTCTCTACTAAAAATACAAAAAAATTACCCGGACGTGGTGGCACATGCCTGCCCAGCTACTTGGGAGGCTGAGACAGGAGAATCACTTGAACCCAGGAGGTGGAGGTTGCCGTGAGCCAAGAATGCGCCATTGCACTCCAGCCTGGGTAACAAGAGCGAAACTCCGTCTCAAAAAAAAGAAAATGGCACAGACTCAGTATAGCTTTGGATCAGATTCACTAAGCATGAAACTGACATTCAGGGCTCTTCAAATGTGAAGTCAAACTCTCCCAAAAAAGCCTGGTGCCTGTGGGGTTCTGTGTTGGGCCCCTCCAAGATGACTGGGAGTGCACTGCCTCCCTGGAAGAAGAACCAGCACCACAGGGTGGCTGTGGCCACCAAAGCACACACCGCTTCACACCTGCCTCAGAGATCAGGGCTTCCAGGGGGAGTCTGAGACAAAACACACAGCAAGAGGGAGGCAGGAAAGCTGGGGACTTGTATCAGGGTTGGCTTCCGAGACATCCCAACCCACCTTCCCACCCCATTCTAAGTGCTGATTTCTCCCAGGGACCCAAAGAGGAGGAGATGGAATCCACCAGAATGGCCTGCCCGAGGTCCACAGTAGCAAAGACAGGCTTCAGTTTCTCATCATTTTTGTCCCTCCAGTGTCTCTGCCCCAGTCCCCTCCACCGCCAAGTCTTTGGCCCTTCACCTCTGACTAGTCTGCCGCAATGGCCACTGCCGTAGCTGCTACTACCAGAAAAGCAACTTGCTAGGTGCTAGGGATTCAGTGGCAAGCAAGATAGGGCCGCTGCCCTGACAGGAGAGCACAAAACACATAGAAACCAGGTACGCCTAGAAGTTACAGCCTAACGAAGTGAAATGGCTGGAGGATGGATCCCATAGCTAAGGGTAGCTAACAAAGTCCTCCTTGATGAGGGGACATTTGAGCAAGAACCGAGCGAGGAAGGGTGCCCTGCGTGAAGACCAGGCGGCTCCAGAGCAGGAGTGAGGGGAAATAGAAGGGCGGGGGGCGGCCAAGCGGGTTTACAGTAGGAGACGCCAGCCAGGCTAGTGAAAGAGCTAGGATTTTTGTTGTTTTGTTTGAGACAGGGTCTCTGTCACCCAGATTCTAGTGCAGTGGCACAATCAGCCCACTGCAGCCTGGGAATCCTGGCTTCAAGCGATCCTCTGGCCTCGGCCTCCCCAGTAGCTGGGACTGCAGGCGTGCAGGACCCGGCTGTTTTGCAGAGATGTGGTCTCCCTTTGTTGCCTGGGCTGGTCTGGAACTCCTGGCCTCAAGCGATCCTCCCACCTTGGCCTCCCAAAGTGTTGGGACTACAGGCGAAAGCCACCTACCGGGATTTTCTGAGCGCCCTGGAGATCTATGCGGGGGAGGGGAGGGGGGACAGGAAGGTCTGGCAGAGGCCTTGAAAGGATCTACGTTTGGTAAAAGCTCACTCCTACCGCTTATTCCCTGGTGGGCTGCGGAAAGCTGGGGAGGGAGGAAGAAGGGCAGCTGGAGGCTGTCTCCGTGCTCAGAGTGCCGGGCGGTGGCGGGGTCGGAGCGAGATGGGTCTCAGGTGTGCGAGCACCGCGGGCTGTGGGCTAGGGGCCCGGGTGGGCGGCGGTGCCATTCAACGAGAAGGGCGCACAGTAGGTGGCTTGGTTCCGTCCCGGGAGGTTTCAGCCCAGGCTGCGCCGCGGCCCGGTGGCGCCGTTCCTCCGCGGGCGTCCCCACGCGCTGACCGCACGGCCTCGCCCCGCCGCCCTCCGAGCAGGGTCCCCGTCGCGGTGACCCCAGAGCCCTGCTCCCCACCCGCCGCGGGGCGCACGACCCCTCCTGGTGGTTGCGGGTCCTGAGGCTCGGCCTGGGGCGAGAGCCGCCTCGGGTCCCCACAGGACGCGGTGACCCAAGTGCCCCGGCGCGGACAGGGGCCGAGCTCTGGTTCATTCCTTCAACGCGACGGTCTCTGGAGGGCTGGCGGAGACAGGGACCCACCCCGCAGGGGACCCCGGGCCGGGGCTGGAGGCAGCGCGGCGCGTTGGGGACGGGCAGCCCAGGCTGGCAGGGTCCACGACGCCCGGCTCCGGCCTCTATCCCCAGCCCGGAGAACCGAAGCCGAGCAGCCCGTGGGCCCCGAGCCCGGCCTGCTAAGGCCAGACCCGCGCCGCACCCGGGCGGGGCCGGCGTCCTCGCTGGGACCCGGGAGGGGACCGGAGAACCGGCTGCGGGGTGCAAAGGTACGGCCGCCCTAGCGACGCCCCTCCCCACATGGTGACCCAGCTTCCCTCACAGCAGCGGGGTCCCGGTTCCCGACCTACCTGAGCGTGACGCCGGGGCAGAGGCGAGGAGCTGGCGCAGCGGAGCCAGGGCGGATAGTGCCCAGGTGTGCGGAGCTCGAGTGGGGGCTCTTTGGGGCGGGGCTTATGGGGAGGCGGGGCTTTTGGCGAGGGCGGGCTCCGGGCCGCCAGTCTCTGCCACGCCCGCGCCTGGACGCACGTGTCCCGTCCCCCACCCAGTCCTGGGGTCCGCACGAACCCAGCCGGGCAGAGGCTCCTCCTCCCTAGGACGCCGGCGCCACACCCGCCCTCCGACGCGAGCTGAGAGACCGACGCCGAGGCGGGAGCGCTGGGAACAGCCTTTACTGCCCGCGCCCTACACGGCGAACGTGCGCAGCGCCTCCTCCGCCGAGCGGCACTGGTTCAGCTGGATCTGCACCTCCACCGTCAGGGGCTCGGGCTGGTAATCGCCTTCGTAGATGGGAATCACGGCTTTTGGCTTTTCTGAGAAAATAAAAACGCGAGCATGAGTCCCGGGAGACAAATGGGCTGGCGTTCTCGGCCGCCCTGACCCATCCCAAATGCAAGCCCTGGACTCCGTCCTGGCGGGAGTTTTCGGTCTTCAGGTCTTAGCTAATGAGAAATAAAATCAAATTGCATTTAATTAGATCATTTAATGAGTCGCAGCTGTGAATTGCAAGACGAACTAGCTGCTTTTTATTTTGAGAGTGTCTTGCTCCGTCGCCCAGGCTGGAGTGCAGTGGCGTGATCTAGGCTCCCTGCAACCTCCACCTCCTGTGTTTAAGCGATTCTCCTGCCTCAGCCTCCCGAGTAGTTGGGATCGATTCTCCTGCCTCAGCCTCCCTAGTAGCTGGGTTTACAGGCGCCCGTCACTACGACCGGCTAATTTTTAGTAGAGACAGGGGTTTCACCATGTTGGCCAGGCTGGTCTCGAACTCCTGACCTCAAGTGATCCGCCCGCCTTGGCCTCCCAAAGTGCTGGTATTACAGGCGTGGGCCACCGTGCCTGGCTGCAGATATTTTCTCAAAAATGAAGTAATTCGGCCGGGCGCGGTGGATCACACCTGTAATCCCAGCACTTTGGGAGGCGGAGGCAGGTGGATCACGAGGTCAGGAGATCGTGATTATTCTGGCCAATATGTTGAAACCCCGTCTCTACTAAAAATACAAAAATTAGCCGGGTTTGGTGGTGTGCACCTGTAGTCCCAGCTGCAATGGGGGCTGAGGCAGGAGAATCGCTTGAACCCGGGAGGTGGAGGTTGCAGTGAGCCAAGATCACGCTGCTGCAGTCCAGCCTGGGCAACAGTTAGAAAAAGAAAAAAGAAAAAAAAAGTAATTCTGTAATTCCGGCACTTCAGGCAAAACAACTGAAAGTATTTCAATAGATTTATAACATTTGCCCTAAAAACGAGATAACATTGTATCTGCCACCATGAATTTTATCAATTTTGCAATACTCAAAGACCTTTCTAATGACGTGGGCGGTGATAGTAAAGAACGTGATTTTTGGAAAATGGATAGTGACGGGGGTCAACAGTTGGAATATCTGCGTAAGCTGGTTAACCTGTATTTTATAAGTAACTCATGCATGTTACAAATTGTGCATGGCAAAATATCCATTCAAAATGTAAACTAGGCCAATGAATTTTAATCTGATTATGAAAAATTCAATATACATTCAGTTTTCACATTGTAACAATCTTTAAGAAACTACCACTTGTCAAATTTGGTGTAATTTTAAAGAAAAATATCCCCAATTATTTGAGGGTCTATTAAAATACTCCCCTCTTTTCCAATTATGGTCTGAGGTTGGATTTTCTTTATGCACTTCAATTACAGCAAAATATTGCAAGCAGTTGACTGCAGAAGTAGCTATAAAAATCCAGGTGTCTTCAATTCAGCTAGACATTAAAGAGATATACGAAAAACAAAACAAAAAAAACCAAAAAAAACAAAAAAAAAACCTTTTTAAGTCCATCCTAACCCACAGGTATCACAAATCACGTGTTCATATAGGCATGGGTTTTGAAGTCCAGTAGCATATGCCCTCCAACATTTACTTCTTCAGTGATTTTATTTTATTGTTTATTTTTTTGAAACAGAGTCTCACTCTGTTGCTCAGGCTGGAGTGCAATGGCTCGATCTTGGCCCACTGCAAACTCTGCCTCCTGGGTGCAAGCAATTCTCCTGCCTCAGTCTCCCGAGTAGCTGGAATTACAGGCACCTGCCACCGCGCCTGGTTAATTTTTGTATTTTTAGTAGAGACAGGGTTTGACCATGTTGGCCAGGCTGGTCTTGAACTCCTGACCTCAGGTGATCTGCCCGCCTCGGCCTCCCAAAGTGCTGAGATTACAGGGGTGAGCCACCGCCCCGTGCCTGTTTCCACTTTTCAGCTTCAGCATGATGGCTGCTTGGCTATGACTGGGCCTCAGGCCTTGCAGCCGCCTCCCACAGCTCTCCCAGTCTCCTTTCTCTCCCTCCCAGCCGGACATTCTTTCTGAACCTCAAACCCGAGATGCACCCATTTCAGATGTTTCTGCAGCTCCCCACAGGACAAGTCCAGGCTCCTCTTACAGCAAATGAGGCCCAATAGCCTAGAGCTGGAGGCAGACACCTCGGAAGCAGAGGGACCCACGCCACCCCAGCTATGAGCCCTCACCCTGCTGTGGCTCTACCACAGGTGCCTTCCCCACCTGCGTCACAACCCACAGGCCTGGTGGTCTGAGGGCTGCAGGGAAGGAACATTAACATTGGATCCTAAGGCGGGACGTGGCCTCTTCCCCAGGCCAGAAGCGCCCATTCCCCGCCCTTCTGTTCCTTTGGCCTCTACCAGAGCTGGCCCTCAGCAGGTCCTCCTGCCACTCCCTGCCTTTTGACACCACCACCGGCACTCACCTTTTTTGGCAGTTTTCTTAATCTTCTTTGAATCCTGAGAGAAAGAACCACAAAACGAGAGAGAAGGTGCTGGAGAAGGGGTTTCTCTGGGGCCCCACCTCCTCCATTCCCTCTAAGAGGTCCAGGAAGGCGGGGGTCTCTCAGAGAGGGTGCCCACCCTAAGGGGAAGGCTGACTGGGCTGAAACCCAAGGAGGGGCCCTGTGTGCAGGTGGCAGCACCAGCACCTGGCTGTGTGACCCAGGGAAAAGCCCTCCCCACCCTCTCCTCCCCATCCAGTGACCTGGGCCCACAGCCCTTGCTTGCCCTCAGGGTTCCTGTGAGGAGGGCAAAGGCAGAGGTGGAGGATGTGGTACCCTGGCAAATGCCAGCCTGTCGGATGCCAAGGTGCGGACCACGCCAAAGTTGCACACGGTGGACACCAGGGGCTCCCCCACCAGCAGGGGCTCCAGAACCACCAGGCCTCGGCCCAGCACCTGCAGGATGGGAGGGTCCTGCCGGAGCTCCTTGGGTGGCTCTTTCTTCTTCTTTGGTACCTGCTGGGGGAGGCCAGGAGGGTGGGACGAGGTGGGACGAAGCAAGACAAGGCTGTGGCCAGACCGCCGTCCCCGGCACCAGGGCCCGGTACCTTGGCCGGCTCTTTCTCTCCTTTCCCCTTCCTGTCTTTCTCCTTCTCTTTCTTGTCTTTCTCTCCTTTTCCTTTCTTGGCAGACAGGGGACTGTCAACAGCAGGCAGCACCGCCGGCCAGGAGAGAATCTAGGGGCAGGGATGTGGCCTCAAGTGAGCAGAGGCCCACGGGGGCTGCCTGGGGTTGTCTCTCTCTCACCATTTCTGGAGCGGTGCTGAGACCTCAGCTAACCAGGGAGTGAAGCTCCTATAGGGGACAGCCCAATGGGAGCAGGAACAGGGGCAGAGGTGCAGCCTGTGGGCGGCCAGGCACTGCCTCTGCCTGCCCACCTTCTCCTCCACAATAGTCACGGTGGTCCCTGCCAGCAGGAAGGCCTTCAGTGGCACCAGGTCCCTGAGCACGTGCTGCATCTCATAGTTGCACGGGATGACCTCAGCCCAGGGCTTGTGGGTGGTGTTGAAGAGGACGGTCCTTGGGGAAGGAGAGATGAAGATGTGGGTGTTGTCACCCAGGGGCTGTGGCTGGGAACCAGGGACAGGACTGTGAGGGGACATCCAAGGAGACCACGAGCATCAAAGCCCACAGAGTGAGGCAGGGCACCTGGCTGCCACCAGGCAGGGTGAAAGGACCAGAAGGCCAGAAAGGAATGTGGATGCAGAGGAGACAGCAAAAGGGAAAAAAAAGGCACATGGGGCCCTCCTTCAGGGGCAAGACCACCCTGAACAACTGATAGAAACCATTCGAAACGTACCAAGAGTTATTTGTTAAAAATTCAGCAAAGGGCTGAGCGTGGTGGCTCTCGCTTCTAATCCTAGCACTTTGGGAAGCCGAGATGGGAGGATTGCTTGAACCCAGGAGTTCAAAAACAGCCTGGGCAACATGTCGAGCCCTCATTTCTACCAAAAATACAAATATTAGCTGGGCGAGGTGGCACATGCCTACAGTCCCAGCTACTCTGGGGGCTGAGGTGGGAAGATTGCTTGAGCCCGGGAAGTCAAGGCTGCAGTAAGCCATGTTCATGCCACTGCACTCAAGCCTCGGTGACAAAGTGAGACCCTGCTGCAGGAGAAAAAAAAAAAGCAGAAACAAATCTAGCCTAGCCCCAGGCTAGAACACAGACCCCTGACTGGCATTGCCTTAGTCTCAGAACACCATGTCAACCCTGAAGTAGCATCCCACTCTGGAAGGGATTTAACATAAAGTGTTCTACCAATTGGATCACAGCCTGAAGGAGAATTAATAATATACTCCAACAAATTTAAAGTATGTCCAAGTTAAATGTTAATACAAACCTCCTCACTTATTCCATCACTGGGGATGGAGAACATTTTCCCTCAAAGATAAGTAGAGACCAAGTTGCAGACTGAAATATCACAGCAGGTAAGCCCAGTAAATTAATGAAGTCAGCCCAGACACTCTGGAGGCTGAGGCAGGAGAATCACTTGAATCCAGAAAGCAGAGGTTACAGTGAGCCAAGATCCCACCACTGCACTCCAGTCTGGGTGACAGAGCAAGACTCCCTCTCAACGAAACAAAGCAAAACAAAACAAAACAAATGTTCTGAGGTAGTGGGGGGAAAAAAACCCACCAAAACTGTCAACCAATAATTCTATACCCAGCAAAACTATCTTTCAAAATTGCTTTTGAAATAAGGACATATCAAGAGAAACAAAAAACTGACTTTGTTGCCAATAGATTTGTCTTACACAAAACATGAAAAGAAGAAATTCAATACATGAATACATTAACTTCCTGAAGGAAGTTCTTCAGGCTGAAAGGAAGTAACACCAGAGGGTAATTCAAATTCACATGAAAAAAGGAAGAACAGGCCGGGCGCGGTGGCTCAAGCCTGTAATCCCAGCACTTTGGGAGGCCGAGGCGGGTGGATCACGAGGTCAAGAGATCGAGACCATCCTGGTCGACATGGTGAAACCCCGTCTCTACTAAAACTACAAAAAATTAGCTGGGCATGGTGGCGCGTGCCTGTAATCCCAGCTACTCGGGAGGCTGAGGCAGGAGAATTGCCTGAACCCAGGAGGCGGAGGTTGCGGTGAGCCGAGATGGCGCCATTGCACTCCAGCCTGGGTAACAAGAGTGAAACTCCGTCTCAAAAAAAAAAAAAAAAAAAAAAAAAAAAATTAGCCTGGCATGGTGGCAGGCGCCTGTAATCGAGCTACTGGGGAGGCTGAGGCAGGAGAATCACTTGAACCCAGGAGGCAGAGGTCGCAGTAAGCGGAGATCATGCCACTGCACTCCAGCCTGGGTGACAGAGCAAGACTCTGTCTCAAAAAAAAAAAAAAAATCTTTATAAATATATTTGTGTTCTCCTTTCTTCTCTGCAAGACATTGATTATATAAGTCAATAATTATAACAATGTATTGTTGAGTCTGGTCTGTAACATATTAATATGTTTATAATGATAAAATATTTATGAAAATTACTATAATCTTCATAACAAAAGTAGCACAAAAAAGAGGGAATGGAGCTAGATTGGACTTGATATGCCAGAATACATCTTAGATGGATTAAAATGTTAAACCAAAAAAGGTTTTCCCACCCAAGGGCTGAAATGAAAAGGGCTGTTAATTTATCATCTCTCAATCAACTCAAGAAATTCAGGCCAGGTGCAGTGGCTCACACCAGTAATCCCAGCACTTTGGGAGGCCGAGGCAGGCAGATCACTTGGGACCAGGAGTTTGAGACCAGCCTGGCCAACATGGCGAAACCCTGTCTCTACTAAAAATACAAAATTAGCCAGGCATGCCCGTAGTCCCAGCTACAGGCTGAGGCATGAGAACTGCTTGAACCTGGGAGGTGGAGGTTGTATTAAGCCAAAGTCACACCACTGACCTCCAGCCTGGGTGACAGAGTGAGACTCTGTACCCTCAAAAAAGAAATTTAATTACTCCAAAAATCTTGGCTGGTCAGGGAAGTGGGACCCAGTTGTACTTTGAGTAGGCGGTTAGAGTAGAAGGATTTAGCGTTCAACCCTCCTGGAAAGAGGGCTGAATCCAAATGCCCCCTGCACAGCTAACAGCCTAGTGGGGCCTTAACCCTTCCTGGGGGTGGGGGATCCGGGAGTGACTCAGCCTCAGGACTGTTTTTTTTTTTTTTTTCCAGATGGAGTCTCACTCTGTTGCCAGGCTGGAGTGTAGTGGCATAATCTCAGCTCACTGCAACCTCCGCCTCCTGGGTTCAAGCAATTCTCCTGCCTCAGCCTCCCTAGTGGCCGGGACTACAGGTGTGCACCATCATACCCAGCTAATTTTTATATTTTTAGTAGAGACGGGGTCTCACCATGTTGGCCAGGATGGTCTTGATCTCTTGACCTCATGATCTGCCTGCCTTGGCCTTTCAAAGTGCTGGGATTACAGGTGTGAGCCACTGCACCTAGCCCACCTCAGGACTTTTAAGCGGAGGCCACGGTGTGGTCTAGGCTATGACCCTACTGCCCTGACCACTTGCCCTGGTTCAGGTTTCCATCCTTACCCTGGGGATGGGCAGAGCCGGGGATCTATACGTGGCCGCAACTTGGCCAGCTCTTCTGCAGAGGCCCTCGGCGTCGGCAAGACGGTTGAAGGGACTGAGATGACGGACACTTCCGACTCTCCCCACTCCTCCACCTCAGACTCCAGAGACCCTTCCACCTCTTCAGTGACCTCTTCAACATCTTCGATGACATTTTCAATGACCTCTTCAGGAGATTCCTCAACTAATAATTCTAAGCTGGGAGAGGGCTTGACGATCTGCAGGAAGACAGAAACTTGTCCAAGGCTGCTGTCTCCAAGACGTGCTCAGTTGATGCCTGGGGCGTGTGTGTTACACAGCTCCTGACATATAGATGAGGTTCACGTGTGAGCAGACGAACATGCTAGGAGGCAGGAAGGCTCTGAGAAACCCAGTCTTGTCTCTCTTTTTTTTTTTTTTTTTTTTTTTTGAGTCGGAGTTTCACTCTTGTTACCCAGGCTGGAGTGCAATGGCACGATCTCGGCTCACTGCAACCTCCGCCTCCTGGG
>NW_022436942.1:80400877-80414070 GCF_009761245.1 Sapajus apella | reverse complement strand
AGGAGAATTGCCTGAACCCAGGAGGCGGAGGTTGCGGTGAGCCGAGATCGTGCCATTGCACTCCAGCCTGGGCAACGAGAGCGAAACTCCGTCTCAAAAAAAAAAAAAAAAAAAAAAAGATTTGATGAATGAGAAGGGAAGGGCAGGCTGTCGTGAAGAAAGAAAACTCAGGAATGCTGCCAGGGTGTTACTGACTGAGCTGACCAGTCTTAGTGGTGGCCTTGATATAAACCGAGACATTTTGTTGGGAATTGGAACAGAGATGAAGAATAAGAAAAGTTGCTGCCTTTATAGATGCTGACTACAAACTCAGCATACGTAATTCTAGGAATCCACGGGAGAGGTGTGATTATTATCCACATTTCATAGAAGAAGACTTCCAGGCACAGGATGCTGTCACTCACCCAGGCAGTCACTCAGGACCCAGATCTCGAGGGACTAGCACTTAATGATGAGGACTTTTGATTTCATCTTTTTTTTAAGATGGAGTTTTGCTCTGTCATCCAGGCTGGTATGCAGTGGCGTGATCTTGGCTCGCTGCAACCTCCGCCTCCCCGGTTCAAGCGATTCTTCTGCCTCAGCCTCCTGAATAGCTGGGACGACAAGTGCCTGACACCACGCCAGGCTAATTTTTTGTATTTTTAGTGGAGACGGGATTTCACTATGTTGGCCAGCCTGGTCTCAAACTCCAGACCTCCGGTGATCTGTCTGCCTTGGCCTCCCAAAGTGCTGGGATTACAGGTGTGAGCCATCACACCCAGCCTTAGATTTCATTCTCAATGCAATGGGAAGCTGCTGGAAGTTGAAGCAGCATCTTTTTTTTTTTTTTTTTTGAGACAGAGTTTCAGTCTTGTTACCCAGGCTGGAGTGCAATGGCACGATCTCGGCTCACTGCAACCTCCGCCTCCTGGGTTCAGGCAATTCTCCTGCCTCAACCTCCTGAGTAGCTGGGATTACAGGCACGCGCCACCATCCCCAGCTAATGTTTTGTATTTTTAGTAGAGACGGGGTTTCACCATGTTGACCAGGATGGTCTCGATCTGCTGACCTCATGATCCACCCGCCTCGGTCTCCCAAAGTGCTGGGATTACAGGCTTGAGCCACCGCGCCCGGCTGCAGCATCTTTTTAAAAGACGATTCCAGGCTGGATGCGGTGGGTCACGCCTGTAATCCCAGCACTTTGGGAGGCCGAAGTGGGCAGACCACTTGAGGTCAGGAATTCAAGACCAGCCAAGATGGTGAAATCCCATCTCTACTAAAAATACAAAATTTAGCCAGGCATGGAGGCAGATACCTGTACACCTGTAATCCCAGCTACTCAGGAGCCTGAGGCAGGAGAATCGCTTGAACTCAGGAGGTCTGGAGGTTGCAGGGAGCTGAGGCTGCACCCCTGCACTCCAGCCTGGGCGACAGAGCGAGACACCATCTCGGCGGGGGAGGGGGGAAGCCAGGGCCGTCTGTATTCTGGAGGTGTTATTGGGGAGACTTGCTAATCGCTGAATGTGGGAAGAGAGGGAAAGGGAGAGGCCAGGGCTCTGTCTGAGTTTCCCGCGGGAGCAGTTGGGGAGACGCTAATGCCATTTATCGGGATGCAGAGCGTTTGCGGAAGAACAAGTTTTGGGCACAGAGATGGAGAGTAAAAGTTAGGTTAGTTAGAGGGAGAGAGACTTGAGAAAGAGAAACTTGTGAATAGAGAGGAATGAGTCAATGAAAAAGGAGAAAAATGCAAGGGACAGAAGAGATCACTGACAAGAGAAAGCCCCAGCGGGGAACAAAGGGAATGGTCCAGCAAAAGACAACACCTCTGCGATGTGAGATTTGGCCGCTGTTCCTGTGAAGTTTGCTCTTCCCTAAGGGGCTCTGCATGGGAGCTCCCTTCTGCCTCCTTGCCCCCACAACCCTTTGCTGGTTGATCTCTGCTTGTTCTGCTGGTTCCTGGCTCAGAAGCCACCTACCACAACCTACCATAGGTATCAACACAGATTTTATTGCATTTACAGTAAAGTCACTGCTGTATTCTCTGAGCCTCATTCAAATACAACCTTCAGTACATACATTTTTTTTTTTTTTTTTTTTTTTTTTTTTTGAGACAGAGGCTCACTCTGACACCCAGGCTGGAATGCAGTGTTGAGATCTCAGCTCACTGCAACCTCTGCCTCTGGGTTCAAGCAATTCTGCTGCCTCAGCCCCCTAAGTAGCTGGGATTACAGGCAACTGCCACCATGCCCAGCTAATTGTTTTTTGTATTTTTAGTAGAGACGGGGTTTCACCATGCTGGCCAGCCTGATCTGGAACTCCTAACCTCAGGTGATCCACCCACCTTAGCCTCCCAAAGTGCTGGGATTACACATGTAAGTCACTGCTCCTGGCCATTTTTTTTTTTTTTTTTTAAATAGAGTCTTGCTCTGTTGTCCAGGCTAGAGTGCAGTGGCATGATCTTGGCTCACTGCAACCTCTGCCTCCTGGGTTCCAAGCGATCCTCTGGCCCCAACCTCCCAAGTGCCTGGGATTATAAACATGCACCACCACACCTGGCTAATTTCTGTATTTTTAGTAGAGACAGGGTTTCGCCATGTTGGCCAGGTTGGTCTCAAACTCCTGACCTCAAGTGGTCCCCGCTTCTCGGCCTCCCAAAGTGCTGGGATTATAGGCGTGAGCCACCGCGCCCAGCCAGGACACACATCTTGATCAAAGGAGAATAAAAAAGGAAGAGTCGGGTAAACACACAGCAAGTATTAGGGAAAGGAGGGAGAGAAGCTGGAGAAACTTACACAGATCTCAGTACATACAGGAGAGTTGACACAAGGTCATTATAGTCCACGGATGGGTGGTGCTGGGAACTTGGGAGACACCAACAGGTTGGAATCAGGGCTGTGGGACAGGTGAGGGGGGCAGGTGGGAAGGACCACTAACCCCTGCTCACTCAGGCCCCACCCCCACTGCAAAACTGTAATAGAATTAACCAGCTCTGTTCAGTACTTCCCCCAGGAGTGAAAATCAGTCAGACTAGATGAAGAGATTAGACTGCTCACTGTGCCATACCCATTAAGGCAGGAAAGGAGACTCTTATCTTAAATAGCTTTTCCTCTCTCTACACAATAAGGGTTTTCTAGCTAATGATTTTCAGTAAAACAGAATATCTGATCAATCAGAATGCCCCATTCCCCGGGTTTCTTACTAACTGTGATTTTGTAGCTTTTCACAAAGCCTTTGGAAACTTTTTTTTTTTTTTTTTTTTTTTTTTTTAAGACGGAGTTTCTGGACTAGTGTGATATCTTCCAGGAAGAAAAAAGAAAGAGGCTGGGCATGGTGGCTCACGCCTATAATCCAAGCACTTTGGAGGCCAAGGCAGGCGGATCACCTGAGGTCGGGAGTTCAAGACCAGCCTGCCCAACATAGTGAAACCCCGTCTTAGAAAAGAAAAGAAAAGAGTTTAAGACCAGCCTGACCAACATGGTAAAATCCCGTGTTAAAAAAAAAAAAAGAAAAGAAAAAAGAAAGAGACAGAGTTTCACTCATGTTACCGAGGATGGAGTGCAATGGCGAGATCTCGGCTCACCACAACCTCCACCTCCCGGGTTCAAGTGATTTTCCTGCCTCAGCCTCTCTAGTAACTGGGATTGCAGGCATGTGCCACCACACCCAGCTATTTTTGTATTTTTTTTTTTTTTTTTTTTTGAGACGGAGTTTCACTCATGTTACCCAGGCTGGAGTGCAATGGCGCAATCTCGGCTCACCGCAACCTCCGCCTCCTGGGTTCAGGCAATTCTCCTGCCTCAGCTTCCCAAGTAGCTGGGACTACAGGCACGCGCCACCATGCCCAGCTAATTTTTTGTGTTTTTAGTAGAGATGGGGTTTCACCATGTTGACCAGGATGGTCTCGATCTCTTGACCTTGTGATCCACCCGCCTCAGCCTCCCAAAGTGCTGGGATTACAGGCGTGAGCCACTGCGCCCGGCCCTATTTTTATATTTTTAGTAGAGATGGTGTTTCTCTCTGTTGGTTAGGCTTGTCTCAAACTCCTGATGTCAGGTGATCCGCCTGCCTAGGCCTCCCAAAGTGCTGGGATTCCAGGCATGAGCCACATGCCCAGCCGCCTTTGGGAACTTTTAAATGACCAAAATTGCAGGTATATATGCAATTCTGGAACTGGTATTAAAAAGCATACTTACAGCTGTGTGTGGTAGCTCATGTCTGTAATCCTAGCACTTTGGGAGGCTGAGGCATGTGGATCACTTGAGGCCAGGAGTTTGAGACCAGCCTGAACTCACATGGTGAAACTCTGTCTCTCCTAAAAATATAAAAATTAGCCCTGCCTGGTGTCAGGCACCTGTAGTCCCAGGTACTTGGGAGGAGGAGGTACGAGAATCACTTGAATCCAGGAGGCAGAGGTTACAGTGAGCTGAGATTACACCATTGCCCTCCAGCCTGGGCAACAGAGCAAGAGTCTGTCTCAAAAAAAAAAAAAAAAAAAAAAAGAAAGCAAAGAAAAGCATACTTAACAGAAGAAATCCATATGGTGTCTGCAATGTGCTTCAAAATAATGGAGGTGGGCATGAGGTCTTAGAAGAAAACAAAATTGGCCCTGAGTTGACAGTTGTCAAAGTGGATGGTGGGCATTCTTGATGAGATGAGGGGTTCATTATACTGTTCTCCACTTCTGTGTGTACTGGAGATTTTCTGAACTCAAAAGGTAAAAAGTGTATTCATTAAACTTCAGGATAAATTCAATCATGCCACCCTATACAAATCTAATTTCAGATCTTCACCAAAAATAAGGGAAACCATGTTCTGCAGAAGCAAGTCCGTAACAAGATGAAATGCTTGTCATGCATTTAGAGATTAGTCTTATATCTACAATTACTCAAGTTGAAGTTTTGAAATTACCTATGCAGTCTTCAGAGTCAATGCCCTCTGATCCCCCTTCCTCCCCTGCCCCGCCGGTGCCCAGGGCGGTGGGCAGAGGCAGCTGGAGCGGGGTGGGCGTGGCGAGGCTTCATCCACAGGCTGTCTGGATGTCTGCTCCTGCCAGGTCTGTGTGAGGTATGGCACCAGGCCCTCGTCCCGGTGGGCTCGGAATCTGGTGGGGAAGAGAAACTGTGTAATCACAACACGATCGGTGTCCTGGGAGCCACTCCGAGGCTGGACTCTGTGTGTGCGCATGCCTGTGCGTGGGGAGGGAGTATGAAGGGGGTTTCTGAGGATCTGATGTTTAAGGAAGAACCTGAAGGGAAAGAGTGGAGATGGGGAAGGGCTTGGGCAGAGGAGACAGGCCCTGGGAAAACTGTAAAGGGCAAAACCAAACCAAACCTAGTGTGTTCAGAAAATGAAAAACAGCCAAGAAAGCAGGGGAGGGGCCTCCTTGAGGGCCTGGGCCTTTATCTGGAAAGCGCTGGAAAAATTGAAGAGCAACCTGGCTAGACTTGGGCTTTCGAAAGCTCATGCTATGGACGTGGAGGATGGATGAGGCCACTGCCTGAGCTGCTTGGGCAATGACATGACTTGGACGGAGGTGATGGCAGCGGGGATGGAGAAAAGCGGGTGACATATTTAGAAGACACTGAGAAGAGAAACTCGGCAGGACTTGGCATTGGGAGGGGGAGGAAGGGCATCGGGGATAATTCTCTGGATTTGGGCTTGGCGAATGGTGGATGGAGAGGCCACTTACAGGATGGAAAAGCCCTGTTAACAGGCCTTACCCGTGTGGCCTTGCTACCTTGGACGTGACTCTGGTTTGTCTGTAAATGGAATAAGCCACGCCACCACCTTGAGAACCGTTCAGGGCCATATACACCCCTGCAGCAGCCCAAAGTGTAAGCCTGAGCATGGCCCAGTGCACAGAGGAACGGCACTCCATCCTGCTCCTGTCCCCGTTCCTCCCTCCCCCACCCACCCAACCTCTGCTTTCTCCTCCAGTCATGCCTCTACCATCTTTTAGAAATCCCAGGTAAGTATGGAGCTGAATTCAAAACATGAACACAGACCCCTGCTGCTGAGCTCAGTGGAAACCGAGTTCCTTCCAGCCGAAAGGAGCCTGTGAGGCACTCACCTTTCCCTCTAGGACCCCCGGTTCTCAAGGTCCAGGCTTGCTTTGAGTCATGGAGACTTCTCAGGGGAGGCATGGGGGTTTGATCAGACAAGAGCTTGTGTATCAGCACACTGCATTCTACATCGAGATACATATCTGGGCAGTCATCCCGTGAAGCAACCCCGCGACTCTGTGCCGGCTGGCTCTTGTCACTGGGTCACCCTGTCCAAGCACAGGGAGCCAGTGGGTGGGTGCGGAGCCCAGGAAAATGGCAGAGAAAAGCTTCTACATTAAACAGAGATGAGCCAAACCTTCTCGGTACCTGAACAAAAGGACATTTCTGCTGGTCAGCTTTCTAGTCTTTCCCGTCTCTGGTGTGGGGTCAGTAACAAGCAGGGGGACCACAGTGCCTGGAGGCCACCACTGTTTCTGAAGCCTTTGCAGAGCTGGACTAGTGCTCGCTGTGCTGATGACTGCACTATCTAAGCACAGAGCTCCACAGGCTCCTGAACACTCAGACACACGTGATTTCACATGAAACTGTCAAGCGTGCAGGGCTGGTGCTGTCTGCCCAAGTCCTGGATGAGGAAGCAGGAAGTTAATAGGGGCGCCCGTGAGCTCTGTCCACCTGGGTGTGGCCTGGAGCAGTGGCATGACTCACCAGCCTCTCCTGAGGCCACAGGCAGAACCCACCACACTGGGCCTTTCTTATCAGCCTTTGCGGGAAGGCCTGTCTTAAGGACCATCGACTTTCCGGACACACCTCCAGAATTGCCCTCCCACCCTGGATCTCTTCCTCACCCGGATGCCTCCATTCCGGGCCGATTACCCTCCCGAGGTTAGAAGGAGCAAGCTGGCCAAGGGCATTGCTGTGCTCAGATCTCTTCATTTTCCCATCTCTTTCATAGCTCAACAGGATAGCATTTAAGGCCACACATCACAGGTTTTTCAAAAAAATAAGGTTTCTTTATTGTCTTGGATGCAAATATAGTTTTAAAAATGCATTGTAGTGTTAAACACAGCTGGTGGAAACGTGCTTCTCGACAGCAGAGCATCAGAGGGGCGTGCTCAGGGTGGCGTGGGCCGGGGGGCCTCTGGCCAAACCAGACTCTTTTCTGGGTTTCTTCTTCAGACCACGAGGTGTAACCATCTCCTCAAAGGAGCCTGGCCACGATCACCAAAACTCACACCAGAAAAAAAACGCCATTTACACAATAAACTGAACCTGAAAAAGGACCAGAACATGGTGCTTCTGCTGTGAACAGAACAGCAAGTGAACCCGCTCTCCTTTCCCGGGCTGTGGGAAAAGATTCAGCTAGAGAAGCAGGTGCACTGTGGGAGGCCTGTGGGGGACGGCCTGGAGCTGTGGGGCCCGGGCTGAGCCCTACCTGCCTTTCTAACTGCAGGATGTAAACTCTATAGAAATGTACAGAACTTCAGTTTCTCCCAACCCTCCACAATCTCAGCTTGAGACCACCAAATACCAGTTAGGAAATGCAGAAGAGAGTCCTTCAAATGAGCTACACCCAGGTTCAGAGCACAGAACCAACAATGTGACTGGGAAATGGAGGTGAATTCTGCTACACGATTGAAGAGGATTTCACACAAAATTCCAGGAAGTAAACACGCACACGCAAACTTGTGCAAGGGCACGTCCGTGCACACACACATGCACACACAGACAGTCAACATTCAATGTTAAGAGTTCCCTTTTCTTAAAGGTTGATTTTTGCAAGCCCCGACAAGCAGAGTCCCATGTGGGGGTGGGGGGGCGGAGAGGGGGCCGGCCCTGGTAGAGGCATGGAGGTGGGGGGGTCCTAAAAAGCTTCCTCAGTATTCCTGAAGCCTCCGCCAAGCTTCCCACCTGCCCCGTGTGTGTGTCCCTCACAAAAACCTGTCCAGCCGCCCAAGGCCACGGCGCCCACCGAATGCCACAAACATGCTGCTGAGCCTCAAAGCTCTTTAGCCTCCCTCCTTGCTGTCCCCTCTCCCCCGACAGGTGTGCAGACGTGGTAAAATCCTCTAAAGTAGAGATGTCAAAGGCCCGGAGACACACGACACATCCCCGTGCGGCTTTGGCATCCTGGCTGGCCACCACTGCATGTGCTGCCTGCCTGGATCACTGCTGCCCAGCCCTCTCCCTCCTCCCCAAGGAAACACTGGGGAGCAGGTATAGAGGTAAAAGGCCACTTTCCCACCAGAAGGAAAACAGAGAGGCTCAACTCACACCCAGGCTGCCTGCTAGGAGGCCTCAGGCGGACCAGACAAGGGAAAGGGACAGCTGAGGGTGAACAGAGGTAATGAGAGGGTGCTTCAAGCCTGCCGTCGGAGCCAGGGTAAAAAAGAGCTGGGCCAAAGCAAGGTCTGTCTGCCAGTGCAGGACCAGGCCCACAGCACCCCAATCCCCCGACATACAGGGGTCCACTGGCCCGGGACAGGCCCAGCTCCACTCCACAAGTTCTGAGAGCACAAGGTCTTGTCCAGATGACAGCAAGACCTCACCAGCTCCCGGCTGCAGCTCCCATCTGTTACCTGCGCCCCAGCTGCCAGCGGGGCCAGTCACAGTTGTGCACGGAGATGGGGTGGGTGTTTGAGACCCCCACAGCAATAGACAGTAATGCTGCATGCCACCGTGCCACTTTATCTGGGCAGGGACTGGGGGTCTGGCACCACCCTGGGATTTTGGGTGCTGTGCCCTCTAAGAATCCAAATTTACATCCTCCTAGCCAGAGCAGACAAACCTTAGGACTGACTTCTAGAAAAGGGAGTGTGGTTAAGGGCCCACGGGCAGGAAATGGGAGGGCTGGCTGAACGCTGACCCTGCTCCCCTGGCTGACAGCTCCAGGACCATGCGCAGCACTGGGGGGTCTGCGGCTTTCCAGCCCCTTCCCCTCGACCCAATGCTGTCATCAGCACCAACAGCCAGAGCTGCCACTGCTTCCTGCTGGAGGAGGCCAGCCCGCTCGTGGTGTCAGCTGCTGCATGGCCTGCTGGCTGACTCCCAGAAAGGCCCTCAGTGGCGCCTGCCCTGCCCTGGGGTCTCCCACCCACCACAGAAAGCAGCAGGTGCAGCGTACGGGGATTTCTCAGAAACTAGCACAGGGAATTGTACGGCACCAGTTCTTCTGGCTTTTCTTTTCTGACTTTGTATTTTCTTTTTTTTGAGACAGGGTTTCGCTCTATTGCCCAGGCTGGAGTGCAGTGGTACAATCTCGGCTCACTGCAACATCTGCCTCCCGGGTTCAAGCGATTCTCTTGTCTCCTGAGTACCTGGGATCATAGGGGTACACCACCAAGCCCAACTTTTTTTTGTATTTTTAACAGAGACAGGGTTTCACCATGTTGGTCAGGCTGGTTGTGAACTGACTTCAGGTGATCCACCTGCCTCGGCCTCCCAAAGTGCTGGAATTACAGGCGTCAGCCACCCACCTGGCCTCTATATTTAAAGGCAGGGTTTCACTCTATCGCCCAGGCTAGAATGCAGTGTGGCATGTTCATAGCTCACCGCAACTTCTAGGCCGAAGCAATCCTCCAGCCTCAGCCCCCCAAGTAGCTGGGACCACAGGTGCTCACTGCTACATCTGGCTAAATGTGTGTGTGTGTGTTTTTTGTAGAGACAGGGTCTCGCTATGTTGCCAGGGCTAGTCTCCAACTCCTGAGCTCAAGTGATCCTCCAGCCTCAGTCTCCCAAAGTGCTGGGATCACAGGCAGGAGCCACCGCGCACGGCCCAGGTTGATTTTCTTTCTCTCTAAATCGTCAGCATTGTGAAGTTTCTTTTATGGAAGTGGAGACAAGAATCAGGGTGAAGTGAGTGTAAACAAAGCCCACCTGGTGGTCAGCATCCACTGGAGGTGGCCAGCAGAGTGGCCTCAGATGTCCCTGTACCTGGCCCAGGAGCCCAGGACAGAGGTCAAATCTAGGGCCCTTGGTCTGGCTGGATTCATCAGGCAAGATTCCAAAACAAGAAAACCTCTAGAAAAAGAAACAATCATGTCTGCAGCAGAGATACGGCATTGTGGCCCTATGGCCATGGCAATCGTGAGCACCAAGAGAATGAGTTACAGAAATGTCTCCAAAGATATGCATCTACTAGACAGTCGCTAGGACGGACGGGGACACACACACACACACACACACACACACACACACACACACGCACACACCCCCTTCAGGGCTCACACAACCTAACAGCCTTAAATATCTGAAGAAACAGAATCACAACATTAAGTCAGCAGAGGGAGAGGTAGGCCGAAGCAGCAGGAGGCCAATTTTATATCCCATGGAGTTTTAAAAAATGACTCCCCAGCAAGGGGTGGGGAGAAAGCCATTGATTTAGGAGAGTTCTTGGCTCAGCCAACCACTGTGGTTATCTACACGTTTTACAAAGGCACGGAAGTGGAGAGGGGCTGCACTCACGACCCTCCCCAGGGCCTGCACAGCTGGCCACATTGGGTTCTTCCTTTTTCCCTTCTGGCCTTGGTGGAATTCCTACCACGGTGGTCCCTGCCTTTGGGATGGTACCTTCATGCTTATCCCCAGGTAAAGGATGGAGTCTGTTAGCATTTCCCAGGGGTAATTCCAAGGACCAGCCTGGCCTCATCTTACGTTCACCCCACGGGAAGGTGATCTGGAAAGCCTTTAAACACGCGCTCTGGGTGGCTGAGTGGTGTCACCAAGCTGCTCTTGTGTGGGGCTGAAGCACAACAAGGGGGCAGGCAGCTGGGCGGTGACCTACAGGTGGGGGGAGAACCCCCGCAGGCCTGCAGGAGCCAAGGAGAGCCTCCAACTGGATCTAAACTTTGGGGGCAGCCCAGGGGTGCCCCTCTTCACATGGCTCCCAGGCTCTCTCAAAGCCCTCCCCAGGCCCTGCAGGCAGAGAGGGCAGAGGTCGCCTGGAAAGCCTGCTGGCGGCTCTGAACTCGTCAGCAGGGCTTTAAAGGTACTCTTGGCTGGGCTTCCTGAGTGCTGGAGAAGAGTGCCTGCCCCTGCAGCTCCCTGCAGAGGTAACCAGAGAAAGGCGAGGACTGAGGCTGAGCCAGCCTCTGGCTGTGGGCTCAGAATGGCCCTCAGCCCAGCCATGCCTCCACCCAGCCCAGATCTGGGTAGATTCTTTGCTGTCTGATCTGAGAGATGCCTAGAGACAGCTGAGGGCTAATGACCGAAGACTGCTGCCTGCCAACACTGTTTCCTTCTCCAAACACAAGATGGGACAGATTTTTGAGTGTGGGGGCATCTTTGGTCCGAGAACTGTCCTGGTTTGGGGCTCCCAGCTGAACGACATCACACAAGATGACAAGGCTGACAGCAGGACGTGGAGTCTGATCTTTTGCATGCTAGAACTTCAGGGTTCTAAGCTCCTACTGGACACACCTGACCTGTCCACAGCTGCAGCTGGAGGTGTGTGAAGAATGGCAGAAGGGCCACGGTGGTGAGGTGACATCGAGAAGGCCCCATGGAGCTGTAAGAGGACAGATGAAACATGCCCAGCAGGGCCTCCCAGCCAGAGCAGCCACTGTGCATCGTACGCTTCCATTCTGGTCCTGTGTGTTCCACATCCATTGTTTTTGCAAACATGTGTCCTCGGGGGTCTCTGAAGAAGGCACTTCCCCCTGGCAGCCTGCCATACATAAGCCTGAATAGAAGCCCAAGTCCATCCACAAGGGCTGGGAGCTGTCAGAGTTGAGGGGAGAAAAAAAGACACCTTCTAACTGCCCCATGGGCAGGCCAGAGAGTGGAGCAGGACATCAGAGGCATGCGCGTGGACAGGCATGGCAGGAGGGACAAGGCTGGGTCTCAGGACAGGAGCAGGCCCTGTCACCCTCAACCCAAGGGTTCCACTCACCGGCGCTTGGCCTGGCAGGCCACCAGGCGGGCAGACCAGCACGGCCAGCACTTCCCTTTTGTTTGCCCCAAGGGCAGTGGAGGTTGGTGACTGAGGTCACTGAGTGAGAGAGTTCACAGCAAGGGGTTCCCAAAGGTGGGCTATTGCTGTCAGCAGGCCCCGAACCTGCTTCAGACCTGAGCAAGGCCTCCCGACGGTGCGGTGGGCCAGCAGAGTTGGAGGGAGGCACCGAGGCTGAGTGTCAGGAAGGGCTTAGGGGGGCACAGCCTCCTCTCCATGGGCAGGGAAGGGTCTCCTGGCATCTCATGCGGCCACATGCCAGCTAAGCAGCTAAGACTCCCCCAGTCTCTTGCCAATCCTGGTGATGGCCTCAGACGCCTGCTCCGGCAGCTGCGCCGGGTCTGTGAGGATGGAGGTGGAGGTGCTCAGCTGCCGCAGCGTGTTCAGCACCACTGAAAGACAGAGAGGATCAGACACAGGGGGGACGCAGGCCCACCACACACCGCACGCCTAGCTTGGGACCTACAACCCAACCCACGTGAAAATGCTCAGGCACTGGCGAGCGGCAGCTGCACTGGGCTGCAAGGAGGAGTGCTGGGGGCCTTCTCCAAGACCTGGGCACTCAGCCCTCTGCCTCCAGAAGCCTCCCCAAATCCAAGCAGGAGCTGCCATGGGTGGAGCATCCTACGCTGCTTCTGCTGCACAGGGCTGCCAGCTGTTCTGATGTTAAGCATCTATAACCTTAACATATGGGATCATCTTTGCTTGTTATTATCAGAATTAAACAAGAAAACACACCTGAAGGCACCTGATACAGGGCCTGACAAATAGTGGGCACTTGATCCATGCAAGCTGGGATCTGAGCAGGCTGGCAGAACCCGAGGGCAGGAGCCTGGTGCCCACTCCTGCCCCCACTGGGGGCTCCTGAGGGCCTCCTGGATGGCATTGTGCCCTGGCGCTGCCTGGCTGCCCGAAGTGGAGTCTGGATTTCCCCCAACATTGTCCTCAGCCCGGGGCTATCCTCCTTCCAGGACTAGCATGAGCCCCCCGCCCTGGCACTGCCCCACTCACTCGGCCTGAGGATGGGCAGGGAGCAGTGCTGGTCCAGCCAGGACAGCGCCGTGCGGTGCAGCTCCTCCAGGCTGCTGGTGGACACCATGCCCTTGAACGACTCAAACAGCGGCTTGATGATGATGCTGAACTGCAGCTGTGATTAAAGAAAAGGAGGCACGTAGGAGGGCTGGGGATTTCGGATCCGAAGGTGGCTGGGCTGGCCTACTCATTACCCCTGGGACTATTTTTTTTTTTTTTTTTTTTTTGAG
>NW_022436942.1:80355836-80400777 GCF_009761245.1 Sapajus apella | reverse complement strand
AGGCAGGAGAATTGCCTGAACCCATGAGACGGAGTTTCGCTCTTGTTACCCAGGCTGGAGTGCAATGGCGCAATCTCGGCTCACCGCAACCTCCGTCTCTTGGGTTCAGGCAATTCTCCTGCCTCAGCCTCCTGAGTAGCTGGGATTACAGGCACGCGCCACCATGCCCAGCTAATTTTTTGTATTTTTAGTAGAGACAGGGTTTCACCGTGTTGACCAGGATGGTCTCGATCTCTTGACCTCGTGATCCACCCGCCTCGGCATCCCAAAGTGCTGGGATTACAGGCTTGAGCCACCGCGCCCGGCCCCCACCCCTGGGACTATTAAGAATCTGTACACAGAGAACGGATCACTGGGGAAAAGGGGGAGAGACCTCTAGGCAAGGAGTGTCTTCTACTTCATGAAAATACTGTTTTAACTGTACCCAGACAACAGGGCCAAGCCCCAAGCAGACAGGAGACAGGGACACAGAGGTCTCTAGTATGGAACAGGTCCCAGCACAAACACGTGACCAAAATGGTTCTTACATACACTGGCAGGAACATCAGAGGTGCAGAGCAGGGGGAAGGGCAGAAGCTGGCTGAGCGAGATGGTTCACACCTATAATCCCAGCACTTTGAGAGGCCAAGGCGGGTGGATCATTTGAGGTCAGGAGTTTGAGACTAGCCTTGCCAACATGGTGAAACCCCATCTCTACTAAAAATATAAAAATTAGCCGGATGTGGTGCTGGGCACTTGCAATCCCAGCTACTCAGGAAGCTGAGGCAGGAAAATCGGTTGAACCCAGGAGGCTGAGGTTGCAGTGAGCTGAGATTGCACCACTGCCCTCTAGCCTGGGCGACAGAGCAAGACTCTGTCTCAAAAAAAAAAAAAAGGCAGGAGCCATCTGCCTGAAGGTGGTGTTTACCTTCTGTGTTAAATGCAAAGGTGCGTGTGGGTCTCCTAGACCAGCTTAGTGAAGGCCCAAGGCCTGTTTCCTCTGGGACTTTGATCAGGAAGGTGCCCAGTTCCCCCATCTCGGCCTGATGATGGGGAGTGTGCCATTTTATCAAAGAGGCTCTGATTCATTCCAGACGCTGCCCAGCTCTATGAATGACAGGGATAAGGCGGGCAGTAAAATAGCAACGCAGGGGAACTAGAGCTGGTGCCCGTCATCTCTTCATTTAAAAACTGCCTCTTACAGCCAGGCACGGTGGCTCACACCTGTAATCCCAGCACTTTGGGAAACCAAGGTGGGTGGATCACCTGAGGTCAGGAGTTTGAAGTCAGCCTAACCAACATGGTGAAACCCTGTCTCCACTAAAAACACAAAAATTAGCCAGGCATGGTGGCAGATAACTGTAGTCCCAGCTACTTGGGAGGCTGAAGCAGGAGAATCACTTCAACCTGGGAGGTGGAGATTGCAGTGAGCACAAATCATGCCACTACACTCCAGCCTGGGTGACAGAGTGATACTCTGTAGCAAAAAAAAAAAAGGAGAAAGAAAATAAAACTGCCCCCTAGAGCCTAGGTAACATGCTGAAACCCCGTCTCAACAAAAAAATACAAAAATTAGCTGGGCATGGTGGCATGAGCTTGGAGTTCCAGCTACTCAGGAGGCTGAGGCAGAGGGATGACCCGAGTCTGGGAAGGTGGAGGCTGCAGTGAGCCATGACTGCATCACTGCACTCCATCCTGGGTGACAGAGTGAGACCCTTTCTCGGGGAAAAAGAAACATACAATAAAAACCTGCGCCTTCCAGCATACACAGGTGCTGTGCCCTGCCCTGCCCGGCAGCTGCAACTGGGGTTCTCTCCTCCCGCACGACTGTCTCCTCTGTCAGACCCATGCCCCAGTGTCACAGCTGAGTCAACTCACGTGCCGACTGTTAACTCAGTGGTAGAGCAGTGGCAGGGTGGGGAGTGACCAGGCAGGAACCACTCCCCATGAGAGCCGTGCTGACACCTGGAAGGCTGAGTGCAGGGTGGCCTTGGCCTGAGACAGCTCCCAGCGCACAAGTGGACATGCTTCATTAGGCTTCGAATTGGGCTCTGCCACTCTCCCTCCCGCTGGCTTCAAGGACCAAGCTGGCTGCCGGGCTGTGTGGGACCACGCCTCCTTCTCCTGCACCTTCTGCAAGTGTCTCTAGCATTGTCCTGATTTCTTAAGGACGTAGAGAGCAAAGCCCACCGTTCCAACTCCCTAGCCTTTCCTGCAAAGCACCCTGAAGCCCCATCAACAGCCATAGCCTACACGGCAGGCCAGACCAGACCACTCTCTTCTGAGACAGACACTAGCACTGCCTGCTGTGAGGAGCTTGGTGACAGCCATTTAAAGAGTCTTTCTAGAGTAACTACAGTGTCACGGTCTGTGGCTTCAGGGCATTGGCTGAGGGCTAGGAAGAGCAAAAACAAAACCGAAGGATACAATCCAGAACTTCCAATTCTGCAGGGTCCGGCTTTTCACGTATTCATCAAACATGTCTCTCATGTGATCGAACTGGCGCCGGGTGACGGGGACTCCCGTGGCAGGGAGCAGCTGCTGGCAGGAGCTGAAATGACAGGAGCCGGGGGAGCTGTGGAGCAGCCAGTGGCCCATAAGGACCCTGGGACACAAGATGGGCAGGGCTGGCCTAGTGCTGGGCAGCAGCCAGGTGCAGAGAAGAGAGGTCTGTGGAAGGAGGGTGATCAAAAGTGGAACTAGTGCAGTAAAGAGACATCCACCAGTGATGAGGCCTCAGGGTCCCACCTCTGAGACAGGCCCTGCATGGGGATGGGGTGCCTGGTTGGAGCCCCAAGGCTCAGAAGCTCACATGATAGTGGCATTGAGCTCCTCGATCTCCTCCCGCAGCCGCCGGGCCTCCTCCTGCATCTGGCCCCTCTCCTGCTGCAGCTTAGTGATGTACTCCACGGTCTTCTGCAGCGTGATGGCATGGCTGGTCTGCAGAGGGGGCAGGCGGCTGGAGGCGGCGCCCACAACCAGCAGGCCTGCCACCAACAATGACCACGCAGGGAGCACATCCTGCCAGCTCCCCTGCCCTGTCATGGCCCATGCTCTTGGCAACTCACCAGCTTGGAATTGTTGGAGATGAGGCTGTTGAGTGTGTCGAAGCCCATCTTAATGTTGAAGCGCCTTTTCTGCTCAGCTGAGATGTGTTTCATCTGCCGGTTCTGCTGGAGAACCCGCTGGTCACTGAGACAGGCATGTTGCAGGCACGCTGCCCGCCCCTCCTCGCCTGCTATGCTGATGGTGGGTGCCTAAGGGCCAAGGCTAGAGAGCTACATGGGAGGAGGGCACAACAAGAAGCTGAAGGCTCCAATGAGCCAGGAGGGGACAGGACTAGGAACCCTAGAAAACCAGCACTGCAAAATGGGGTGCAGCCAGGGCAGGAAACCACGGGCCGAACTGGGTGCTGCCCAGCCCGCCGTAAGCCTCTTCTTCCCCACCCAGTCCCGCCTCCTCCCCCTAACCCAGCCCTGGTGGCGGCCATGCCCCTCCGGGGCCGGGCAGCCTGAGAGGTACCTGCCACACTAGGTGGACTCACTGTTGGCTCCTGGGCTTGGGGCCTATCCAGAAGCCTCCAGAGGGCCCACTGTCCCCACAGGGCTGGTTCATGGGAAGGGACAAGGAGAAGCCTATTTCTGATCCACCCCTGCCTGGGTCTAGGTCTCTGTTCCAAACAGACAGAGCTCCTTAACATCCTTCTGCCCTTCCCTCCCATCCTCCCAAGGGAACCAAGACCCAAGAGACATTCGGTACCTTTAACGCAGCCACATTTTTGGGGTCGCATTTCCCTGAGCAGTTGTTCTGGGGAGACTGAGGGCTGGGGCTCTGCTCTGACGCGCACGGAGAGGCCTGCCCTGAGTTTGGGCAGTCCCGACCTGGTGAGAACAGTCTCCTCTGAGGGACAGAGCTCTGGCCCTCCAAAGCCACCAGGAGGCAGCCTGGGGTCTCTGCAGGGTTATGAGGTGCTTGCTGCTACCTGCGCATGGCACTTGGTTCTTTAAACTGCGCACACATGCTTCCTTGGATTTTTCTTACCCATTCCCTGAAAATTTTAAATTAATAACAACAACAAAAACACCCTTAATACACACAGAACACAATGGAGCAACCCTGTGTGACATGCTCCAGTCACTGGTGTCACTTTAGAAGGTATTTCCCAGGTGGGCTCTTTATTATTATATTTTTTAATTTAAAAACTTTTTTTATTTTTTTTTTTGAGATGGAGTTTCACTCTTGTCGCCCAGGCTGGAGTGCAATGGCGACATCTCCGCTCACCGCAACCTCCGCCCCCTGGGTTCAAGCGATTCTCCTGCCTCTGCCTCCCGAGCAACTGGGATTACAGGAATACGCCACCATGCCTGGCTAATTCTGTATTTTTAGTAGAGACAGGGTTTCTCCATGTTGGTCAGTCTGGTCTTGAACTCCCGACCTCAGGTGATCCGTCTGCCTAGGCCTCCCAAAGTGCTGGGATTATAGGCATAAGCCACCACACCAGGCCACAAAAACATTTTTTATAGAGACAAGTTCTCACTATATTGTCCAGGCTGGTCTCAATCTCCTGGGCTCAAGCGATCCACCTGCCTCAGCCTCCCAAAGTGCTGGGATTACAAGAGTGAGCCGCTGTGCCCTGCCCAGGTGGACTCAGCCTTCTCGGCCCATCCTGCTTTATTGTACAGATGCCTCCGCTTCCTTTCCTCTGTGCTGGGTGATTTCCCCCAGCTCCGCGTGAGGCTGTGTAGCAGGCTCTAAGTTCTGTGTTCTGAGACTCCAGAGACGAGGCAATGTTGGCCCTAACCTCTCCCTCGATTATTTGAGGGGCTTGACTCATAACTTTCCTTCCTCGTTTGTGTCTTCCTGAGGGAGGAGGGAGACAGCTGTTTGCTCACAGAGTTCCAGGAGCAGCTATACCATGCTTTTGTTTTTTTTGACAGATTTTTACTCTGTCACCCAGGCTGGCGTGCGGTGGCTTGATCTTGGCTCACTTCAACCTCTACCTCCTGGGTTCAACTGATTCTCCCACCTCTGTCTCCTGAGTAGCTGGGACTATAGGCACATGCCACCACACCCGGCTAATTTTTTTTTTTTGGGGCAGGGATGAGGTTTCACCGTGTTGGCCAGGCTGGTCTCGAGCTCCTGACCTCAAGTGATCCACCCATCTCAGCCTCCCAAAGTGTTGGGCGTACAGATATGAGCCACTGCCCCTGACCCACACCATGCTTTTATTTAAGAAAAGGGGCCATTTCTATTTCCCTTCCTGGCATGGCAGGCATTTGAGGGAAGGGGCCCCATCTGCCTACCAGCAGCACAGCCTTGGGCAAGCCATTCATCCCTGACCTGGCCTGTTGGCTTCTCAGATGTCCCTGGGCAAAATCAGTCCTGCCCAGACTGTCTCATCCCTGGAAGGCCCAAGAGTGGACATAGGCCACAGACCTGTAGGCTAAGACCTGCTGGGGAAGGCCACTTTGGTACCCGGATAAGGCCGGGCAGCTTCTGTGACCACAGCAACCCCAGGCTGACATTCCCAGAAACTGGAACATCAGGGTCCCTCAATCCCTTCTCTGGGTGAGAATGGCAGCTCAGAGCCAGGCCTTTGAGGGTGGTCAGCAGGGACTCTGAAGCACACCAACCACCTACACTGCCACGTGCCCACTACTTTTCACCCTGCCAGTGCCACCACAGGTCATCCTGCCATCCACAGAGCGTGTTCCCAGCTTGTGTTATCAACAGGCTCCCAAGACCTCACTGTGTGTCCTAAGCCCAGGCTCTGTCCTGGAGAGCCCAGCAAGCGGCCCCCTGATCCACGGTAGGCCCAGTTACTTCCCTTGTGATGCCTAACCATCCCTGAGTGGATACTCACTGGGTCCTGTGACAGTGACCTGGGGGCTGCCCCCATGCAGCGGGACCTGCTCGGCCTTCCCCAGGGTGTCTTGCGCTGTGCTTGCGAAGAGCCGGGAGATGGAGGCGGGTGGGTTGCTCGTGCTGTGGCCAAGATCTGTCACCAGGATGCTGCTGTGGAACTCCGGGACCCCAGGAGCCTGCAGTGACATGGGAGAGAGGTCACCCCCGACCGCTGATGCACAGCAGGGCAGGACACCTGTCATCTCAGGTGAGGGCCGCCCAAGCACAAGCTGCTCCAGGGTGATAAGGACACCGGGAGTCTGTCCAGGGCCCTCCTCACCCTGGCGATGGCGGCAGGCGCGATGACCACGTTGGACTGGGACACCGTGGAGGCCAACATCCCTTCTCTCTTCAGAGGCCCTGATGTCATGATCACCGCTTGTGGTTGGCCTGAAAAGGGAGCTGCCAGGACAAGCAGGAGGCTCAGTTGCAGCCCTGGGACACAGCTCCTGGCCTGCCCTGCCGAGGCAGCCTCTGCCAGTGAGACAGCTTGTTCCCAATCGTAGGGGATAGGAAGACAATGCCATCAACGCACCTAAAACTTTGTGTAATTTCTTGAAGGAGACATGTTACAGACCCAGGAAAGAGATGGCGAGGACCACGTTTTAACATTGTAGGTTGTGACTCACTTTAAAAAAAGGTAGAGTAGAGGGTGGGCGCAGTGGCTCACACCTGTAATCACAGCACTTTAGGAGGCCAAGGTGGACAGATCGCCTGAGGTCAGGAGTTCAAGCCTGGCCAACATGGTGAAACCCCATCTTTACTAAAAATACAAAAATTAGCCAGGTATGGTGGTGCACACCTGTAATCCCAGCTACTCAGGAGGCTGAGGCAGAAGAATCGCTTCAACCCAGGAGGGGAGGTTGCAGTGAGCCAAGACTGCACTCCAGCCTGAGCGACCGAGTGAGACTCCGTTTCAAAGAAAAAAACCAATAAACAAAAGATAGAGAATAGAAAACAGAATAGATCATACACATGTATTATTTCACGGCACTTTTGTTCATTTGTGTGTGTGTGTGTGTGTGTGTGTGCACGCGAGTGCACACGCGTGGGCACCAGGGTGGTGGTGGTCACAAGTTTGAAAGCTTCTGGGACAGGAAAACATCCCTCTGGGTTGGGGGAGCCCCACACTGAGTCCCCCACCTGGCTCACCTGGGGCGATGCAGGCGTTCTTCAACACCAAGGACACGGGCTCTGGTTTGGGAGCAGGCACTATTTTGTGAGGCTGCTTAGGCCTTCCCCCCGTCAAGGATACAGGTTTAGGGTGCACAAAAGTTAACCGAGGCTGGGGAGGCCGGGTGACAGGAGACAGTGTCAGGCCACAAGGGGTCACTGATGGGGCAGGGTGATGGGTGGTGATGACAAGGCCCTGACTCTGGCTGAAGGTGGTGGCAGAGGCATCATGGGTGAGGGTTGCAGAGGCTGTGTGGGTGATGACAGACGGTGGTTTGCTGACTCCAACAAACTTCTGTGGTTGCTGGAAGGCAGGTGGAGCTGGAGGGCTCAGGGCAGTGGCTGGAGGAGGAACTATGGGTAACATGGGGGACACAGGTGGCGGGGCGGGGCTGGGGGACAGCAAGGGCATGGTGAAGACGGGCAGGAAGGGCTGTGGGACACTCAGAGGTGGCTCTGAGGGACCGAAGTCTGTGGGCTGGATAAATGGGTCCTCAGTCCGGGAAGCGCGTTCACAGCCCTGCCCATCCACAGGATCCAGGGATGGGGTAGTGTGGGGCGCGATGAGGCTGTCAGGAAGGCTCACGGTGGGGAGGGCAGTGGTCGGCAGGATGCTCTCCTGAGAAAGGAACAGAGGAGCTTGGAAGCAATGCTGGTTCAGACAATTCCTTTCGAGAGCTGCACACTAGCAAGTCCAACGAGACAGGCTAGGCGCTGGGACAGAGGGACAAAGGCCATGTCTCCATGCCTGTGGCTGCTAATCTGGGGACACCGATCTGTGTTTTCCTGTGTGGCTGTGGGGGTCTTGTTTCCATTAAAAACTAAATACTCAGTCCTCAGACCAGGCAGCGGCCCTGGTACAGCTGGTTAGCAGTCTGGGAATATCTTGTTTCTAGAGTCCAGCAGAGTCTCCCCAGTCTCTGCCATCTTCTATTACTGAGCAGAGGCAGCCTGGACTGCAGCTGCTCGGGGCTCCCCAAGAACAGTTTCACGTGTCAACTCTTCATGAGGCCACCTCTTGCTAAATGGGAAAAGCTATGAGGAATCAGTGGTTCAGATCCCAGTCTCTGCAGCAGAAATTCTTCCTGGAGCTGGTTTGAAGATGGTGCCAGGTTATTACCAGTGTCTAACTGGTCATGGGCATAATCATGAGGGATCCATAAGGACAAAGAACGGTTCCTCACTCAGCTCTGTAGCCCAAGCACTTGTAGGCAACTTTTTTGATTGCTTAGTAAAATGTGAAATGAAAGAAATATACAGATGTTATTTTTATTAGTAATCCATGTTTTTCTTCTCTGTCTAGCTAATTCTGTCTTAATTAGCTGGAGCAGAGCTAGCTGCACATAGGTTACCTGGCACCTCAGGCAGGAGCACACCTGGACCAACAGGGTCTCTCGCACCTCATGGGTGCTGAAGGATGCCGTCAGCAGGGCTGGAATCATGCCTCTGCACATTAGCGCTGGTCTGGCACTGTTTGGTGCTTTGCTGGTGACTGTGTGGCTGTGTCATTAGCCTTGCTCTGGCAGCAAAGCTTTGATGAGCAGCCCTGTACCTGCCAGCCCCTTCCCCGACCCATTCCCCAGCTTCCTCTACCTGTGCAGGAGGGTTGTTGGGATCTGGTGCAGGTGCTGAGGCAGGTGCAGGTAGCATGGAGCCAAAAATGGAGCGGCTAGAAGAGAAGAGGTCTGAAAAACAACAACAGGGTCTCTTGAGCTCAGTGTGCCCGGCATTTGCTGGAATCAAGACTCAAACAGGGCCAGGCATGGTGGCTCATGCCTATATTCCCAGTACTTTGGGAGGCTTAAGTGGGATCATCACTTACTTGAGATCAAGAGTTCAAGACGAGGCTGGGAACAAAGTGAGACCTCATCAGTACAAAAAAAAAAAAAAAAAAAAAAAAAGCCAGCCAGGAGTGGTGGCTGACAACTGTAATCCCAGCACTTTGGGAGGCCAAGGTGGGCAGATCATGAGGTCAAGACCATCCTGTAATCCCAGCACCGTGGGAGGCCGCGGCAGGTGGATCACGAGATCAAGACCACCCCTGCCAACATGGTGAAACCCTGTCTCTACTAAAAATACAAAAATTAGCTGGGTGTGGTGGCACACGCCTGTAGTCCCAGCTACTCGGGAGACTGAGGCAGGAGAACTGCTTGAACCCAGGGAGTCAGAGGTTGCAGTGAGCTGAGATTGCACCACTGCACTCCAGCCTGGCGACAGAGCAAGACTCCATCTTACGAGGGGGGGAAAAAAAAAAAAAGCCAGGCATGATGGTGCACACCAGTGGTCCCAATTACACGGGAGGCTGAGGCAGGAAGATCGCTGAAGCCCAGGAGATTGAGGGTGCAGAGAGCTGTGTTCGTGCCACTGCATTCCAGTCTGGGCTACAGGGCAAGACTCTGTCTCAAAATAACAAAGACTAAAACAGGCTGGGTGTGGTGGCTTACACCTGTAATCCCAACACTTTGGGAAGCAGAGGCAGGAGGATCACCTGGGCAACATAGGAGGCCCCATCTTTTTAAAAAATGAAGAAATAAACTGGGTGTGGTGGTACATGCCCCTGGTCCCAAATACTCAGGAGGCTGAAGTCGGAGGATCACTTGAGCCTGGGAGTTCAGGGCTACGGTGAACCATGATTGAGCCACTGCTCTCCAGCCCGGGTGACACAGCAAGATCCTGTCTCTAAAAACAAAAAACTCAAACAAACCAAGGACTAAACCCCTAAACCCCACATGGCCGAGGGGGATGCCATGGCCAGAGGGTATTACCCTCAGAGACATCTTTTTTTCTGTAGAAAGGGGACTCCGGTTGGAACCACACATGCTGGCAACTATCTTGGGCTCTGAAACACTCCCAGGCCTGGGATTTCTGCTGTTCTCACGTGGCAGGGGCTCAAAGACCCATGTAACTGCAGGGCCTTGGCAGGGAACTGGCTGTGTCATCACTGCCCTCTGCTGCTTCGAGAGAGAACTGCTTACAGTCATGGCCAAACCCAGGGCCAATCTTCTTGGAGAACAATGTCCCAGAAAAACTTTCCAGACCTTGCAGTTACTACAAAAAACAGTTCAGTTAAAAAAAAAATTCTGTGCCTGTCCCCTTGTCCATTCTACCAAGTCTCGCTCTTAAAGGAAGGCAGCGATCTGCTCTGTGCTGGGCCGGGAGAGGCAAGCAGCCGCGCGCTCGGCGTCTGGTCCTCACCTTGGAAAGGCTCGAAGGTGTCCATGAAGTCCAGGTTAGGCTGCAGAGGCATCAGCCCCGGCTGGATCATGTCTGCATTTCCCAGATGTGCTGCAGGAACCACAGAGAAGAGGAACCATTTTGTCTTCTCAGACAATGATGTAAGAATGAAAGAAAGGCCTGGAACAGACCTTCCAGGCCCTGTTCACATTCTAGAGTTTTCCAAGGAGCTGGCTGGGATTTCTACCTTCTCATGGGTTTGTGGCCATTCTGCACCCTCAAAAGACAGGAAAGTAAGTTTTCGTCAGGAAGGTAAAATTGAGTATCAGGGAATGGACACCCCAGGAAGCTGTGAAGAGCTCAGCAGAGAACAGACACCTCCTCCAACACTGTTCTAATTTTCAATCTTTGTGTTCTTCCCTGAGGGGTTAACTGAAGACTGAATGTCACTGTGGTGAGCGGTCACACCAGGAGTGCTTCCGACTTTCTTTAGCATGAGACACGGCCCGGACACCTCAGCCTAGGCACGGCACATGTCCCCCGTGAAGGCAAGAGTATTGAAATGTGCCAGTGGCTCAGACCAGACCCTGCTGCTGTCTTCCCACCATGGCGCCACGGGAATGGCAGCTGCCCAGTAGGCCCACTCTGCAGACCCCACCCACTCAGTATGTGCAGCCTGGATGTTAAATGAGGCCAGCTATCCTTCCCTTCCTTCCTGCCTGCCCCCAACCGTAACACGCAGCAGCTCAGAGACAGCCCTGAAGGAAGCCTGGCCCGGAGCGGGCTGGCAGAGAAGGAAGCAGCTGGTTGTTCAAAGCCCAAGGCCCTGGTTTGGGTTACCTATTTCCCGGGGATTGGGCCAGGCCACTGGCTGGTGTGAAGACAGCGTGGAGAAGAGGGTGTCGCTGAATTCCGACATGAGCATGTCTGTGTCCAGCAGGGGGTCCTCCTCCATGGGGACGGGGGTCTTCCATCCATCCCTGTGCTTGTGCCAGTACAGCATGTCATAGTCCTAACACAACACCAACACGGGGGAAGAAGCGTCAAAGGGTAACAGTGGGATGCAGAATTCCCACACCTGTCACCTGGGAAAATTCATCACAGGGGCTACTCCATGGAAGTGAGGCACCAGGGTGGAGGCATTCAGAGAGCGGCTCCCTCCAGCTCACCCAGGAGAGAGAGCTGGACTGCTTCTGAGCCATTCCTAAGGCCCCAGTGAAGGCTCATGGCCTGCCACCTTCTGCAGGGTTCCCAGTGGGCCACTGAAGTGCCTGCTGTCCCATGTCACAGTGGGGGTCCTCAGAGCTCCGAGGCTCACTCACCTGGGCCAAGCTGGAGAGGTCCTCATCCTTGTGCTGCTGTAGCTGTGGGCCAAGGGACAGAACAGGGTGGTCACCAGAGGCTCTAGGAGAGCCCAAGGGCTCTAGAATATACAGAACTCTCAGGGAGGCAGGTAGGGAGAAGAGTCCTGCTTATGCCACCCCCGGCCGATGCCTGCACGAAGGAGACCCCCACCCAGGGCACAGATGGGGAAACTGAGAGCAAAAACGACACGACCTAGGCAGTCTGGAGTCTACAGCCTCGGCCAGGGCTCTGAACCCGGGTTCTGCCCCTCCCTCCCTCGGCTGGCTGCCTGAACACTTTAGCCGGATACCCTTTTCTTGAAGTAGGTTCTCCACTTGTGATACTCCCGGATCACAATCTCGATGCGGCTCTTCCAGTACTTCCCTTCCGTGGTGATGGCCTGAGAGACACAGGGCAGAGTGAAAAGAGGGGGCTCTGCTTGATTAGCAAAGCTTAACTCGTGTACCTGTCTGGCACTATGATCAGGACTCAGGCAATCCAGCTGGTAATCCCACGATGGCTACCATGTCACTCAGAAAGCAAATCCCACTTCTGTGCTGCAGCAGCTCCTCTAGCTAATAATGCGCTTTCATTTCAAGACCTAAGGTAGCCAAAGGCCTTGGGGGCACAGCCGTGAGGCTCTGCCCAGGTGTATGGGGTGAGAGCAGAATGCTCCAGCAGGGGAAGAAGCAGGGAAATGTTGCGGAAACTCCCAACCTCCCCCACAAATGCCCCTTCCCCGAAGCCTCTGCCACATTCAAAGGGCAAAAATGAACAGCCAATTCCAGGAAGTTTCAGGTGGAATGCGCCCTCCAGGGGCCTCGCATCCAACCGCTGAGTGCTGCCAGCATGGATGCCTCACATGACAGCCTCTCAGCTCTAGAGCTAAGGAGCCCCCCGTGCCTGGGCCTGCCTCACTTTCAGATCTCAAGGCCCGAATCACCTCACCTACAAACAATTCAGTGTGTGTCCTCGATAGCGAAGACGTTTTGTTATAAAGAACTGATTACAATATTGCCATACCCAACAAAATGATATCCCTTGATACTATCTAATACCAGATTACACCTGACTGTCTCACAGCTGTCTTTCATTAGCTTACCTTCTAAATTCCACCTTTATCGTAACAGTGAGACATGCCTGGACAACATGAAAGCAACGTGGAAGAATATGCGGTGAAGAAAACATCCTCCCCTTGCCTGGCGGCCCTAATCCTATCCCCAGAGGCTCCTGCTATTAAGAGACTTCTGTATATTCTTTCAGACACTTCCTGTGCATGTATAATCATACATAGACAAACACTTTAAAAATTACCAGAAAGACATTAACCCTCTCCGTCCTCAAGCTGGCCCTTCTGAGAAGGGGGAGGCTCTGCAGCCTGGGGTTGCCAGAGGCCACCAGGTCCCAGGCCTGGCCCCCAGGCCATGGATGGCACAGGGCAGGCCCAGGGCTCCCCTCCACAGCCTCTCCTGCAGGACTAGCCCGCTGTGAGCTGCTCCTGGTAAGGTGCCAGTGCGTTTCCTCTCTCAGCCACCCTGGGTCACCTCCAAGTACCTCTGGCCGGCGGTGCTCGTCTACATCCACAGAGCCGTCCAGGGGCGTCACAAAGTGGCACACAGGATTCTTGCGCTTCTCCAGATCTGAGAAGAGAGAGGATGAGAGTCATCACCATGATCCAAACCCGAGGGAGCCCTGTCCTGTCTGCTGCACCCCTCCCCAAGGGCGGACAAATTCCCAGGTACCCTTTCCTTCGAAAAGGAGATTTCAGGGGAATAAAGGAGTCCAGATGAAAGGGGAGGATCTGTTAATAACCCCTCAGCCAGAAAAGCAGCGTGGTTTCTCAAAGAAAGACCAGCCAACACAAGCCTGCCCCAGCACACTCATTTCCCAGAGAAGCTGCCAGGTCCACGGCACCCAGGCTGGAGAGAGACGGTCCATGCCCAAGTCTTCCTTTCCTAGACCTGCTCCCTAACTCTTCAGATGTCACCCCTCAAATGTCCACTTCCCCAGGACTTGGCTTGGGTTTCCTGTCGGCAGAGCAGACTCTGGCCCCTGGGTGCCCAGGCCTCCAGGGCATGGAGCTCTGACCGCCACGGGTGCCCAGGCTGGGCAGCACTTACACTGCATGTACCAGGCCCGCCAGATGGCATTATTGAGCCGGATCTTGTCTCTCCACTGCAGCTTCAAGCCCTTGAAATTCTTCCACTTTGGAGACACCAACTTCCCACTGAAAGGCAAAGCAAAGTGGGGAGACTCAGTGGTTCCTCTGAAAATGAAGTGAAATTTAAAAGTGCTACCCAATCATTATAGGACCAAACTCCTGACTGATCCACCCCCAGCCACAGGTCGGGCTTCATGGAATTCAGGTCACTGGCGGATTTCTTCAGAGCGATACATGGGGCAGGGAGTGGTGGGGACACTGAGAGGGTTCAGAGGACAGGACTGGCCATGGGGTGTAGCCACTGGCGCAGGCGATGGCATATGGGGTTCACTATAGTCTCTGCCTACTTTGGCATATGCTACACATTTTCCATAACTAAAAATTCAAAAGAAATCTGTTGACCACAGAGTGAAAACCAGGCTCTTTTGACCTGCTTTGCCACCAGCCCCATGAGGCATTCACAATCCAAGCACCTGAGTATCCTGCTGGCCTGAGCTGCTGCAGGGCAGGACCCTTCCTGCCTCCCAGAGCCTCTGACATGGTCCTCACTCTTGATGTCCTTCCACTTGGCCACCCCCTCATCCCTCAAGATGCTGCCCCCACATCATCTCCTCTGAGCTGGCCTGGTCTCTCCCAGGCTGCACCGATTCCTTCAGGGTCTCTCTGCTCTCTGCTTCGGGACAGTCTCACAGGAGCACTTCTGTAGCAGTGTCTGCACACACGCACCTTCCCCTGTGGACAGTGCAGCTTCTCTAGGGAGGACCATTAGGTGGCTTGGCACACAGTAGGGGCTCAATTAACAATTCTTCATTAAATAAGTCAAGAGTACTTGTAAACCCAGCCTCCCCATGGCACAGCTGTCTTGGGCAGCTCAGTTTTCCAAGTGCTAGGCCAGGAGCCGTCTCTGGGCAGTGGCATAGGGTTTCTCTTTTTCAGATGGCTTGAGATGGGCAAGGCACTATTTCCGGCCCCTACCACAGGGGGGCTGTGGAGGTTTTATCTGACCATAGGCCACAGCCCTGCCCCTTCTCCAGTCCCACTCAGAAAGGCCACGTGGCAAGCCAAGATCTGCCAACAATAGCTGCAGACTTCACAGGAAGCGCCTGAGCAACAAACATTCCGTGAAGCTGGAACCTGCTCTGGAAGGCAGACGCCCCTGGCTATGACCCTGGCAGGATGCTCACGCATATCGACACCCAACCCAGCAAGGAGCCCAGGTTCTGGGCAATACAGGCCAGAAGGTTATGTCACCCCCAGTAAAATGTCACAGCGCATCCTCTTAGCACACGAGAGACATGTAGAAAGCAGCAGCCTCCGCCCAACAGGTCAGGCGCTCAGAGCAGTCACACGTCTTCTTACTTCCTTCTCTCCCCAGTTCAAAGGCTTGTCTAACCTACCTCCATGCTGATGGCCTGGCCTCACTGGTGGTACAGCAGGCAGCTGCGGCATCAGAGAGCCATCACTGTCATGGCATACTTGCTGCCTACCTGTGGCAGCCACAGCAGTGTCCTGCATACAAGCAGAATGACACACTCTCCTCCAGAGTGTGTTAATAAGGACTAAATGAAAGCATACTTGTGTATAGTAAAATGCACACACATGTACATGCTTAGACACACACACACAACTGGTAATCCCTAAAGCAAACACAAAGATATTAATAACCATCTTAATGATTTTAAGTTTTTACTGAAAGGGAAAATTTTTTTTTTTTTTTTTTGAGATGGAGTCTCACTCTGTTGCCCAACCTGGAGTGCAGAGGCACGATCTTGGCTCACTGCAACCTCCACCTTCTGGGTTCAAGTGATTCACCGGCCTCAGACACTTGAGTAGCTGAGACTACGGCCATAAGCCACCACATCTGCCTAATTTTTTTTGTGTTTGAGATGGAGTTTCGCTCCTGTTGCCTAGGCTGGAGTGCAATGTTACGATCTCCGCTCACTGCAACCTCTGCCTCCCAGGTTCAAGTGGTTCTCCTGCCTCAGACTCCCAAGTAGCTGGGATTACAGGAATGCGCCACCACACCTGACTAATTTTGTATTTTTAGTAGAGATGGGGTTTTACCATGCTGGTCAGGCTGGTCTCAAACTCCCGACCTCGGGTGATCCGCTCACCTTGGCCTCCCAAAGTGCTGGGGTTACAGGTGTGAGCCACTGCACCCGGCCTAATTTTTGTATTTTTAGTAGATATGGGGTTTCACCATGTTGGCCAGGCTGGTCTTGAACTCCTGACCTCAAGTGATCCTTCCACCTCCACCTCCACCTCCCAAAGTGCTGGGATTACAGGCATGAGCCACCACGACCAGCCGGGCATGATGTTTTTAACAACCCCTGCCCTGACTTCAAAAGCCCTTTCTCTTACATTTGCCATGTTGCCATGTGGTTCCTCTTCCTCCACAAGTGGAAAAGGTGACACCTGTGCCCTCTGCCAACACCAGGAACAGTGACTTGGGCAGAGGTCGGCCCCAAGTGCGAGGATAGCCCTGAGGGTGGGATCCGCGTAGCTGCAGAAGCCTCACCTGCTCTGCGCTGTGAAGAGCTAAAGACTGAGGTCGGGGGACGGGTGAGGCGGTGAGGTCCCCCTCATGCAGCATGCCCTTGGCGGTGGCACACGTCATGCCTGCAAGCTGAGTGTCCTGAAGGGCAGACAGCTGTAGGCACAAGGTGGATAACCAACCTGGCCAGAGCAGCCAGGGGAGGTTTTCTGGAGGAAGTGGCATTTAAGCAAAGGCCTAGTGGATAAGGAACACCAGCTCAGCGGAGAGGAGGCCAGGCCCACGCAGTTCCTTCTGCCTGGCCTGTGGTGGCTCCAGTGAGCAGGAACTCAGCCTGATCCAGCCAGTGAAAAACCCTCAATGTGTGAGCCAGGTGTAGTAGCACCTGCCTGTAGTCCCAGCTACTGGGGAGACTGAGGCAGGAGGAACGCTTGAGCCCAGGTGTTTGAAGCTGCAGTGAGCCATGATGGCACCGATGGATGCACTCCAGCCTAAGGGAAGGAGCAAGACTCTGTCTCCAAAAAAACCAATCAAAAAGGGTGTCACACCAACAGCTTCAATCCCATGCAATGAGGGGAGTGGCAAGACGCAGGGAAATTTAGTCTTACAGGCTAGAAACCTCAAGGTTTAGTTTGAGGGTCCCCTCTTCTTCCTCTCCATGAGCTGAAATGCTTCCCTTTTCTTTGGTGTTTACGTCCAGCAGTCAGACTTCGGCAGCAACACAGAGACCAGAACTCCCAAACGGGATCACCCCTCCACCCCGGGTTTCTGTAATATCTCCATGGCCAACAGGTGGTGCTCAACCAACACAAAGAAGGGCATCCAAATCAAAACCCAAACTTAGACCAGCCACAGCCAGAAAGGGTCGACTGACTGCCGGCACCTCCAGACCACCCCCACGGCAATTTCAAGTCAAGATCTGAGGGGACAATGCATGCAGTTCTATGATGCCTCAGAAGGTGGCGAGGGGCAATGAATGCTGCAGGTGCTACAAAGGAAGGGATGCCCTGGACAACTCATGCCCGGAAACGCTGGGCAGGCTTGTGTAGGTTTCTCTCCTGATGGGCCTGGCAGAGCTGTTAGGCTGTGCACTGTCAATCTTCAAAGGAGGGGAGAGGACAGACATCCACGGGGACCCTTCTTCACAAGGTACTCAGGAAAAACTGTTCTAAAAGTCCCACAAGAGGCCAGGTGCAATGGCTCAAGCCTGTAATCCCAGCACTTTGGAAGGCTGAGGTGGGAGGATCACTTGAGCCCAGGAGTTCCAGACCAGCCTGGACAACGCAGAAAGACAAAAGAAAGAAAGGGGAGGGGAGAGGCCAGAGACGAGGCAGACAAAGCCGGCCAAGCTCAGTGGCTCACGCCTGTAATCTCAGCACTTTGAGAGGCCAAGGCGGGCGACACAAGGTCAGGAGTTAGAGACCAGCCTGAACACCATGGTGAAGCCCTGTCTCTGCTAAAAATACACCGGGTACGGTGGTGGGCACCTGTAATCCCAGCTACTCAGGAGTCTGAGGCAGAAGAATCACTTGAACCTGGGAGGTGGAGGTTGCAGTGAGCCGAGATCGTGCCACTGCACTCCAGCCTGGGTGACAGAGCGAGGCTCTGTCTCAAAAAGAAAAAAGAAAATAGCAGGGAGTGGTGGCCTGTGCCTTTGGACGCAACGTGTGCAGTTACTAAATGAGTTATTAGATTAATGCTAAAGTAGCCAAGTACAGACCAAGCAGCCTGTGGTCCCCGCTACTTGGGAGGCTGAGCTGGGAGGATCCCTGGACCCCAGGAGTTGGAGAGGGCAGTGGGCTATCCTGGCACCACCACACCTCAGTCTGGGTGACAGAGACCCTGTCTAAAATTTTCTTTTAAAATGCCCACAAGGGAGCCTGCGGCAGTGGAGGGAGCCTGCCCTGGCAGAGCCCCCAGGGCAGCACCAGCAGAAAGCATCTGTGGTTGGGGGACTTCTGCTCTCCCAACTCATGCCACCAGCTTAACATATTCCAGACAAAGGTGACTGGGCTGCCCCTGAGCCTAACTCAGGATTATGTCGGATTCTTTCTTAGAAGCAGACCAGAAACATGTTCTGACCATTTCTGTGAGACCACTGGCTTCCCCCAAGACCCACAATCCTCCTCCGGCCTCTGCCCCTTGAACCCACCCCTGCCATCTTCCCATCAAAACAGCGAAGCCGGACTGCATTCACCCATTCACTAGCCCTCTCCTCCTCCTCTGTAGGAAGACTGTTGCCTAGGGTCGCCAGCACAGGGCCTAGCACATGAGAGGTGTTTTAAATATGGAGTTATTAAATGAATGCTAAATTTTCCATGAAGAACAATCTTTACACCGCCCTACCACGGCCGCCCTTCCTAGAAGGCAGGTTCTTGACATGAAACAGGAAATTCACAGTACAACAAAGGTCTCTCTCAAAACTTTTCTTGGAAGAAACTAGCAAACTATGAATTCCTCAGAGGTCTGGCAAAAGAGTACTTTGGAATGGAAGGAAATTAAATTGCAAGCCTTGCACAGACCAAGCTGGAAGTAAGAACAGGGGCAGGCAGAGAGGGCAGGCAGTGCATGGCTAATTTTGTTGGTTCTGGTTGGGACGAACTCCTGACTCATGCTCAGACCATTGTCTCCAAAAATAAGCACACAGAGGCCAGGTATGGTGGCTCATGTGTGGTAATTCCAGCACTTTGGGAGGCTGAGGTGGGCAGATCACAAGGTCAGGAGTTCAAGACCAGCCTGGCCAACATGGTGAAACACTGTCTCTACTAAAAATACAAAAATTAGCCAGGTGTGGTGGTGTGTGCCTGTAATTCCAGCTACTCAGGAGGCTGAGGCAGAAGAATGGCTTGAATCCAGGAGGTGGAGGTTGCAGTGAGCTATGACCTTGCCACTACACTCCAGCCTGGGCAACAGAGCGAGACTCAGTCTCAGTTAAAAAAAAAAATAAAAAAAAAAAAAAAAAAAAAAATGGCTGGGTGTGGTAGCTCGGGCCTGTAATCCTAGCACTTTTGGAGACCAAGGTGAGTGGATCACCTGAGATCAGGAGTTCAAGATCATCCTGGCCAACATCGAGAAACCCCGTCTCTACTAAAAACACAAAACTTATCTGGGCATGGTGGCACATGCCCAGCTACTCAGAAGGCTAAGGCAGGGGAATCACTTGAACCCATGTGGCAGAGACTGCAGTGAGCTGAGCTAAGTGCACCACTGCAATCCAGCCTGGCAATAGAGCAAGATTCCATCTCAAAACAAACAAACAGACAAAAAAACAAAACAAAACATCCCTGGCTTTCTCCCGACGACCTGTCTGTAGTGGGACATGTCACAGTGAGTGCTGAAGGAGAACCTGGGCTGGGATCGTTCCCTCTTTCCTCTGCTCCTGGAGGGAGGGTGGGGGTGGAAGGTCAGTCTGGGGTTTACTTAACAAGCCATATCCTCACTTGGTCAACAATAATGAAAATATTTTGGCCACCATCTGTTGACTCTTTTTCTTGTGGAAAATAAATATAAATAAAATGTACCATTTTAACCATTTTAAAGTAGATGATTCTGTGCCATTAAGAACATTCACCATGTTTTATAACCAGTACCATTACCTAGTTCCATACCTGTAATCCCAGCACTTTGAGGGGCCAAGGCGTTTGAGACCAGTTTGGGTAACATAGTGAGAGCCCCATTTCTACAAAAATTAGGAAATTAGCTGGGCTTCGTGGCATGTGCCTGCGTTCCTAGCTATTCAGGAGGCTGAGAGGGGAGGATTGCTTGAGCCTGGGAGGTCAAGGCTGCAGTGAGCCACTACTGTACCACTGCACTCCAGCCTGGGTGACAGGGCAAGACCCTGTCTCAAAAGAAAACAAGTGAAAAGAAAGAGAAAGAAAGAAGGATGGGAAGAGAGAAAGAGAGAGGAAATTCTTTCCCAAATAATTTGGAAAAAAAGACAGGAAGGAAGGAAGAGGCGAAATGGGAAGGAGGGGAGGGGGAGAGGGAAGGAGGAGGAGGGAAGGAGGGGGAGGGAGGGAGGAAAGAAAGGGAAAGAAAGAAAAAATTATTCTTTGAACTTCATTACTTTCAAGGTAGAATCATACTCCACTCATAGATGGACCACATTCTGTTTATCCATCATCAGTAGGACACGGGTCGTTCCACCTTTGGGCTACTGTGAATATCGCTGCTACATAGTGACACCTCTGTTTTATTTCCCAATCAGTTTAGGGCTCTTGGTGGGGAAGAGTTCTCATCACTGAGCTGGTGCTGGGGATAGAATGATGGGCAAAAACTGTGAGCCTTCCTGAAGGGCAAACTGACAACTGCCCATCAACATCATACATGTGCATCCCTGTGACCCACAAACCCACTCTAGGAAGTGATTCCACAGATCCACTTGCACATAGGCACAGAGACGTGAAGAGAGGGACATGAAACTGCAGCACTGTTTGCAGCAGCAAAGGGTTGAAATAACTTAGATATTCATCACAGGGGACCAGTTAATACTGTGGCATATCTACATAGTGGAACACTATGGGGCAATTTTTAAAATAACACATTTCTATGTGGTAATATGTAGGCAAGACCTACAAGACGCACTGTTAAGTGAGAAAACAAAAACAAAACCAAGGCGCAAGATATACGGTGTGGCTACCATTTATTTTTTATTTTATTGATTGACTGACTGAGACAAGAGTCTCACTCTGTCACCAGACTGGAGTGCAGTGGCGCAATCTTGGCTTACCGCAACCTCTAACACCTCCTGAGTAGCTGGGACTACAGGCACACGCCACCACACCCAGTTAATTTTTTCTGGTATTTTAGTAGAGATGGGGTTTCACCATGTTGACTAGGATGGTCTCAATCTCCTGACCTTGTGATCTGCCCGCCTCAGCCTCCCAACGTGCTGGGATTACATGTGAGAGCCACCATACCCAGCCTATTTTTTTTTTGAGACAGTCTCACTCTGTTGCCCAGGCTGGAGTGCAGTGGCACAGTCTTGGCTCACTGCAACGTCTGCCTCCTGTGCTAACGTGTTCTCATACCTCAGCCTCCCGAGTAGCTGGGATGTGTCACCACTCTCGGCTAATTTTTGTATTTTTAGTAGACATAGGGTTTTGCCATGTTGGCCAGGCTTGTCTCCAACTCCCGGCCTCATGTGATCCACCCACCTCAGCCTCCCAAAGTGCTGGGATTACAGGTGTGAGCCACCATGCCTTGCCCAGTATGGCTATCATTTATATACAGAGATAGTCACACAGACACATAGGAAAGCAAGGAGAAAAGACAGGCAGCCGATCTCAAGATGGATACATTAGAAAAGGCTAAGAGTGACATAGCAATTTCTCTTTGCAGAGATGAACTGGAGAAGCAAGGCGTCCAGTGAGCTGGAGTATTCACTGGTCACTGCTTAGTATTGTTGAAACAGAACACTGGAATGTACAGCATTCCTCCCTTTTCTGCGGTATTGTGGTTTACCTATGATCAACTGCTGTCTGAAAATATTACACGGAAAGTTGCAGAAATTAACAATCTGTAAATCGTAAACCATGCATGGAATTTCATGCCATACCACTCTGTCCTGCCTGGGACATGACTCATCTCTTTGTCCAGCAGATCCACGCTGTAAATGGCACCTGTCTGCTAAGTCACGTAGCAGCCATCTCAGTGATCAGATCCATAGTTGCGGCGTCACAGTGTTTATGTTCAGGTAGCCCTTATTTTATTTTACTTAATAATGGCCCCAAAGCGAAAGAGTAGTGATGCTGGTAATTCAGATATGACCACGAGAAAAAAGGCAAGTTCTTAACTTAATAAAGAAAAAAATCATACGCTGAGGTGGCTAAGATCTATGGTAAAAATGTATCTTCTGTCCATGCAATTGTGAATCGCAGATTGCCGTCATTGCTCTATGTGATTATTGTTGTTAATCTCTTATTGTGCCTAACTTATCAATTAAGCTTTATCACAAATATATATAGTGAAAAAATGTAGTGTATACAGTACAGGGTTTGGTACTATCTGTGCTTTCAGGCATCCACTGGGGTCTTAGAACACATCCCCTCAAATATGGGGGGATACTGTATTACTTTTTCAAAATAAACAAGGAAAAAAGACCAGGCCAGGTACGAGACATTTCAGGGCTTCTAATTAGTTATGGAAGGCAATTAATCACAAAAACAGATATAAACTTACGGATGAGTCAATTTTGTGCACCAGATCCAGATATGAGGATCACAGTTATTAGGTGGTTTCAATGAGGGTGTGGAGGAATGACTCTTCCAGGAGTCCAATTCACTTGCTTCAAAAGGGCAGTCTCTATCGGCTGGTCCTGGAATCTGGTCCTGGAATATGGGCCTGGTACGACAGGCTGCCAGGAGCCAAAGCTAACAGGCTACAGACAGACAAAGGTACACTGAGGAGCCGGGATGCGGGAGGGGCCACAGCCAGTGTCCTGGCAGGAGGGGCAGTGTGCACCTCTGTGGGCCACCTGCCCAAGCAGAGAGCCTCCTACAGAGGAAGCCCAGGGGTTTCAGGCCCTGCTGCATCTTCATAGTGGATCCCTTGGCATCTTCATTTTTTCTGTTTTAGAATATCCTGTTAGAGAGGCGGGCTCCGAGGGCTGTGACAGGAAGGCAGGAGTACCCTCCAGTGTGCCAGTGTTCAAGTACATGCAGGTGCTCTGCCCACGTGTGTGCCAGCTTGTTTGTGGGGGTGTATATTTGTCTTTTGTGTGTGTGAAAAGCAGGGAGTAATCATTCCATGACAACCCGAAAATAGTGCAACTTGAGGACGTGGATACCAGGCAAGATGTGCCTGCTGCGATGGTGACTTCGCTCTGCCTGGGAGGGCTGTGTCCTGGCCTTCTGCTGAAGCACAGACACCACCATGCCTACACCACTGCTAACCAACAAAGAAAGGAGAGTGGCTCCATTTCCGGCCTCGTCACTCAGGCCGCCCCAGCCTACCTTCAGCAAAACAGCGACCACATCCACCAGGCAGGACAGCTGGGTCGGCCACAGCAGGTAGGAGGGTCAATGCTGGGATACTGAGGCACACTCCTGAGTTTTAGGAGATTACTGGGCATGTTCTTAAGTTTCCTGTCAGATTCAAGCCATAACTGGACTTTCAAGCAGGGGCAGCTACCCCTGGGGCAGGGTACCATTTAAAGCCAGAGTCCTGGGTTTCCTCGCCAGGTGAGTAAACCCCAATCAGACTCCAGGGTGTTCCCGACTCCTCTGGCCTGGAGATGGGAGTCCAGGATTTGCAATAGACAAACTTGATGTTTCACTTCAATTTGTATCATTTGTTAATGAAATTTCATAATTAAAAACCTGTACGTTAGCTATGTGTCTCTTATTTTCTGAGCTGTTTGTCCACGCCCTTCGCTTTTTCTAAAAACCTATTTTGAAATAATTATAGACTCACAGGAAGTCACACAAATGGAACAAAGAGCCCCATGTACCCTTCACCCAGCTTTCCCCAGTGGTGGCTCTTGTACTGCTGCAGCACAATGTCAAAAGTAGGAAATTTGCTTTGAGACATTACTAGTAAACAGACTACACATCATTGACAGCCATTAAAATGTCAGTCGCTGTGGCTGTGTGTGTGTGTGTGTGTGTTTGGTTTTTTTTTTTTTTTTTTTTTTTTTTGAGACAGAGTCTTGCTCTGTTGCCCAGGCTGGAGTGACGCAGCATGATCTCAGTTCACTGCAACCTCTGCCTCCCTGGTTCAGGTGATTCTTCTGCCTCAGCCTTCTGAGTAGCTAGGATTACAGGCACCCACATCATTTACAGCCATTAAATGTCAGTCGCTCTGTGTGTGTGTGTGTGTGTGTGTGTGTGTGTGTGTGTGTGTGTGTGTGACAGAGTCGTGCTCTGTTGCCCAGGCTGGGGTGACGCAGCATGATCTCAGTTCATTGCAACCTCCGCCTCCCAGGTTCAGGTGATTCTTCTGCCTCAGCCTTCTGAGTAGCTAGGATTACAGGCACCCACCATCACACCTGGCTAATATTTGTATTTTTGTAGAGACAGGTTTTCACCATGTTGGCCAGGCTGGTCTTAAACTCCTGACCTCAGGTGATCTGCCCACCTCGGCCTCCCAAAGTTCTGAGATTACAGGCGTGAGCCACCACGCCCAGCTGTGAGCTGTTGTTTTCCTTGTTATTATATATTTGCAATATTATAATATTACTGGTACTAATGTTTTGTGATGTTTCAGCAAATGTTTCCCCTAGGATTTTCACTGTCTTTTACTTGTTTTTATAGCAAGTCTTTGAATATAGGTTACATATTTGCAGAGTCATCTCCATTGTGTTTTGGTTTTTTTTTTTTTTTTTTTTTTTGAGACGGAGTTTCACTCGTCACAGGCTGGAGTGCAATGGTGCAATCTCAGCTTACTGCAACCTCCGCCTCCCAGGTTCAAGCAATTCTCCTGCCTCAGCCTCCCAAGCAGCTGGGATTACAAGTGCCCGCCACGATGCCCGGCTAATTTTTGTATTTTTAGTAGAGATAGGGTTTCACCATGTTGGCCAGGCTGGTCTTGAATTCCTGATCTCAGGTGATCCACCCGCCTCAGATTCCCAAAGTGCTGAGATTATAGGTGTGAGCCACTGTGCCTGGCCTCTACTGGTCTTTCTTTATAATTTCTTGTATTGCCTCCCTGTCTGCCCTCCCACCCATTCAGAGATTTAGTTTTCACTTTTATCTTTTAAGCTTTTGTAGTTCTATTGATTAAAAAGAAAAAAAAAATATATATATATGCACTCATAGTGAAAGAAAATTCAAACAATAAGGAAAAGTACAAAGAACAAAAACAAAGTCACCTTCAATTCCACCACCTAAAAATAATTTGTTACATTTTGGCAGTAATACTGTGTAGTAAAGAAGTAGCCTTCCTGGCTCCGCACAGTGCCTTATGCCTGTAATCCCAGTGCTTTGGGAAGCTGAGGTGGATGGATCATTTGAGGTCAGGAGTTCAAGACCAGCCTGTCTCTACTAAAAATACAAAAATTAGCTGGGCATTAGTGGCACATGTCTATAATTTCAGCTACTCAGGAGGCTGAGGCAGGAGAATCATTTTAACCCAGGAGGCGGAGGTTGCGGTGAGTTAAGATTGCGCCTTGCACTCCAGTCTGGATGACAGAGTAAGATCCTGTCCCTGCCCTCGCTCCCCCCCAAAAAAGAAGTGACCTTCCCAAAGAGAGGTCCAGCCTATACCCTGGGAGGTGAATTCTAGGCCCCTGAAATTAGAAATTAGTTTTGCCTGATGGGAGTGTCTTTGTTTAGCCACAGAACAGTTGCCAATTTGATTTACAATGGGGGTCCTGCAGCACAGGGTATCAGTTCCAACCTCCAGAGGAAAGGATAACTAAAGGTCTTTGCCAGACATCTGGGAGGAGCTGGAGACTACAGGTCAGCCACAGGGGTAGAATGAATCAAGTCCAGTAAAAACTCAGCTCTTGGCTGATTTTAATTTGAATCCTTTCCTTATAATACACTGCAACCATGAATATAATGCTTTTCAGTGTGTTCTGTTTTTCCAGTGAGTTACTGAACCTGAGGGTGGTTTTAGAAACTCTCCATCCACGCTTTTTTCATTTGGTGTTAGAAATGAAGGCAGTCGGCCGGGCACGGTGGCTCACGCCTATAATCCCAGTACTCTGGTAGGCCAAGGCGGGTGGATCACGAGGTCAAGAGATCAAGACCATCCTGGTCAACATGGTGAAACCCCATCTCTACTAAAAATACAAAAATTAGCTGGGCATGGTGGCGCATGCCTGTAGTCTCAGCTACTCAGGAGGCTGAGGCAGGAGAATTGCTTGAACCCAGGAGCCAGAGGTTGTGGTGAGCCAAGACCGCACCATTACACTCCAGCCTGGGTAACAGGAGCGAAACTCTGTCTGAAAAAAAAAAAAAGAAGAAATGAAGGCAGTCAGCCGGACGCAGTGGCTCATGTCTGTAATCCCAGCACTTTGGGAGGCCACGATGGGTAGATCACCTGAGGTCAGGAGTTAGAGACCAGCCTAACCAACATGATGAAACCCTGTCTCTACTAAAAATATAAAATTAGTCAGGTGTGGTAGCACATGTCTGTAATCCCAGGTACTTGGGAGGCCGAGGCAGGAGAATCACTTGAACCTGGGAGGTGGAAGTTGCAGTGTGCCAAGATCGTGCCACTGAACTCCAGCCTGGGCAACATGAGTGAAACTGTCTCAAAAAAAAAAGAAAGAAGAAAGAAAAAAGAAAATGAAGGTAGTTGTATGTACTATTCTAACTCTGTGGTTGGCCCTTAAGTCCTGGCAATACGTATTTATCTGATTACGTATGTATACAAATAAAGAATATGAATAGGCTAGGAGTGGTGGCTCACATCTATAATCCTAGCACTTTGGGAGGCTAAGGCATGCGGATCATTTGAACCCAGGATTTCCAGACCACCATGGACAGCATGGCAAAACCCCATCTCTAAAAAAGATACAAAAATCAGGGCCAGGTGTGGTGGCTCACACCTGTAATCCCAGCACTTTGGGAGGCCAAGGTGGGTGGATCCCCTGAGGTCAGGAGTTTGAGACCAACCTGGCCAACCAGGTGAAACCCTGTCTCTATTAAAAATACAAAAATTGGCCGGCGCAGTGGCTCATGCCTGTAATCCCAGCACTTTGGGAGGCAGAGGTGGGTGGATCATGAGGTTAGGAGTTTGAGACCAGCCTGGCTACCCCATCTCTACTAAAGATACAAAAAATTAGCCGGGCGTGGTGGCTCATGCCTGTAATCCCAGCTACTCAGGAGGCTGAGGCAGAAGAATCATTTGAACCCGGGTGGCGGAGGCTGCAGTGAGCCAAGATTGTGCCATTACACTCCAGCCAGGATGACAGGGTGAGACTGTGTCTCAAAAAAAAATTAGCCAGGTGTGGTGGTACATGCCTGCAGTCCCAGTTACTCAGGAGACTGAGGTGGGAGGAGCACCTGAGCCCGGGAGGGAGAGGCTCCAGGGCTGCAGTGGGCTGTGATCTTGCCACTTTAGCCTAGGTGGCAGAGTGAGACCCTGCCTCGAAAAAAAAAAAAAAATATATATATATATATATATATATATACTACACACACACATATAGATATGAAAAACATAATGCTTAAACAGGTAGCAACAAGCTTATTACCCATTTTTCACTTATATGTCACAGACATCTTATGCCAATAAAGTTTTATATTGTTTTTATTTTTAGATACAGAGTATTCACTGTACATATTTATCATAATCCACTTAGCTATTTCCCCATAGATATACATTTATATTAAGAGATGTGCTGTTTCAATTCTTCATTATTATAAACAATGCTGCGATAAACACTAATTTTCATTAACATTGTTGAAATTTAAAAGTCCTTTCTTTTATGTTTCTGTTTTTGGTGCTATACTTAACAAGGCTTTTCCTAGCCTAAGACTGTGAAAACACTTATCTATTTTCTTCTAGAACTTTCACAGCTTCCCTTGTTACATTCAGTTTAATAAAGTCAACTGGGATTTATGTGGTGGAACGAACACACAGGGATGATGTAGTGATCCTGCTTTATGTAGGATTTCCTAAATAATCCATCTTTCCCCTTTAAACTAAGGTCCATCTTCATCATACACCCACCTCCCCATAGATACATATATTTGAGACCACTTCTGGATGTTCTGTTTCTTATGGTGTTTTGTACATACATTTTTAATGATTTTACTTTTCACGTAACTGATTCATCTGGGGAAAAAAAACAATTTACTCTTTACCCAACTCACCAAAAAAATGCCAACTAGTTATCTCGTCTCATCTTCCCACAGTGACTTATGACACTTCCATTAACATACGTTGATTCTCCACATACACCAGGGCCTGTTCTGGCCCTGCATCACCACTGACCTGTGTCCAATCCTACGTTGCTATCGCGCTGATTTAACAATCACGACTCTGTGATATGCTTTACTATCTAGGTAAGGTTAGCACCATCATCTTTTAAAACAATTTTAGAATTCTTGCCTACTGTTCTTTCAAGTGAACTTTGCAACCATGTTGACAAATCTCAAAAGAAAACTATTCTAAAAGAAAAAAATCTATTCTAATATTTTGATTGGGATTGTGTTTAATAAATTGATGTGGGCAGCACCCCACTTCAAACTGGGCCATCTCCATATTAGATTAAGGAATGTTACTCTACCTACACTGCTTAACCTACTTAAACAGTAAGAGAAATCTAAAGCTGTCAGGTTTTCTATAATTTGCTTCATGTACCTCTTTCACATTTCCGATCATACTTTTGTAGCATTTCTAAATAATGTAAAAAGGAAATTAAGAAAGAAAAAGCAGCAAAACAAACCAAATCACGCAGTTACGGTACTCAAACACAAGCACTATCCACATTTTATTGTGTTTGACATAGCCCCACCTAACTGATTAGGGCAACTGCCACCCTCTCCCTGACCAAGTGGCTAAGCCACAGACAAAAGGGCAAGGTTTCCACTATATTCAGTACTAGAAATGACTGTCGCCAAAGAATACAGCTTTTCCCTGGCACCTTCATAAAAAGGTAATTAGTTGGTAGTTGGTTCAAATATTCACCAAGGTAAAATGTTTATGTAAAGAATGAAAAACTCCACCCAACTGCAGACATCTGGCTTAAAGAGGAAATAAATCAAGAACAGTGTTCGCTGGCCAGAGTACACACCTGGAATCAATACTCTAGAAACTGGCTACCAGAGAGGTAATAGAAACAGATCATACTTGCAAATGAAACGCACCTATGAAGACTGACAAAAAACAAATCTGATATTATCACCATTATTAGTCATCTCAAGGCACTGCCGGCTATACAACCTACTTACAAGTCAGAGAAATCTGAAGCTATCTGATGCATTTAAAAGGACAAGGTAACACTGGCTAGGTAGCCAAGACCTATAAATAGACTTTTTTTTTCTTTTTAAGAGACACGGTCTAGCTCTGTTACAGGCTGGAGTGCAGTGCACAATCATAGCTCACTGCAGCCTTGAACTCCTGGGCTCGTGTGATCCTCCCATCTCAGCCTCCCAAGACGCTGGGACTACATGCATGCACCAACATGCCCAGCTAAAAAAAAAATTTTTTTTTTGGTAGAGATAAGCATCTTCCTATGCTGCCCAGGCTGGTCTCGAACTCCTAAGCTTAAGCAATCCTCCTGCCTCGGCCTCCCAAAGTGCTGTGATTACACATGTGAGCCACCATGCCTGACCCTAAACCTAAATAGGCTTTAAATAGGTTTTTCCCTTTTAGAGACAAGAGATAGTTAAATAAGATTGTTCCCAATTATTTTCTACTTTTAATGGTCTGGAATTGTACCCCTCCCCAGAAAAAGAGTTCCTGGCCCTAAAGAATACAAATGAGAGGCACCCAGAGCAGGGATGCACTGGGGTCACACCCTCTTCCATTAGGCAAAAGGAAGAATAGCTGGATCCTGTAACACCCACTGCAAACACAGGATTCTGGCTTGAGTAAGAGAATTCAAAAAAGCATACAAACAACTTTGTACTACCCTCCTCGCATAATAGAAATTCCAAAATAAAATTCGTTTTCCCTTTGCCTGCTAAAGATGATTTCCCTCCCATCTGCTACTGAGAATCGGTCGTCATCCCAAATCTCTCCTTTTCAGCCTCTTCCCATGGGTGTTTTTTAGTCAACTTATTAACCTTCCAAGAAGCAGAGGACTTTGGGATGGGCAGAAGAGTTGAAGCCTAATCCACTAAATTGAAGGCAAGCTGTAAAAACAGTTTTTATATTTGAGAAATGCTGCAAATCTCCTTGGCCAAACCAACTGAGGTCAAACAGCCCTTCTGTCTGTGTCCGGAGACATATGAATGAATTACACCTTTGTCAGCATTCCCCATATCTACATTTCTTTCCTTCCTGTCAAAAGCAACAATTTGGGCCAGGCATGGTGGCTCACACCTATAATCCTAGTGTGGATTGCTTCAGGAGAGGAATTTGAGACCAGCCTGGCCAACATGGCAAAACCCCGTCACTACTAAAAATACAAATTAGCCAGGCGTGGTGGCTCACACCTGTAGTCCCAGCACTTTGGGAGGCCAAGGCGGGCGGATCACTTCAAATCAGGTGTTCAAGACCAACCTAGCCAACATGGTAAAACCCCATCTCTACTAAAAATACAAAAATTAGCTGGGCGTGGTGGTGGGTGCCTGTAATCCCAGCTACTCGGGACGCTGAGGCAGAAGAATCACTTCAGCCCAGGAGGCAGAGGTTGCAGTGAGCTGAGATTGTGCCACCTAAAATGGAAAGTATATTTTTTATAGTTTCACTTGAGGGTGAGCACCCGTTTAGTCACTAAAAGTCAAGGTCAGAGTAACTAATGTCTCTCTTTTCATTTACCCCTGTTTCAAGGCCTCCTGGAAGAATAGACTAAAATGAAATGAGAATTTGTAAGGTACAGATAATTTAAGAAAAACTACACAGCAGGAAAAAGAAGTCTGCCCAGAGAGTGATATTTCTCAGAAGTCCCTGATGTACTATGGGTTCCCTCCACACTCACAAATGAAATCAAAACACAGGCCCTGCAGTGATCACAGACTAATGAAAGGGTGTGACCCAAATTCGAAGGAGATTTTGTTCTTCTTCCTGCAGATTTTGGGGACCAGTATGCATTTAGAGGTGGGGAGGAGTCAAGAAGAGAGAGAGGAATTATAAACAAAACTTGAAGCCAACCACTTATGCTGATTTTTTACCGTAATGTGACTCATGCTTTGTGCAAGTGCCTGCTACCCTTTCCTAAGGAGGAATGATAATATCTGAAGGAATCAGATATTAACCCAGATTTTACTGAGGAAATCTGATTCTTTCTTAATGTCATAAAAATTCATTTTTTCTACCAAAAAAAAAAAAAAATCATTTTCTCCATCAGCAGCTTCGCAGACCAGGCCGCCCTTCACAAGAGACACATGGCACGCTTTCCAATCAGGGCCAGCTTGGAAAGATGCTTTTATCACCACCCGGTCACCGCTGGCCAGGGGAGAGCCGAGAGAGGGCAGTGTCCCCCCAAACCCCACACCTTCCAACCAGGGCCAACTTGGAAAGATAGTTCTCTAACCATCCCATCACCACTGGCTACAGGAGAGCCGGGAGAAGGCAGCCAGTGTCACCCCCTACCAGCTCTGCAGCCTTTCAGAACTTCACTTTCTTTGGGAAAAAAAAGAAACCTGCTTCACAGAGCTGTGGTAAGAAGGAAATGAAGCCAGGTATTTAGAGCAGACTGAGTATTCTATATAGAACACAGGAGGTTCTCAGTAAAAAGAATTCATGCATTCAGCTGATGCTTCCCAAAATGTTCAGGGCTCTCTGACTCGCTGTGCTGTGGGAAGGCATGATTAAAGTCTCTGTAACTCTGGAGGGGAAGAGGAGGAACTACTGTGGGGGATGGGGGAGAGGGTGATAAGCAAAGGCGCTGGGAAGCTGGAGAGAACCAGAGCTGTGAGATTAGGAACATCCAGGAAAATGCAAACGCATCCCACCAGCAACTACAGCACAAGCAGAAGTAGGTGTCTTTATTAGCCTTTCCAAAGGAATCGCAGCTGGGGGTTTCACAGCTGTCCCATCACCTGCACCCCCAGCTCCTGCAGCAAGGGAAGGCCACCGAGGGCCTGATGACTGCCTGCAGCATCAGCTCTCAGGCACACTTCACAGCAGTGACCCTTATCAAGTGCCTCTTAGTCAAGCTAGAGAGCGGACAACCTGGGAGAGGGTGAGAGATAGAGAACACAAAGAGGAGTGTTGGTGACCGGCGAACACCTGTCAGTGCTCTCCGAGGAGGAACACAGGCCCGGCTGGAGTCCTGCACCCAGTAGCTAGTGCCGCTGATGCTGCTGCATCTCTTTCAGTTCTATGAATCTATGGGAATAAACAGTAGTGAAGGCTGGACGTGGTGGCTCACGTCTGTAATCCCAGCACTTTGGGAGGCCAAGGTGGGTGGATCACATGAGGTGAGAAGTTCGAGACTAGCCTGGTCAACATGGTGAAACCCTGTCTCTACTAAAAATACAAAAATTAGCCAGGCATGGTGGTGCACTGAGTAGTGGGACTACTGGGACTGAGTAGCCTGTCGTCCCAGCTACTCAGGAGGCTAAGGTAGGAGGATCACTTGAACTCAGAAGGCAGAGGTTGCAGTTAGCTGTGATTGCACAAGTGCACTCCAGCCTGGGCAACAGGGTGAGACTCTGTCTTAAAAAAAAAAAAAAAAAAGTAGTGAAATAAGAAATGATTCCCCTAGAGTGCTGAGAAGCCAGCTTCAGGGGAGCTGCAACGGTTACAAAGGGAAAGGACAAAAGGTCCTTTCTATTTATAAGGTAAAGATAAATGTCTGTTTGGATTTAAAAAAAAAAAAAAAAAAGAGCCAGTGGTTCCATCTGGCTTTCACCACCAGAAATCAAATGCATCCACACCATATAGAAACCCTCTGCAGGCCAGGGAGTGGGACATCCCAGCAACACTTACCAAAGCCCGATGTGTCAGGCTCTGCATGGAGGGCCAGAGATGACGCCATCCCTGGCCCCGCCCTCAGGATCTCATGAGCTAATGTAGAAGATAAAAGGTCTTCCTTTGAGTGAGCAAAGGCGTGTGAAGGGTGTACAGAAACGCAATGGAGGGGCACTCAATGGTGTTTTCCTTAATCAGGATGCCTGAGCAGTGTCTCCAAGGGAAAGAGAAGGTAGAGAAAAGGGTTTCAGGCAGAGGGAATCAGGAGGCCTTCTCCAGATATGAATGGCTTTGGCATCTGGCCCATGCTCTTCCCTCCCTTCTCCATCACCACCATAAATGGGCCTGCAGCTTTGAAGACAGAGGAGTTAAGATAACACCACTAGTGGTGCGGAGCCTAGGATCAAAGTCCCAACTTTGCTGCTACTTTTCCCAGCCCGGGGCTGGCCTGGGTGACAGCTAAGTCCTTGAAAAAGAAGAGCAAGTGAAGCGATGGAAAGCTAGTTGGCCAAGATTTCACACTTGAGTCAAATGTAATTTTCTGAATCTGTAGTCCAAAAAGATGACAGAATAGGAATCGAAGCTAACTTATCACACCAGGTTCTGAAGTAAAGCAGGTCAAGAAAGAGGGGAGGAAAAGAAGGGGAAGGAAGAGCTTATAAAAGGGAAGTTTTTGACAGACACCACTTTTGTAACATGGGTGTTTTGACTACATAAAAGTGAAAAATCAGCCAGGAGTGGTGGCTCACACCTGTAATCCCAGCACTTTGGGAGGCCAAGATGGGCAGATCACCTGAGGTCGGGAGTTTGAGACCAGCCTGACCAACAAGGAGAAAACCTGTCTCTACTGAAAATACAAAATTAGCCCGGCGTGATGACACATGCCTGTAATCCCAGCTACTCAGGAGGCTGAGGCAGGAAAACCACTTGAACCCGCAGTGGCTCACGCCTATAATCTCAGCACTTTGTGGGGCTGAGGCAGGCGGATCACGAGGTCAGGAGTTTGAGACCAGCCTGGCCAATACGGTGAAACCCTGTATCTATAAAAAAAATTTTTTTAAGGGAAAAATCCCTTCTAAATTAAAAAAAAAATCAATAAGCAAAGTTAGAAGGTAAGTGTCAAACTGAGGGAGGCATTATGAAAAAGGCTTAGTTGTTAAGGTGTAAGGAGTTCCACAATCAGTGAAGCTTCACTGCACAGAGATCAAAAAGATGTGGCTGTCAAGGTCTGAATCAAATGGTGGAACTCAGCCCCACCAACAGTGCGCCAACCTGACAGTATGTACCTTTGATGTGATCACCCGTGAAGCATCCACCAAAAATGTTCCACTTAAATCTAACAAAGCCTTTCAGGACTCACACATGGTCTAGAGGAAGCACAGGGAGCAGGGAAACACGTTCCACACGAGGACAAATGTGGACTGTGGGACAAACTTCACGACGACTGGGCCAGTCCCTTCAAAAGTTCAGAGCCACAGCGGGTGGAAAGGCAGAAGGATTCTTCTACAAGAAAAAAGGCTACAGAGATGAAAACCAAGTGCCAAGTTGGGTCCTGATTCATAAAACTAGTCACAAAAGACATTTTGAGGAAAACTGGGAAATCTTTTCATATAGACCATACATTACATATTATAGAATCAACATTTTCTTTGGCATAAAAATGACATAATAGTTATGAAAGGGAATATCCTTATTTCTAGGAATAAAATGTCATTAATATCTGCAATTTTTCCCCTAAACTGTCTCAAAGTGGGAGAGAGAGATCCATAAAACAAGTGAGGTGAATGTTAAGTGAGACACTGTCTGCAAAGATGACGCCACCATTATTCCAACTTTTCTCTGTTACGATTTTTTTAATAAAAAGTTGAAAGAAAAAAAAAACTGGCAAAAAGGCCAATATCCCAATTAAAAAAAAGAAAAAAGAAAAAAAAACAGAAGAGGTAAAAGGACATTCTTAAATATAAATAAGAACCAAAGAAAACTAGAACCAAAGAAATGTAAATTAAAGCACCAGAGATACCTTGTTTTTTCTTTTGCCTTTCAGATTAACAAAGATTTTAAAAAGCAGGGTAATTAGGCCAGGTGCAGTGGCTCATGCCTATAATCCCAGCGCTTTGCGAGGCCGAGGCAGGTGGATCACCTGAGGTCAGGAGTTCAAGACCAGCCTAGCCAACATGGTGAAACCCTGTCTCTACTTAAAAAAAAAAAAAAGTACAAAAATTAGCTGGGTGTGGTGGTGCACACCTGTAGTCCTAGCTACTCAAGAGGCTGAGGCAGGAGAATCGCTTGAAGACGGGAGGCGGAGGTTGCAATGAGCCGAGATCACACCACTGCACTCCAGCCTGGGCAATAGAGTGAGACACTGTCTTCCCCAAAAAAAAAAAAAGGGGTAACTACGGTAAAGCTGAAAACAAGGAAACTGAAGATAAACCAAATACATCTATCGACAGATGAATGGAGAAAACACACTGCTATATCCATAGGATAGAATATTAACTACAGGTGCAGATAGCAACACACCGAGCAGAGGAAGAGAGACACAAAGATACAAACTGTCTGATTCCATTTATATAAAACACACAGAAAGACTAATCTAATTCATAGTGATAGCACGCAGATGGTGAAGAGGAAGATGCCTGGCAAGGGGGCAAGGGAACCTTCTGGGGTCACGGAAATGTTCTATATCTTGATTGCAGTGGTCACACATGCATAAACTTGCCAAAACTATAGATAAGTCCACTTGTAAGGGTGAATTTTATTGTTTACATATTATACCTTAATAGAGCTGATTGAAGTTTTTAAATTACAGTAATGATATTCAGGATCAGGAACAATATAAGGAGTTGGACTTTCTTAAATAACGCTAGTGGGACTATTAACTGCTACAACTTGCTTTTTGTAACAGCTTTATTGGACTATAGTTCACATACCATACAGTTCACTCATTTGAAGTATACAATTCGGCCAGGCATGGTAGCTTACACTTGTAATCTCAGCACTTTGGGAGACCAAGGCGGGAGGACTGCTTGAGCCCAGAAGTTAGAGACCAGCCTGGGCAACAGGGCAAAAACCCATCTCTACAAAAAAATACAAAATTAGCCAGGTATGGCGGCATCTACCTGTAGTCCCTGCTACTTGGGAGGCCAAGGCAGGAGGATGGCTTGAGCCTGGGAGGTCAAGGCTACAGAGAGCCGTGATCACGCCACTGAACTCCGGCCAGGGCGACAGAGTGAGACCCTGACTCAAAAAATAAAGTGTACAATTCAATCATGTTTCATATATTCAGAGAGCTATGCAACTGCCATCACAATTTTAGCGCATTTAAAAGAAATGGCCACCCTCTTCAGTTATTCCACTTCAACCCTAAACAACTGTCAATCCACTCTGTCTCTATATGAACACAAATTCTGGACATTTGGTATTTCATATAACTGGAATCATATAATATGTAACCGTTTGGGACTGACTTCTTTCACTCGGCATCATGTTTTCAAGGGTCATCCATGTGGCACTTGTCAGCATTCCAGTCTTGTTTGCTGCTGAACATTCTATCGTATGCATGTATCACATTGTTTAATCCATTCATCAGCTGGTGGACATTTAGATTATATCCAACTTTTGGCTGTTATGAGTAACACTTCTGTGAACATCTTTGTACAAGTTTTTATAGGGACTATATTTTCTTGGGGAGATCCTTAGGAAGGGAATTGCTGGGTCACATGGTAACTCCATGTTTAATGTGTTGGGGAGCTGCCAGACTGTTTTCCACAGCAGCTGCATCATTGTATGTTCCCACCAGCACGCAGAGGGATCCAATCTCCATGCTTACCAACACGTTCCACATACTAATGCTGTGAAGTAGCCTCTTACTGTGGTTTTGACCTGCATTTCCCTAACGATTATTGGTATTAAACATCTTTTCACATGTTTATTAGCCATTTGTATATCTTCTTTGGGAAAATGTCTACTCAAGTCCTTTGTCCATTTTTTTAAATTGAGTTATTTTTAATTTGTAGAATTCTTTATATATTCTAAATATACATCATTTATTAAATACATACTTTGTCAATATGTTCTCCCATTCTAGGGGTTGTCTTTTCTAATTAATAGAACTTTTGAAAACTACCCTTGCAGCATACATCATACTTCAGTGTAGATACCTACTTTGATGCTGTAGTTTCACTTTTAAGAATGTATCTTAAGGAAATAATTTAAGAAGTGTAATGAGAAGAGCTATTAACAAGGATATTCATCAAAGGACTATTTAGCTGAATCACAACCCTTACCTCACACCATACACAAAAATTAAATTAAAATCATTCACATTCTAAATGTAAGAGCTAAAACTATAAAACTTCTTGAAGAGAATATAGGAGAAAAACCTTAGAGAACTTGGCAAAAATTTCTTAAATCTAACACAAAAGGCGTGAAAAGAAAAAAAAGACAGATATATTAGACTTTTTCAAAATAAACTTTTGCTCTTCAAAAGACTACTGAAAATGATGCTGCAGGTCTATTTTTAACCACATGGGCACAGAAAAAAGAAAAAAAAAAAAAGCAAAGTAACAAAACAACAGGGTGTAACTCCAAGAGCACCTTTCCAAGGTTCTTTTCTTCCTATCTTTCTGAAATGTCTGAATCCCATATTTGACCATGAGTATGCACCTCTATACAATGAGGGAGGGGGAAGAAAAAGAACCTCCACAAAACTATTTCCTCTTGGCAAAGGGGAAGAAGTGAATGTACATCTCATAATTGGCAAAAAGCAAAATTCAGTTAGCCTGGGACACAGTCTACCCTGTTGATTGAGTTTACTTATCTGCCACATTTCAAAAATGAGAATATACTGTAATTTTTTGAAGAGTTTAGGATCTTTGCCCTTTCACATGATTTGCAGATAATTTCTTTTTTTTTTTTTTTTTTTGAGACGGAGTTTTGCTCTTGTTACCCAGGCTGGAGTGCAATGGCACGATCTCGGCTCACCACAACCTCTGCCTCCTGGGTTCAGGCAATTCTCCTGCCTCAGCCTCCTGAGTAGCTGGGATTGCAGGCACGTGCTACCATGCCCAGCTAATTTTTTGTATTTTTAGTAGAGACGGGGTTTCACCATGTTGACCGGGATGGTCTCGATCTCTTGACCTCGTGATCCACCCGCCTCGGCCTCCCAAAGTGCTGGGATTACAGGCGAGAGCCACCGTGCCCGGCCAGCAGATAATTTCTATTACATATACAAGTTAATCTGGTGAACAACATTCACTGATGTTACTGGTTAATAATGGCTTTGGAGTATTCTGTAAAAGGAGTCTGTACGTATACCATTATCTCACAATTATCTGGAGCTTAATTTAGTTATCCAGAAGTAAAAGTAATTCAAGATAGATAACAAAGGTCTGTGCACTTGACTCAGAGGAGAGTCTCTAAACCCTCACTAAGTTAATTACCCTGATTTTACACTCAATTTAACAACATATGCAAACCAACAGAAAATGGGAGACACCAGACAAAAAGGGAAACTCACTGCTGAGCAAGTGGCAGCCAACAGCCTAGAGGAGACGATCATTCAATTTGAAAACCTAACTCATGAGAGAATATAGGACTGCTGAGCAGAGAATTCAATATACCGTAACAATGGAGATTGTTACACAATAATGTAATAAATAAAATTAAATAAATAATATTAAATAGATTACACAATAATGTAATAAATAATATTCAAAATGTTTCTAAATAATCAAGTTATATTGTGCTTAATATGTTCAAGAAAGCAGCCAAAATGAGTATGTATTTGAGAGAGATTTCTACTGCCCATTAAAAATGGTTAATTTTTGTTGTTGTTAAGACAGAGTCTCGCTCTGTCGCCCAGGCTGAAGTATACTGTAGTGGTGCAATCTCTGCTCACTGCAACCTCCACCTCCCAGGTTCAAGCAATTCTTTTGCCTCAGCCTCCCGAGTAGCTGGGACTACAGGCACACGCCACCACACCCGGCTAATTTTTTTTTGCATTTTTGGTAAAGATGGGGTTTCACCACACTGGCCAGGATGATCTCAAACTCCTGACCTCTTAATCTGCCCACCTGGGCCTCCCAAAGTGCTGCGATTACAGGTGTGAGCCACTATGCCCGGCCAAAAATGATTAATTTTTATAAAAGAGATGATTAACAAAATAAACAACAGTGATGTAGAAAACTGGTTAATATCAAAGGAAGCTCTCTATTCCTTAAGAGAGGGGAAGACAGGCTGGGCGCTGTGGCTCACACCTGTAATCCCAGCACTTTGGGAGGCCGAGGCGGGTGGATCACAAGGTCAGGAGTTTGCGACCAGCCTGGCCAATATGGTGAAACCCCGTCTCTACTAAAAGTACAAAAATTAGCTGGGCATGGTGGCGGGCGCCTGTAGTCCCAGCTACTCAGGAGGCTGAGGCAGGAGAATCGCTTGAACCTGGGAGGTGGAGGTTGCAGTGAACCAAGATCGCACCACCGCACTCCAGACTGGGCAACAAAAAAAAAGAAAAAATAAGAGAGGGGAAGACAAATTAGGTATTTTTGCAAACACATTTTAATAGCAAGCCAACTCTAATCCCATAAAACTCAAAGGACTGACCTAAAGAAGTCATCTTAGATCCATTCACAGATTCTTCTGTGCTCCTCAAATGGTACCACGGAGGTGCTTCCCAAGTCTGTCTCTGAATAAGACAAACCCTATGGTAAGGTCATTTCATCTCACCACCCAGCCATCTAGCTCCTCTGTCCACCAGGTCTACACTGCTCCTGCACTGCAGCTCTAGCTTTGAGGAAAAAACACTTGAATTTGGCTGTCTGGGGCAAGGGACCTGACATGTTTTTTGCACTCTGCATTTCCTCCTTTTAGGCTCTTCAAATGTGGGGGTATAACCACACTACACTTGGAGAGCTACTAATTCAAATGCAGAGAAACGAAGTTCCTGACTTGGGGAGGAAATGAGTCTCCATCTTCTCATTACAAACACCTCTCCATGTGAGCAGCTCCATCCTCCCACCCTCCACGGAGTTCTCCTAATGCCCTAAACTCCTTCAGGGCTGGGATTTACACAAAGATATCTGGACATGAGGAATATTCCTCATAAAGCCACACAAATAGGAAACCAAGGAAGGGCAGAGGTAGGACAATGCAACCTAAGTTGGCATCAGAAAGCCAAAACCCCAAGGCTCTGCTCCTCAGTCTGAGGGAGTTCAGCAGAGGAACTGTTCTCTCTTGCTGGTTATTTGTAGCCTGAAGCATCATATACACACAGGACAGACACCGGACCAAAAAGGTGTTGGGGAGAATCAACCGGAGCTGCAGGGACAGCAGGTGGGGAGCTTGGCCAGAGCAGGTGGTCTCATGTCTCGAACAAGCAAGGGCTAAGGGAGGCTGAGGCCACCAGCATACAGTGTAATGCCTGGAAGCACAATGCCCCTAGGGCATTACCAAGAGGCAAGGCTGGCTGCAACAGCTGGGGTCCAGGATGCCCAACAGACCTAGAGACCGCAGTCTGCTCTGTAATAGCTTGGTTTTTGTGTTTGTTTTTGTTTTTGTTTTTTTGAGACAGGGCCTTGCTCTGTTGCCGAGGCTGGCTGAAGTGCAGTGGCACAATCATGGTTCACTGCAGCCTCAAACTCCCCAGCTAAAGCCATCCTCCCAAGTAGCTGGGGCCACAGGCACAGGCCACCATCCCTGGCTAATTTTAAAAATAATTTTTGTAGAGGGTCTTGCTTTGTTGCCCAGGCTGGTCTTATATTCCTGGGCTCAAGTGATCTTCCCGCCTTGGCCTCCCAAAGTGCTGGGATTACAGGCGTGAGCTGCCACGCCCGGGTGCTCTGCAGTACTTAACTCACTGTCCTAAGAGCTGTTCCCATTGCTCCTGCTAAGCAGAGACACAAACGGAGGCGGTTTCTCCTCTGGAAACAGCGGTCCTCCTCCCAGCCCAGCCCAAGGATCAGCAGCAGAGGTGGAAGAAAAGAAGCCAGTTTCAGATCACCAAAGTGACGCACACCACACCAACTGGCACTTTATTCAAAACAATGATGCCTTTGTCAAGCATAGCCCAGGAGCCAGTTGAAAAACCTGCCCTTCCCTCCTAATTTCTACTTTTAAGTCCCCATGACTTTGAGGCACCATGTTAAAAAGGAGGAAAAAAAATTACACATAAACCAGTATCAGCCAACCCATGTGACCTGACAGAAGGCAGGCCAGCTGCCCTTCCAAGACAACACATCACTGGAGCTGGTTGTTCTGCAGCCATGGGTCACCTACTGGGCAGCTCAAGCTCCCAGGACACATTTACGTCTCACTGATATATTTCCAGTGATCCCAGCCAACAAAAAACAAAGCGCTGAAACACAGCGCTGCTGTGTCAACCTTCCAGTTGTCTGGGAGGGCAGCACACCCCAACCTCAATCTGAGCTGCTTAGCGGGGGTGGCTGCTCCCCATCTTTCCAAGAACCTAAAAGCAGCTGTTCCAGGGCCCTCTGGGACAGAGAACAGAAGGAAAATCTCTCTTCGGGGAAGAAATGGGGGCACCGGCAGACCAGATGACAGAATTTCTCACACCACACCCTGCCCTGCTTGCTTTATCCCTGCTTTACCAATCAGGGTCAGCCATCTCCAACACCACACAAACACGCCCGTAGCTCCAAGGAGCCAGCAACAAGCACACAAACAAAGATAAGCAAACAAACTTATCAGGTGCAGTGCAGCTGGCTCCACACAGGCCCTGCCAGCTCCTCTGCAAATACAGCCTCTGGTAGGCTGCTCTGAGAAGGATCTGGAGAAGGCCGTGCATAGCACAGGTGAGCTTGCCTATCTGCTGGCTCACAGTACTATGCAAAGCCAAGGCCAAGGCCAAGGACAGGCCAGAGCTGAGCTGCTAACTGGGTCCTTTGATTTCCCATGGACAAGGCCTTCTGCCAAGGTTTCTCATGGAGGGAAAAAAACGGCAGATTCCAAAACTAAAGGGAAAGAGAGTCTAGGCCAACAGATAAGGGACCAGCGTGGGAGATTAGGGAGCTGGGAGTAGGCCTTCTACTGGGCCAGGAAATGGAGCCCTCAGGAAGGAGTTCTCAGCAAGAACACAGCAGGGGGACGGCGGGCAGGGCAGGGGACACCGGTCTTCACACAGCTGGGCCTAAACAATTTTAATTTATTTTATTGTTGTGGTTTTTTTTTAGAGACAGGGTCTCACTCTGTCACCCAGGTGGGAGTGCAGTGATCATAGTTCGGCAGCCTCCAACTTCTGGGCTCAAGAGATCCTCCTGCCTCAGCCTTCTGAGTAGCTGGGACTACAGATATAAGCCACCATGCCTGGCTAATCTTTTGGTGTCTGTAGAAACAGGGTCTTGCTATGTTGCCCAGGATGATCTGAACTCCTGGGCTCAAGTGATCCTCCCACACCAGCCTCCCAAAGTGTTGAGATTACAGGCATAAGCCACCGAACCTGGCCCTGGTTATGTTTTAAAATTGAGGCTAGGTGCAGTGGCTCACACCTGTAGAAAGGCCAGGGCAAGAGGACCGCTTAAGCCCAGGGGTCCAAGGCTGCAGTGAGCTGTGATCACACCACTGCACTCCAGCCTGGGCAACCGAGTGAGACCTTGTCTCAAAAAAAAAAAAAAAAAAAAAAAAGGCCAGGTACAGTGGCTCACACCTGTAATCCTAGCACTTTGGGAGGCTGAGGTGGGCAGATCATTTGAGGTCTGGAGTTTGAGACCAGCCTGGTCAATATGGTGAAACCCCATCTCTACTAAAAATACAAAAATTAGTGGGCATGGTGGTGGGTGCCTATAATCCCAGCTACTCAGGAGACAGGCAGGAGAATTTCTTGAACTCGGGAGGCAGAGATTGTAGCAGGCTGAGATTGCGCCATTGCACTCCAGCCTGGGCAACAAAAGCAGAACTCCATCAAAAACAAAAAACAAAAACAAAACATAACCAAAGTCTTCATGCCTTCAACCCACAGCCCCTCTGCCGAGCACTCCGCTGACAGCGTAAGTGTTAGGACAGATAGACCCATGGAAGCACATAAGCGAGCAGCTAAGAAGCAAAGCTGCCAAGCCAGCGAGCAGCACCTCTGGACTCGATCTGACAAGAAGTACTTAAATCATTTTTCAGAGTGTTTAGTCAGCTCTTCCTTCCACGTACCAAGTCATTCCCCAGTTTTGTAACTCGCAGGGACACGTATCCGCAGCGTTCCAGTACCACGTGAGAGCTCACGCCAGCTGGGAGGACTCACAACTTTCACGCAGTCTTGCTCTTCCTACCTCAGGCAGAATAAACAGCCAAAGGCAGGAATCACTGGAGGGACACTACCGTCACAGCCTCAGGGGTCTGTCAGCGGAGCGCGCCACAAGGCACGCAAGCTGGGACATCAGTCCTGTGGGCACGTTGCTGACCATACATTCTACCCTTGCCCCGCTGCAGGCTGCTGGACACATGTGAAAGCGCAAGAGCTTTCAGCCCTGGACCCAGAATAAAGAGGTCAGCTGTGTACTTGCTGATCACCATTCCACCAGGAATGCCTGTCCCAGGAGGGTGTGACAGTGGGACAAGTAGGGGTGCCTAACGTGGTGACAGGAATTGCTGCCGTTTTAGAGTCCTGAAAGCTTCCCAGGGTAAAGGCTACCGTCAGGAAGAAAGAGGACGCACAGATATTTTCAGACAAAGTAGCCAACTGGGGGTATGAAAACAGAAATGAATGGAACAGGGGCCCAGAAACACAAGAGGGGTTACCAAAAACACCACGGAAATATTCTCAGTGATCAACAGAGAGAGAGTAAATAAACGATAGTACATCCACACAAAGAAATACTATCCAGCCACTAAGAAACACTGCAGAAGCCGGGTGTGGTGGTGTGCATCTGTGGTCCCAGCTCCTCGGGAGGCTGAGGCTGGAGGATTGCTGGAGCCCAGGAGTTCAAGGCTGCAATGAGCTACAATTACACATCTGCAGCTCAGCCTAGGCAACAGAGTGAGACCTGTCTTTAAGAAATAAAAAATTGCAGGCCCGGCGTGGTGGCTCACGCCTGTAATCCAAGCACTTTGGAGGCCAAGGCAGGCGGATCACCTGAGGTCGGGAGTTCAAGACCGGCCTGACCAACACGGTGAAACCCTGTCTTTAAAATAATAAAATAAAAAATTGCAAATGAATATTTTGTGACTTGGAAGGATGTTCACACTCTATTAAATGGAAAAATCCGTTGTGGCGTGTGCCTGTAGTGCCAGCTACTTGGGAGGCTGAGGCAGGAGAATCACTTGAACCCAGGAGGTAGAAGTTGCAGTCTGCCAAGATCGTGCCACTGCACTCCAGCCTGGTGACAGAGCAAGATTCCATCCCAAAACTAAAATAAAAATAAGGAAAAAAATACATACACTCACCATGCAAAAAATAAAAATAAAAAATAAAGTCTGTAAGGATAAACACTAGAGAATTGACAGGTTATCTCTGGATGCTGTAGTTTTTATTTTTTCTTTTAGCTTTACCTATATTTCTGATTTTTCTGTGATACTTAAAATGCAACTTGAAAAGAAAAGGTTAATTTTAATTTTAAAATGTAAAAAAAAAAAAAAAAATCTATACTATGAACATAGAGAAATAACAATGAGTAAAATCTGGAAGGAGGCCTGAAAGATGTGGACAAATTCCAAAAAGTAAGGTCCTAAGCTTCAAAGAATTCCCCAACTTTTCAGCAAACACATCTCCGCAGAGGAAGCACTGCATTGGGATAAATACAAATGCTCCTTGAATCTGGTTTAGAGGCCTCTGCTAAGGCACTTAAGAACCATAAAGCTACTTGCCAACACCTTTCTAAATCAGATCCAAAAGCCACAGCCAGGAATCCTAAGGAACCTGTGGCAAAGCGGCTGCACAAGCACTACGTATGTATGTGAGTGTGCACCGCACACATACATACACCCACACACTCCACACACACACCAACAAAACACACACAAGACACACAACACCACACCACAACAGACCCCACAAACATACACACCCATACACACACCAACACACCACACACACACCAACACACCACACACACCAACACCATTCCACACACACAGACACCATAAACATACACACACATTCCACACACATACCAACACACCACACACAACACACCCACACACCACACACAGATACCGCAAACACACACCCACAGCCCACACACATACCAACACACTACACACACCACACACAGACACTGTAAACACACACCCACCAC
>NW_022436942.1:80312183-80355436 GCF_009761245.1 Sapajus apella | reverse complement strand
CACATGCCAACACACACACCCCAACACACACCCACACACACCAACACACACACCACACACACCAACACAAACCCTCCACACACACCAACACCCACCACACCCCACATGCCAACACACACACCCCAACACACACCAACATACCACACACACCAACACACATCACACACAACACACACACTGGGGAAGCAAAGCCAGAGATATGTAACATAATATAAAACGTGCAGGTCACAAACTAAGGAAGAGCCAAGACAGAGGCCTCCTCCATCTAAGTTCATGCTGTAATTCTGTTTCAACTCCAGCCAAATCAACTGCTTATAGCTCAAAATATTGTTCCTTCCCTCATCCCAAAATTACCCTATGCAAACAACATTATCCTAGTCAAATATGGTGGTGATGCTGAGGGGTAATAGTTTATTTTTATTTATTTATTTTTTTTGAGATGAAGTTTTGCTCTTGTCACCCAGGCTGGAGTGCAATCTCACAATCTCAGCTCACTGTAACCCCCGCCTCCCAGGTTCAAGCGATTCTCCTGCCTCAGCCTCCCAAGCAGCTGGGATTACAGGTATGCACCACCAGCTCGACTAATTTTGTATTTTCAGTAGAGATGAGGTTTCTCCATGTTGGTCAGGCTGGTCTCAAATTCCTGACCTCAGGAGATCTGCCCACCTTGGCCCCCCAAAGCGCTAGGATTACAGGTGTGAGCCACCGCGCCCAGCCAGAGTGAGAGTTTAAAATGGAATGTAAGCCATAGTCCAAGAATTCCACAAAGTGGAGAATATGCCCTCCATTCCTAGGACAAGAATATTTAAAATCATCACCCTAGCTCCTCATAACTCAGAGTAACTGTCTCCTAGGCACATGCATACCTCTGGGGTTTACCAGGCAGACACTCTTAGATTTGGTATTCAGAAGATTACTGTCCTTCGACTTTCAACAGAGTGGAGGCAAGAAGGTAGACAAAGCATAAGAACACCTAAAAAAAAAAAAATCTACCTTGGCTGGGCTCAGTAGCTCACACCTGTAATCCCAGCACTTTGCGGGACCGTGGCGGGTGAGTTGCTAGAGCCCGGGAGTTCAAGACCAACCTGAGCAACATGGCGAAACCCTGTCTCTACAAAAAATACAAAAATTAGCCAAGCATGGCAGTGCGTGCCTGTAGTCCCAGCTACTTGGGAGACTGAGGCAGGAGGGTAGTTTGAGCCTGGGATGTGGAGATTGCAATGAGCTGAGATTGTACCACTGTACTCCAGTCTGGGTAACAGAAAGAGATGCTGTCTCAAAGAAAAAAAGAAAAAATAGAAAAGAAAAAAAAAAACAATATTTCTTGTGCCAGAGCTGATCTGTGACAAACAGCACACCACATTTATCTCTTAGGCCAAGACTCACTTCTAAACCAGGTTCAATCTAGATTAAACTCACATCCCCAGAATAGCTAATAGCTGAATTCCAACCTTAAATCCAGATTTCCTCCAGTTTTTCAAATACATCAGATCTCATCACACTAGCCTCACATTCCCAAATGGCAAGAATCACCCGAAGTTGAGTGATGGCTGCCCTTTCAGCAAACACTCTGTGGTTGGCCACAGTCTCCACTACTCCCTGCTGCCTGCCATTGAGACCAAGTCAACTGCAGTTTATGCCTACAGTGTTCCCAAAAAAGAAAGATTTCTCCATGATCATGACTTTATTAAAAGGAGGAAAATATAAAAGTTCCTTTTAGCCTTACAGATATCCTATTTCCCGACCCCTGTGAGCATTTAAGTTTGTGACCCTTGTCCCAGATAAACAATGTTAAGAGAAGTAATGGTCTTTTTTTTTTTTTTTTTTAAATAGAGACAAGGTTTTGCCATGTTGCCAAGGCTCTCAAACTCCTGAGCTCAAGCAATGCATTAGCCTCAGCCTCCCAAAGTGCTGGGACTACAGGCCTGAGCCAATGAACCTGGCTGTAAAGGGTTGTTTTTTTTTTTGTTTTTTTTTGTTTTTTTTTGTTTGTTTGAGACGGAGTTTCGCTCTTGTTACCCAGGCTGGAGTGCAATGGCACGATCTCGGCTCACCGCAACCTCCGCCTCCTGGGTTCAAGCAATTCTCCTGCCTCAGCCTCCCGAGTAGCTGGGACTACAGGCATGCGCCACCATGCCCAGCTGATTTTTGTATTTTTAGTAGAGACGAGGTTTCACCTTGTTGACCAGGATGGTCTCGATCTCTTGGCCTCGTGATCCACCCGCCTCGGCCTCCCAAAGTGCTGGGATTATAGGCGTGAGCCACCGCGCCCGGCCGGCTGTAAAGGTTTTAACAAACTAACTTTACAGAGGATGATCTTGCAAGCTCTGTGGAAGGTGGAGAAACCAATTCCCCAGTCATTTTCAGTCTAGAAGGAATGCTCCAAGGAGGTCACTTTCCCAAACATTCCTCCACTTACTGTGCACAGTAAAGATACAGAATTAAGGAATTTCTAGACACTGACATTTTAGGATCTCTAAGATCATCTGATCTTGCACTTCCCAAGTCAGATTGCTAAAGATAATGTTGAAAATCAAAACTGTTTTCAATATTTTTGAAACCGTAACAGCTTATTGAGACATAACTTACATACCATCAAAGTGACCTTTTAAAAGCGTTCAGTGGTTTTCAGTATATTCAGTTGTGTAACTATCACCACCCTAATTTTAGAACATTTTCATCACAGCCTCAAAGGAGGAAAAAAAAAAAAAACCCGTTAGCAGTGACTATCCATTTTCCCTTCCCCCAGCCGTTGACAGCCACTACCCTGCTTTCTGTTTCTATGAGTTTGCTACTCTGAAACTTTCACATAAACAGGATCACAAACGTGGTCTTTTGTGACAGGCTTCTTTCACCTAGTGTAGTTTCCAAGGTTCTTCCATGTTGGAGCATGCATCAATACTTCATTTCAAAAGCTGTTTTCAATATTTTTTCTTTTATTTCTGGGAAGATAGCTTCAGGTAGATCAATCTTTTTCAAAGTATTTACTTGCCCATGATAAAGCCAGGATGGTCATTCTTTAAATAAATGCAATTTTCCTAACATTTTATGAATTATGATAACTAAGAAAATCATCAAATATACAGGAAAGTTGAAATAACTGTACAATGAATACTTAAGTACCCACCACCTGGATTCTACAATTATTACCACTAAGCCATCTCTCCATCCATTAATCCATCTTATTTTATTTTATGGTTTTTTTTTTTTTTTTTTTTTTGAGACGGAGTCTCGCTGTGTTGCCCAGGATGGAGGGCAATGGCAAGATCTTGGCTCACTGTAACCTCTGCCTCCTGTGTTCAAGCAATTCTCCTGCCTCAGCCTCTCAATTAGCTAGGATTACAGGCACATGCCAGCTGATTTTTTATATTTTTGGTAGAGACGGGGTTTCTCTATGTTGGCCAGGCTGGTCTCAAACTCCTGACCTCAAGTGATCTGCCTGCCTCACTCTCCCAACGTGCTGGGGTTACAGGCGTGAGTCACCACACCAGCTGGGTAAGGCTTATTTCATTCAATATAATGTTTCTGAGATTCATCCATGTTGTAGCATATACTGATAATTTGTTTCTTTTTAAATTACTGAATGCACTGTTCCTAAGGTAATGCCTTTCAAAAAAATCAAGCCATGAAGAAGAGTAAGGTTGGTAACCATGACTCCAGTCTAATCCTCTCTCTCTTGCATCTCCCACCCTCATTGGCACCAAGACATAGAGGAGCTAAGTGGTAGACGCTAACCTGTGGCACCGCTGTCCTGTGGCTTCCATCACACTAGGCTCACATTCCCAAACGGCAAGAATCATCTTTCCACATACCTCACAGCCATTTCCTTCTCACCCCGTAAGGTGGTTCCTAGCTGTTTCTGTAAGAGAGGCTTATTAGAGGGAATGGGAAGTCAATATCCGAATCACAAAGGCATTAGGTGGTTCCTCAAAAACATGTCAGTGAAACAAAATGTAGTACATCCAAAAAACTGAGCACTATTCGAGCTAAATACTGATGTGTGCTACAACATGACGAACTTTGGGGATCTTACTGAGGTGATGGAATGTCCCAGCACTGGGCTGTGACAATGACTGCACAATTCAAAAAGAAATCACTGAACCTTCCACTTACAATGAGCACATTTTATGCTATGTAAATTACACTTACAGAAAGTTGCTTTAAAAAGAAAAAAGTCTGACTACAAATGGATGCAAGAGGCTTCTGCTCCAAGGCAGAGAAAGATCTGTTTGAAAATTTAAAGAACAAAGAAGCCAATTTAAAAGACCCCCTTACTCAACTAGAAAACAGTTGTTTAAAACAGCCAGCTAAGATAATTATGTACAGTTTTAAGAATGCATTGAAAGTGTTTCCTTTTAATAAATAAAAGGGATTTATTGATTTGCTTTCTCTCAAAAGCTTAGTATCAGGCCAGGCACAGTGCTCACGCCTGTAATCCCAGCACTTTGGGAGGCCAAGGTGGGTGGATCACTTGAGGTCAAGAGTTCAAGACCAGCCTGGCCAACATGATAAAACCCCGTCTCTACTAAAAATACAAAAATTAGTCAGGCATGGTGGTAGGCGCCTGTAATTCCAGCTACTAGGGAAGCTGAGGCAGGAGAATTGCCTGAGCCCAGAAGGCAGAGGTTGCAGTGAGCCCAGATCACACCACTGCACTCCAGCTTGAGCGACAGACTGAGACTCCATCTCAAAAAAAAAAAAAAAAAAAAAAAAATCAACAAAAAAGCTTAGTTTCAAGCTATCTGGGCAGGTCCCAAGTGCCAGTCTTAAAATGAGGCAGCCCATTTGTGAATGGGCTGGTTACCATGTGGCCATGTAAGCATATAAAAAGGTTCTTCAGGCTGTTCTGTTTGTTTGCTTGCTTGCTTGTTTGAGACAGGGTCTTGCTCTGCCATCCAGGCTAGAGTGCAGTGGTATGATTATAGCTCTCCAGCCTCCACTTCCTGGGCTCAAGGGATCCTTCTGTCCCAACCTCCCCAGTAGCTGGGATTACAGACACATGCCACCATGCTTGGCTAATTTTTTTTATTTTTGTAGAGATGGCGGTGGGGTGGGGCGGGGGGTGGGTCTCGCTACAATTACCAGGCTGATCTCGAACTCCTGGGCTCAGGCAGTTCTCCTGCCTCAACCTCCCATAGTGCTGAGATTACAGACTTGGGCCACTGCACCCAGCCAGTTTTTTCTATTTTTAGTAGAGATGGGCTTTCACCATCTTAGCCAGGATGGTCTTAATCTCCTGACCTCGTGATCCACCCACCTCGGCCCCCCAAAGTGCTGGGATTCCAGGCGTGAGCCACTCCACCTGGCCCAGACTGTTCTAGAATACTGGGTGAATATTTGAAAACCAGGCTAATTTCCCTACTTTCTATATAAGAAGCTATTTTTTTGTTTTGGTCACCGAATTTGCCTCATGGGAGCACAGCAAACACCCTGCCCTCCTTCCCTGCCCACAGGCCTAGAAGGAAGGAATAGTAACCAGCTTTCAAACTGGATCGCCCACTCGCAAAATATTCCTCAACAGAGAAGCTGCTTCCCCTCTCCAATGCCTGAAAACTCCCCCAGGCCGCTGCTTCTACCCACAGCCACCTCTTTGTGGGAACTGCTCAGTCTTTTTTTAGGAGCTTTTTCTCACTCCTCAGCCTTTCCTCTCCTTTACCCAATGGGGATTCTTCATGCTCACTTCTGAGACTTAAAGGTGAATGACATGGAAACTTATTTCTAGAATTATTTCTCCAGATCCTGGACCCACTTCTGGAGCTACCCAAATCACCCCATCTCCACTGCCTCTTTCTAGATTTTTCTGATGGTACAGTCAACTCCCAAATACATCAAGAACGCTAGGCTTGGAGAGGTCTCTGGGGAATTCAAAGCCAACAGTATTTCCCCAGCACCACCAGACCCAGTTGAGCAGAAACAGCCCGCAGGAGGTACATTTTCCCCAGCACTCAGAATGCAAGCTCCAAACTCCAAAGCCACCCCTCGAGAGGGACAGCAGAGTTCAGGGGGCAAGAAGAAACCCAGGGCACCTAGGCAGGGCAGAGCAAAGTGGACAGCTGTGGTGCCCACCACACTGACACCTCCTCAGGCCTTCTCAGGGAAGCTACCTGCCCTCTGGCTATCAGGGCAGCACTGGGGCAGCTGGGCTTGGTGCACTGTGGTGTCCTCAGCATGACGCACCCCGCTTCACAGCGGATCGCTCCTTCTCCAACCTTCCTCATTTCAGTAATGGCCCCAGGTCTCAGGCCAAATCTCAGAGTCACTGTTGATTCCTTTCTTCCTTTCATCTGCCAGGTCCAATTCACCAGCAAGTCCTTAAACCACCCTGAATCCAGCTCCTCACCATGTCGGCTGCTACCGTCCTAGTCTGAGGCTGGAGTTCCACAGCTGCCCAACTGGTAGCCTTGCCCCTGCTCTCGCCCTCCTTACACCCATCTCCTGTAGACTGGCGCGAGCCACCCTGCAGAGGTAAACCAGTATTTCCCAGTGCAACCCAAACCGTCTCCTAACTTCTTACCCTGGCCCACGGGCCCCTTGCCTCTTCTATCTTACCTCTTACTGCTCACCCCTGCCCTCAACATTCTAGCCAAGCCGGCCTTCTTTCTAACCCTACGATGGCACCAAGCTCACTCGACCAAGGGCCTCTGCCTGGGCTTCTTCCCGCACCTGGAACGACCATGGTGCCTGGCTCCTATTAGCCACTTAGGTTTCAGAGTTCACCCGGAAAGGTCATCTGCCTCAGAGGACTTCTCTGCCCAGCCTGAAGTATCTGCCCAGCCTCCCCAGCCCTAGCACTCTCTAACTTTCATCTTCTTCCCATTCTTGCCTGCACTCACAATATAAGATCTGATGTGCTGATGATCCCCCCACTAGAATAGAAGTCCCATAAGGGGAGAGGACTAACCCATCTTGCTTTATCCCCAAGGGCTAGAACCGTGCCTGCACACACAACATGATGTGCCTGATTAATACTTCCGGAGGGAAAAAGCACTCGTGCTGGGGCAGCCAAACCCAGACCATAGCCAGCCTCATGCTGTGGGGCCCAGCCAGGATCCCTCTCAAACATCAGACATGGAGACCACAGGGCTAATTCAATTAGACAACTGGCAAAGAGCGCTGATGGTCCCAGGAAGCTCATAGCGAGGTCCATATCTGAAAACACAGGCCCTAGCAGGCTCAAGCTTGGCGGACGCAGAAGCTTCCAGGAGCAGAGCTGTCCACCAGAGAAGAAACAGGGTGGTGGGTGAGAGCCAGTGGCAGCCAGAAGGCGGGATGCAAAGCGGGTGGGGGCCAGCCTATGAAAGCCAATCTCTTCAAGGCGCCTGGCCTAACAGTGAAGAACAGCATCTCCCCCTGCTGGGGACCTAGCACTGCCTGGAACCCAGGACCAGTTTCCACTGAAATCTGCCAGTCCTGGAGTTAGCATGAGGTAATCAGCACCCCCATTCCACAGGCTAGCAGTGGGCCCCTGATTCATGCAGAGAGGTCTGCCTAAAACACATTGGAATTCAGCCCTGTAGGCTGAGTGCTAATCATAGACAAGAGAACGCCAACAAAATACAGAAAGCAATCATCTAAGACACTGGCTATCAGGGTTGTACAGTTTATACCCAAGAAGTAATTCAATTCTAGGGAGTGAGAGCTCAGGCTCCCATTGGCCATTACATAAATCCTTTTAAAAAAGGAAAATTAACTTTCTGCAATGCTCTATTATAGAAACTATACCAGGGAACAAGGATCCACTTCACAAGCCTTTCCTTTTATAACCAGGGCCCTCCTATCACTACATGCCCCGGCTGGTGCCGAGGACACACGGCATAGCTCAGTCTTACACCAGGGTAGGCTCCTGTGCTCTCCTGTAGTGGAAGAAGAGTGAAGATGAGCTGCTGTCGCTGTAACAAATTACCACAAACTTAGTGGCTTAGAACAACAGACTTTATGATTTTACAGTTCCGGAGGTCAGAAGTCTGGTTTGGGACTCACAGGGCTAAAACCAAGGTTCGGCAGGGCTGCGTTCTTCCCAGAAGCTCTGGGGGAGGCCTCATCTCGTTGCCTTTTCAGGCTCTGAGGGGCCCATATTCTAATCCTATGGCCTTTCCTCCATCTTCAAAGCCAGCAGCAGCAGCCAACGTCCTTCCTCCACTGCTCGCTCTCTGGTTCTCTCTTTGATTCCCTTTTAATTTTAAGGACGCTTGTGATAACACCAGGCTCACTCGGATGATCCAGATAATGTCCCTATTTTAAGGTCAGTAGACCAGCAACCTTAATTCCATCTGTAACCCCAATTCACCTTTGCCATATAACCTCACGCAGTCACAGGTTCTGTAGATGAGGATGTGCACATCTTTGGGGGGCCATTAATCTGCCCACCACACCAGCCCAAGCAGGCCATGATACAAACATCATCCAGCAAAAGCACTTCTCCTGCTGTCCCACTCCACACCAATGTCCCCTAAAGCACGTTCCACAAAGCTTGTGTTTGTCTATACAGAGCTGAAGATAAACAGGAGCCGCTTAACTTATTAGCCTGCAAGCAGGAAAATAAAAACAAAAAACAGCTTGACCAACATGGTGAAACCCCATCTCTACTAAAAATACAAAAATTAGCCGGGTGTGGTGGTGTACCTGTAATCCCAGCTACTCAAGAGACTGAGGCAGGAGAATCTTTTGAACCCAGGAGGTGGAGGTTGCAGTGAGCTGAGATTGCACCATTGTACTCCAGCCTGGGCAACAGAGTGAGACTCTGTCTCAAAAAAAAAGATTTTGCTAAGGTTATAAAGTTGGCTTCCAGGTCCCTGAGTGTCCCTTTCAATCCATCATATAATTCTGAATCATCTAGGCTGCGCCGACACTGTTAGGCTCAGTGGGGAAGTCAAAGGTGAAGAGAGCAGGGATTCTGGTAAGCCGGGACCACACCATGACACAGGCCAAATGACATCAGGGCGGCTTCCAGGGGCATGTGATACTCATGCACTCTGGGAAGCACAGGGTTTCAGTGGCAGGGAGGGCAGCACAGAGGGATGTGGAGTAGCCCGAGCCATCCACCTTCCCCATCTGGGTTCCCCCTTCTGGAGAGGAACTGGCACTTACACTCCCCTCTAACAGCAGCCGAGCTTTTGTGGGCAGATAAGGGAGGTCACTTTTTTTGCTAGAGACATTTTTCCACAGACAAGTTGCCTAATCTCTTGCAACATAGCTAATTAACTTCTGAGCTTGATTTTTAATTTATTTGTTTATTTAAATGAGGACTCCACCACCACCTATCTGAGAGCGTTGTTGGGTGAGTTGCTTAAGATCATGAAAAGAGGCTGAGCACAGTTGCTGACAGCCTGTAACCCCAGCATTTTGGGAGGCCGAGGCCAGTGGATCACTTGAGGCAAAACCCCGTCTCTACTAAAAAGAAAAAAACTAGCCGGGCGCGGTGGCTCAAGCCTGTAATCTCAGCACTTTGGGAGGCCGAGGCGGGTGGATCACAAGGTCAACAGATCGAGACCATCCTGGTCAACATGGTGAAACCCCGTCTCTACTAAAACTACAAAAATTAGCTGGGCATGGTGGTGTGTGCCTGTAATCCCAGCTACTCAGGAGGCTGAGGCAGGAGAATTGCCTGAACCCAGGAGGCGGAGGTTGCGGTGAGCCGAGATCGCGCCATTGCACTCCAGCCTGGGTAACAAGAGCGAAACTCCGTCTCAAAAAAAAAAAAAAAAAAGAAAAAAACTTAGCTGGGCATGGTGGCGTATGCCTGTAATCCCAGCTACTCTGGAGGCTGAGGCAAGAGAATCCCTTGAACCCGGGAGGCAGAGGTTGCAGTGAGCCAAGATCGTGCCTGGGTAACAAGAGCAAAATTCCATCTCAAAATGGAAAGAGAATGTGGAACAAAATAAATGCTCAATTTATGTGAATTCTCTTTTCTTCTCCCCCCCAGAAAATAACCTCCCTCCATCATCTCCTCTAGCCTCATTGCCCAGACTCTGTTTCCCCAAGTCTAACAACCCTTCCTCCCCTTCCAGCATGTGGGCAATGAACCAACCAGCCTCTACATACAGTGGAAGTTTGGTCCCACACCGATAAAGCGGGGAGCACTGGGGCTTCCTGTTCGGTAATATGATCCATAATCTTTGAGAGTTAACAGCAAAAGGGGAGATACGCGTTAAACCTTGATGTCAGGAAAACCATCTGCACTGCTCCTGGTCATGTCAACACATGCATGCACACACACGCACTCTCTCAGTCTGGCTGAGACATCCTTCCCCGGTACTGCCACAAAACCTGGTCACAGTTCTCACAGCCCTTACTGTTCTACAACTGTAAGTTACTATGCCTAGCCTGTGAGGAGAGAGACTGTTTTTCATCTCTTGCGCCCCAGCTCCTGCCTCAGTGCACACCCCACAATGGCACACTATCCAATGGTTAAAGACTGAAGAATGCAAGAGTAGAAATACTGCTTATCTTCGTTAGGACTGCAAAAGAGAAAAACCAATTTAGTTATTTGCGTGAAAGGTTTCCATTTACAACTGGTTAACTGTGTCTAGCATTAGAAGGTTCTTCTATTGGAAATTCAAGATTTGGAAGACAGAGTGCTCTAACCTTTGGTCCTTGCTATTCTTTAAGTCTGGCACAGATTCCCACCTTGATCAAGAATGAAGAGTTACTATACAAAGCATTCATGTAGGGGGCTACATCTTTTTTTTTTTTTTAAGATGGGGTTTTACCATGTTGGCCAGGCTGGTCTTGAACTCCCGACCTCAGGTGAGCCGCCCACCTTGGCATCCAAAGTGCTTCGATTACAGGCGTGGGCCACCACGCCCTGCCGGGGGTCCATCTTAGAAGCTTACAACCCAAGATTATCTTACAAGCCCTAATGTAAGTCTACTCAAACATCCGCTTTTTAAACAGAAACCCATTTTCCAAAAACTGATTATCTCTAAATACAGAAAAAGACCATCTCTTCCCCCCGACCCTGAAATATTCATACCAAGGCTCCCTGAGATAAGGAGTTTCTAAAAAGGCAAATAAAAGGAACCAAAACCAACCACAAAAAGCTACACACTAGACGTGTTCAGAATCTGTGGGCAGGGCTGGGCACCATGGCTCACTCCTACAATCCCATCACTTGAGGTGGAAGGACTGCTTGAGTCCAGGAGTTCAAGACCAGTCTGGGAGGCATAGCAACACCCTATCTCTAACAAAAAATAAAAAATTAGCCAGGCATGATAGTGTGTGCCTACAGTCCCAGCTACTCAACAGGCTGAGACAAGAGGATTGCTTGAGCCCAGGAGGTCAAGGCTGCAGTGAGCTATGATCACATCACTATCCTCTAGCCTGGGCAACAGGGCGAGACCCTATCTCAAAAAAAGAGAAAATTCTGGGCCAGGCGTGGTGGCTCTCGCCTGTAATCCCAGCACTTTGGGAGGTCGAGGTGGGCGGATCACTAGAGGTCAGGAGTTCGAGACCAGCCTGGCCAACATGGTAAAACCTCATCTTAGTAAAAAATTAATTAATTAATTAATTAAAAAAAAAAAAAAAAACCATTCTGTGTGGGTGATGTACATGTGTGACATTCCTTACAGTGCTAAGAGGGCAAGAACCATGAACTATGTTCTGCAGTACATAGCTCCATTGTAGAGCCTCAGAAAGCACCCGGTCAAATCAAGAATGCTTCTATTTAGTATGTGTCAAGCAGGCATGCGAAAGCCCCGCTAAGACCCCAGTCAGATACACTATTTCCTTCAGTTCATAGATATGACACAGGCTCCTCATAAATGTCAGATGAAAACAAACAAAAAAAATGTCAGATGAATGCGGATGCAGAACTAAAATTCCGCCATCACCCGCCTGCTGTGCGGAGCCAGTTAACCCTCCTCTAGTCTGTTATTCGCCAGCACCAGCCGCATTCCCAGAGGTTATCTCTGCTGATCCTCACTTCCACCGTGCAGGGAAGTTTTATCTTCCCCACAGAATAGAGTTCTTAGGGTTTAGACAAGGTATGCTAACTACCCCCCACCACCACCATCATTTACACCTGGTTTGCCTTGGGCAAAGGCAACCCCTTCTCTCCAAAATGTCTCAATAATTGAGCACTTGTTTTCCGGACCAAATCAAGACCCTTTGCCACAGGGCTTCTCAGCAAAACAGAGTGAGAAGAACATGGAATCCCATCTGCACTGTTCCCCACCCAGCATGCCCTGGGCGCACTCACACCCAAGTCCTCAAACACCCTGTTCCCCACCCAAAGTCAGCCCTGGGCAAAGACCCTTCAGGAGGTGAAGCTGTTGCCATTTGAGGATCATGGTCGAATCCCTAGGCCACTTCTCAGGACTCAGTAAAAAATAACCACAACTTCCCCTGCACTCAGTTCCTCCCCAAAGAGCTGCTGAACCTCATCTGGAAACTGCTGGGAGGCAGCAGCTAACAGGAAATCAAATAACAACAAAAAAGCAGAGTGTACCTCGGAGAGTTAGGCAGCTAGAACGAAGAGGCCAGGGGACAGACAGGAAGTTGAAGTTAGAAAGAACCTAGGCCAGAAACAGTCACAGAAGAGGAGACCCAGCTGGCCTTCCTCAGCCCAGGCAGGAGGGGAGGGCTCAGACAGCCTGCAGAGAAGGCACCAACCCAACAGGGATGGATGCCAGACCACCTCTGAGGTTAAGTCTTCTTTCTGTCCTGCCCAATCCTTTTTTTCTTTCTTTTTCTTTCTTTTTTTTTTTTTTTTTTTTGAGACGGAGTTTCGCTCTTGCTACCCAGGCTGGAGTGCAATGGCGCGATCTCGGCTCACCGCAACCTCCGTCTCCTGGGTTCAGGCAATTCTCCTGCCTCAGCCTCCTGAGTCGCTGGGATTACAGGCACACGCCACCATGCCCAGCTAATTTTTTGTATTTTTAGTAGAGACGGGGTTTCACCATGTTGACCAGGATGGTCTTGATCTCTTGACCTCGTGATCCACCCGCCTCGGCCTCCCAAAGTGCTGGGATTACAGGCTTGAGCCACCGCGCCCGGCCCTTCTTTTTCTTTTTTAGAGATGGGGTCTGGCTGCATTGCCCAGGCTGATCTTGAACTCCTGGGCTCAAGCAATCCTCTACCTCGGCCTCCCAAAGTGATTAAAGTGTGAGCGACCGCACCCGGCATTGCCCCAATCTTGACCTGCCTTCCCTGAAAGCCAGGTAGTGGTCCTCACTAGGAGAGCTGGGGTCAGAAATTCACCTTCTCCTAGCTTATTTCTGTGCCAGAGGCTACAGCCCAGACAACTGGTTTTGAGTCATTTGTCTGTCATCCATACCAAAGTTCCACACTGCCAACTAAACTCAGGACTGGCCAAACCAGCCTCACACAGACAGACAAAGGGCATCTTCATGAGAAAGGACTGGACAGATCCCATCCAAGGGCCTGCGGCGTAGACCTTAGCGAGGACGACCTTAGGCACAGGGAAAAGCAGCAAAAGGAGAGAGCAAAGAGTGCAAGGTAAGCTTGAACCAAACTGATGGTGCATTTTGCAATCAAGAAAGTTAACTGAACAATGGCTGGCTGCCAAAATGTTTTTGAAATAAATGAAAGAAAATGCCATTACTAAAATTCTTTGGTGTTGTTTAATAAGCCTTTAGGTTACCCAAACAGTGCAAAGGGGAGACTGATTTCGTTTTCGTTCAGCAGAGCTTACTTAGGTGAGACCTTCCCAGCCCATGCCTCTGGTGACTCAATCATCCATTCTCTCCCTGTATATGTGACATTTATATTAAAATAAAGAAGAGGATTAAGTTTTCTTAATAAGACACATTCCAGTCTTTCACCTCGAGCTTCGTTTGAAAAGGCTCTCTCGAGGCATAGCATATCCTGTGATCAGTTGGGTTTGATTACAATGGAAGTGCTCAAAATCTGAGACTGGAGGGCGCACAGAGCTGCAGACTCAACACCATTTGTTTTTTAAAAAGGAGAACATCTTTACAGGCTCAGTGCCAGCTCAAACTGGCAAGACCAGAGAATCAGCAGAGACTGACCAATGTGCCGGGTACGGGGGATGGGAGGAAGAGCTACGAGAACAGATCATCAGGGAAACCTTCAAGAGAGGAAATAGGGGTGTTTCAGGAACATAACAAAGAACAAGTTGACTAATCGTTTATTCCTGGGATGGCAGCAGTGGGGGGTGGGGGTGGGGGCAACCAGAGCTAAGTGTCTAGTATTTTAACTTCAGTTAAACGCGTAATGTTTAAACCTGGATATGCTTGGAGCTCACAAGCATATCCAGGTTTAAACGTGGGGTGGGGGGCAGGATATTCCTGCTCTTTGATTACACTGTTTCTGGAGTCTCCTAGGAAACTTCTCCCGAGATGCCTGCAGAGCAGATCTAAGACAGTCCCAGCCAGTCCAGTTACTAATGCAACACGCTCAACTCAGCAGCGATCCTATCATGAGTTTTACGCAGGGCCGAGCTGCTCAAGGCTGGTGCTGTCCGCCCAAAGAAGTTCTGTTGCACAGGCAGAAAAGTTATCTGCAGCAAATACCTAATATTCATCCTGGGGAAGGGAGAGAGGGTGGAAAAGTGCTTTAATCTTTGAGCACCAGGCATTTTCCCTGACTTGGAAAAGAGGGATCTCTGCCCAGAGCCGAATCCACATGTCAGGATGGTGTCTGGGATGTCTGCCCTCAACACTGACATCTCCCTCATATAATGTTTCAGGACCGGCCAGAAAACCCTCCGACTTGCCAGGAGGACAGACTGCACCTCCAACAGCTGTGGCACCAAAAGTCTTCTTAGGAGGCACCCAAAACTCTCCCGAGATGGGGGAGGGCTTCCCGATGAGCCGGTTGTAAGGGGGCCAGCCTCCAGGTGCAGGGACACCTAACTCTGGCCAAGCACTGGAATAAGCAATTTACCCATCTCACTCCATCCCCACAACAGCCCCTGGGAGGCAGACACTACAGTCATTCCCCTTTGATAAAGGAAGAAACAGGCTCCGAGGTGTTACACAACCATTAAACAGCAGAGCCAGCCTCCAGACACCCCGAACAGGTGGTCCTGACCACTGCTGGACATGCGGGAAACACACAAAGCGTTTGGGGGACGGAGTCGGGTAACACAAGCTCCAGCCAGTGTTTATACCTCTTTCTCCTCCAAGATCGGTGGCCCCAGGATACTGGAGGGGAGGGCCTGGATGGGGAACGTGAAGCCGAAAGGACCCCGGAACTGCTGGCAGGGGAGGCGGCCAGGACCCCGGCCCCTCTGGCAATGCGGGGAACCCCAGATTCATACACCCTCCCGACGGGGTAAGATCCAAAAGAAATGCATGAAGCCACGGAGTTGCCAGGTGGCCCTTCCCTCCACGCTCGTTTTGTCAAAGAGGGGCATCCGGAGGTCGCTGGGGTCCCTACCTGTAGGCCAAAGTCATGCACTCGAACAGCTTGGTGAGCGAGGCGTCGATGGACAGGTGGCAGGAGCTGGTCTTGCCGAAGCTGTAGGTCTGGCAAGTCTGCTTGTTGACCGTGTCGAAATCATAGCCCTTCTTGGGCGGGTGCTCCCGGTGCGGGGACGACACCATGAAGTGGCCGCTGTGGATGATCTGCTGGCGGCGCGGAGGCTCGTCGCGGCCCAGCCCTGCCCGGGGCGGCGGCGGCGCGGTGCTCGCGTGGGCCCGAGCCGAGGTGGCCGCACCGGAGACGGGCGGCGGGGACGGCTCATCCGTGTCCGAGTCGTCGTCGTCCTCGGGCACCTGGGGCTTGAGCAGCACCGGGCGGCCCCGGCTGCGGGGCCGGCGCGGGGAGCACATGAAGACGTCGGCGGCCATGAGAAGGGCCCGGCATCCCCCGGAGCCCAGGGAGACGCTACAGCAGCTTGTGCTGATGGGCGCCGGCCCGGCCCGGCCCGCGCGCCGACTGTCCGCGAGCGCGCGGCGCGGCGGGAGGGGGAGGGCGCCGGCCCCGGCGTGACGTCACCGGGGCGTCTGGGCCAATCGGCTGCCCGCATCGGCCTCTTAAAGGCGCAGGGGAACGTTTCCTTAGCCGGACCAAAAAAAAAAAAAAAAAGGGAAGCGGAGGCCACGCCTCCCGGCCCTGCCCCTGGCCACCTCCTCCCCTCCCGGCGGCCGCGGGTGCCGAGGGACACGGTGGCCGGGCGGAGCAGCTCGCCGGTGTCATGGCCTGGGAGAGGCGTCGGCGGAGTGGGGCCGTGCTGGTCCCACCCCCTCCCCGCCCCGCGCCCCGGGAGTAGCCCTGCGGCCTCGCCGCGGGCCGGGCCTGCTCCACGTGGTGTGTGCGGGAGGGGCTCCTCTGCCTCCAGGCCCTGCTTTCCCGGCCCGGCGGTTCCGAGTCCTCGCAGCTCACGTCTGAATTGGCCGGGCGTGGTGGCTATTGTCCCCATTATCTCATCGTATCGATGGGAAGACTGTGTGTCTGAATACCTACAGGATTTTTCTTTTTTTATTTTATTATTATTTTTTATTGCATTTTAGGTTTTGGGGTACATGTGAAGAACATGCAAGATTGTTGCATAGGTACACACGTGGTAATGTGATTTGCTGCCTTCCTCCCCATCACCTATATCTGGCATTTCTCCCCATGCTGTCTCTCCCCAACTCCCTACCCCCCCGACAGGATTTTTCTAAGACCTGGCGTCTAGAGAGCTGGGAACTTGCTGCTCGTGCACGTCCGCAGCGCGGCGCAGCAGTTGAGTGGCAGCGCCCCTGAGCCCAGCGGCCTGCAGACCCCAGCTCTTTTAACTTCAACTCAGGATGCTGTTTTGTTTTTTGTTTTGTTTTGTTTTGTTTAAGTTTGACGGACAAGCCAGCGCTTGAAACAATTCCAAAAGGGGAGTATCTAAGCCAGGGTTTTCTTCTCTGTCAAATGGGGAACAATTCCTGTGCCTCAGAAACTTGTGACAATTTAAAGATGGCTATAGCGAGGCGCCGTGGTTCACGCCTGTAATCCCAGCACTTTGGGAGGCTGAGGCGGGCGGATCACGAGGTCAGGAGATCCAGACCATCCTGGCTAACACGGTGAAATCCTGTCTCTACTAAAAATAAGAAAAATTAGCCGGGCGTGGTAGCCGGCGCCTGTAGTCCCAGCTACTCAGGAGGCTAAGGCAGGAGAATCGCTTGAACCCGGGAGGCAGAGGTTGCAGTGAACCCAGATCACGCCACTGCACTCTAGCTTGGGCGACAGAGTGAGACTCCGTCTCAAAAATAAATACATAAATAAACATAAATAAAAATGGCTATAAGGTGTTTAGCAGGGACGCTGGCACAAAATGAGTACTAAATAAACGTGCCACAGGTTGGAGGATTTGGATCATCCAGACCAGAGGTGCCTAGAAATTGCCAATAGCCTACCACTTTTGACCTGCAGAAACGTCAACTTCACATGGCACAACCTAACTTACAGACACCTCTAGAAAGCTGTCAAAGTTTCCGGGGCTCAAAACCAGTCTGGGGTGGGGGTGGCAGTGCAGCAGGAGAGCCAGTGAGGCCAGTGAGCCAGCAACATCCATCCTAATCCTAGCAGGGCGTCCAGAGTCCTCCACAGCCATTCCTGCACTCTGTTTGTTGTTGTTTCTTTTGTTTTTTGAGACAAAGTCTCGCTCTGTCACCCAAGGCTGGAGCGCAGTGGCGCAACCTTGGCTCACTGCAACCTCTACCTCCCAGGTTCGAGGGATTCTCTTGCCTCAGCCTCCTGAGTAGCTGGGACTACGTGCCGGCCACCATGCCCGGCTAATTTTTTGTATTTTTAGTAGAGATGGGGTTTCACCATGTTGGCCAGGCTGGTCTGGAACTCCTGACCTCAAGTGATTCACCTACCTTGGCCTCCCAAAATGCTGAGATTACAGGTGAGAGCCACCAATCTGGCTCTGCACTGGGCTTTGAAGCTAGTTTCAGTTCCAGATTTGGGTGGGGGATGAGTACCCGTCTCCACCCTCCTCCTGACAAGGGCCTCCTGAAGGGAACAGAGTGCTCTCACCAAAATTGTCACACTAACTTCTTTACAAATGTCTACAAGGAAAAATAGGCTGGATGTCTGGCAGCTTTCAGGCATGAGATCTAGATTTCCCTCCCACTACTGTTCCCAGTGCTGGTTGGAAATGTTTGAAAGTTCATCTTTTGAGTTGCCTTCCTTCATCTGAAGACTTGTCTCCTTGGTAAGTTTACATGCCCAGCCACTTTTTTTTTTTTTTTTTTTTTTTTTTTGAGACACGGTCTGACTCTGTCACCTGGACTGGAGTGGAGTGGAGTTGTGACATCATGGCTCACAGCAACCTCAACCTCCAGTGCTCAAGTGATCCCGCCTCAACCTCCCAAATAGCAGGACCACAGGCGCACACCACTGCACCTTGCTAATTTTTGTATTTTTTATAGAGATGGGGTCTCGCCATGCTGCCCAGCCTGGTCTCGAATTCCTTACCTCAAGTGATCCTCCTGCCTAAGCCTCCCAAGGTGCTGGGATTACAGGTGTCAGCCACCATGCCCTGTTTTTTTGTTTTTATGTTTACCTATATTTTATCTCTTTTTTTGAGACAGGGTCTCACTGTGTCACATTGGTGTGATCACGGCTCACTGTAGCCTCAACCTCCCCTGCCCAAGCTATCCTCCCACCTCAAAACCAGTCTGGGGTGGGGGTGGCAGTCTCCCAATTAGCTGTGACCACAGGTGGGCATCATTACGCCCAGCTAATTTTTAATTTTTTGTAGAGATGGGGCTTTCCTATGTTGCCCAGGCTGGTCTTGAACTCCTGGGCTCAAGCAGTCCTCCCACCTTGACCTCCCCAAATGCTGGGATTACAGGCATGAGCCACCACACTCAGCCTGTATTTTCTAATTTCCAAAATAAACATGTATTATGTATACACACATTTTTAACTTAAGTTAAAATTGGCTGAGTGTGGTTGGTGGCTCACGCCTATAATCCCAGCACTTTGGGAGGCCGAGGTGGGTGGATTGGCTGAGCTCAGTAGTTTGAGACCAGCCTGGGCAACACAGTGAAATCCCATCTCTACTTAAAATTTTAAAAAATAAAAATAAATAACTAGAAATACAGTCATAGGATAAAATTTTAAATTTTAAAAAATTAGCCAGGTGTGGTGGCATGCACCTGCAGTCCCTGCTACTCAGGAGGCTGAGGCAGAATTGCTTGAACCTGGGAGGCAGAGGCTGCAGTGAGCCGAGATTGTACCACGCACTCCAGCCTGGGTGACTGAGTGAGACTCTGGGTTTTTTTTTTTTTTAAAAAAAAGGTTAAAATCAGTTCCCTGTCTCTGGTTTCTCTTCAAATTGTATAAATCTTTCGACTTTTACTAAAGATTTCCATGTAGAGGAACAATTCTGAGTCTTAATCCAATTTTTTGAGGCCCTGTTTCTGCAGGGCTGATTAAAAAAAAAAAAAAAAAATCAGTTCCCTGGAAGGAGATAAGCCTCAAGGCTGAGGTTGCAAAGTGGCAACCCAGGGACCACATTCAATGGAGAAACATGCCTTGTTTAATTGCACCATCAATTCCTAAGAGACTGTATCAGGGAAGACTCTTGGGGGAAATTGCAGTTAAAAATGCAAAAAGCAAATATGTGTATTAGGTGAATGGAAAAAATAAAATAAAAAACAACAACAAAAAATGCAAAAAGCAAAGGACCACTGCGTGGGCAGTCCAGTCATGAAAGGTGCTCCAAGCTCACAATCAATGTCCGTAAGAACAAGGAGGGAGTCTCGATTCCCCTCCCTGGGATTTTGTGTAAAATCTACTATATTCTGGATCCTTTGTCTTTGTCTTCCTTGGTTACGTCCTCGTTTTGCAGAAGCCTATCCTCCAGAAGCCTTTTCAGAAAGGACATGGAAAGAACTTTTGAAACCTTGCATCTCTAAAAGTGCTTTCATTCTACTTGCACACGTATTTGATAGTTTGGCTAGGAAAATGAATGTAAATTAAAAATCATTTGACGCTGGGCGCGGTGGCTCACACCTGTAATCCCAGCACTTTGGGTGGCCGAGGCGGGTGGATCACAAGGTCAAGAGATCGAGACCATCCTGGCCAATATGGTGAAACCCCGTCTCTACTAAAAAAAATACAAAAATTAGCTGGTCATGGTGGCATGCGCCTGTAGTGCCAGCTACTCCAGAGGCTGAGGAGAATTGCTTGAACCCGGGAGGCGGAGGTTGCAGTGAGCCGAGATTTCGCCACTGCACTCCAGCCTGGCGCCTGGTGACAGAGCAAGATTCTGTCTCAAAAAAAAAAAAAATCATTTGTCCTTGGAATTTGAAAGGTATCGTTCCATTGTCTTGTTGCTTTTGAGATGTCCAATGTCATTTTTATGTCAGATCCTTTTTGTGTGAGCTCTTTTTCCTCTGGAAGCCTTGAAATCTCTTTATCACTAGTGTTCTGAATTTTGTGAATTTCATAATTATGTGGCTTGGTGTAGGTCCTTTTTTTTTTTGGAGACGGAGTTTCGCTCTTGTTACCCAGGCTAGAGTGCAATGGCGTGATCTCGGCTCACAGCAACCTCCGCCTCCTGGGTTCAGGCAATTCTCCTGCCTCAGCCTCCTGAGTAGCTGGGATTACAGGTCCTTTTTTTTTTTTTTAGAGGAAATCTTGCTCTGTCGCCAGGCTGGAGTGCAGTGGTGTGATATTGGCCCACTGGAACCTCTGCCTCCCAGGTTCAAGCGATTCTTCTGCCTCAGCCTCCCGAGTAGTTGGGACTACAGGCGCACGCCACCACATCTAGCTAATTTTTGTATTTTAGGAAAGACGGGGTTTCACTATGTTGGCCAGAAAGGTTTTGATCTCTTGACCTCATGATCCACCAGCCTTACCCTCCCAAAATGCTGGGATTACAGGCATGAGACACTGTGCCTGGCCAGTGTAGGTCCTTTTAAGGTTAAAAAGGTTGAGCCTCTGTAGGCTCTTTTAACCTGAAAATTCCTGTCTTCAGTTGAGAGTTATTTTGTTATATTATCTAATTGATTATCTTCTCCCTTTTATTTTTTCATTTGCTTTCTGGAACTTCTTTTAGATATTGAACTTGTTGAATCAACCCTCCATTTATATTACATTTTCTCATTTTTGCCTTTTTGACCCACTAAAAAGAAAATTTTACCAAAATTTTAAAAATTATACCTCATTTCAGGCTGGGCACAGTGGCTCATGTCTATAATCCCAGAGCTTTGGGAGACTGAACTGGGTGGATCACTTGAGGTCAGGCGTGCAAGACCAGCTTGAACAACATGGTGAAAACCCATCTCTACTAAAAATACAAAAAAATAAAAAGAAAAATTAGCCAGGCATAGTGGCATGTGCCTGTAACCCAGCTGCTTAGGAGGCTACAACAGGAGAATTACTTGAACCCAGGAGGCAGAGGTTGCAGTGAGCCGAGATTGTACCATTGCACCCCAACCTTGGCAACAAGAGCAAAACTCCGTCTCAAAAAAAAAAAAAAAAAGTCCATGCGTCGTAGCTAAGGCCTGTAATCCCAGCACTTTGGGAGGCAGAGGCACGAGAATTGCTTGAAGCTGGGAGGCGGAGGTTGCAGTGAGCTGAGATCACGCCACTGTACTCCAGCCTGGACAACAGAGTGAGACTCCACCTCAAAAGAAAAATTATACCTCATTTCAGAAAAATTTCTTAGAGGTCCTCCTTACTTTCTGAGTGTGTGTGTGTGTGTGTTTTTTTTTTTAATAGCAACAGCATCCTGCTCTTGGTTCATGTATGCAATATTGTTTCTTATCTCTCCAAGAAGAATATTTTGAGTTTATTTGAAGTTATCTTTTGCTCCTGAATTGTTTATATTTCTTTCTCTCTCTCTCTCTCTCTTAGTTTGTTTTGAACTCCCTCTTCATGTTGGAAGCTTTCCTCAGAAGTCTGGAAAGGAGCCCATGAGGATGACTGATAGGATCAGTGTGTACGGCAGGAGCCTGGCCTGTCAGTGAGTGAGCCAGTGGGTGGCCAGGCGGCTCTCTGGTCGGAGGCTTCTAAATGTCAGTATCTGGAGGTCTTCTCTGTGGGTGGTTCTGATTGCCCAGGGGAGGACCTCCAATTGCCTTCTGGGAATGTGTGTCTGGCTGCTCAGTTTCTGGAGCAAGGTCAGGGAAGAGGGCAGTCATTTTGCTGTTTGCTCTGCCCACTGCCACTAAATCTCTCTGCCCTCAGCCTCTGGCAACTCACTCACTCCCTGCACTCATTCTATGCCATCCCCAGTTCTGGAGCCTCTTTGATTTCATTTCTCCAGAAGCTAAACCTGGAGAGGGAGAGAGCTAGTCACCCAAGACCACCACAAGATGGGGATGAGAACCTGGATGTCCCCTCCCTATGGCAGCACTGAAGCTTCCAATTCCTGAGACTTTCTGGGATTCCAGGAGAGGACCGGCCTGCTTTCACTGGGCTCTGCTTCTGTAGGCTTGGGGCTACGGGTGTTGTCTTATTTCACTAAATATGGATTTTCTCCTTCTGTTTCTTGTTCTCTTGTACTTTGAGGATGATTTGGGAGCAAAAGGGGTGACCATGTTTTTATCATAGTAAAAACTAACATCTAGACAGTTTAGTAAAATTTTGAATGATTTGCTAATGTTGTAAAAATTGTGACATTTCATATTATAGAGACATAAGAATGTTAGTATTGGCCGGGTGAGGTGGCTCACACTTATAATCCCAGCACACTGGGAGGCCGAGGTAGGTGGATCATTTGAGGTCAGCCTGGCCAACATGGTGAAACCCCGTCTCTACTAAAAATACAAAAATTAGTCAGGCATGGTGGCACCACCTGTAGTCCCAGCTACTTGAGAGGCTGAGGCAGGAGAATTGCTTGAACCTGGTAGGTGGAGGTTGCAGTGAGCCGAGATCATGCCATTACACTTCAGCCTGGGTGACAGAGTGGGTCTGTTTTTCAAAAAAAAAAAAAAAAAGAAAGAAAGAAAGATTAGAATTTTTCTGAACTATCAGAACACCTGACAACACTGAGCCCTTATTTCCATGTAACAGCAAGCAACGAACTCAGGAGCATCTATCGTCTTAATTTTTTAATTTTTTTTTTTTTTTTGAGACGGAGTTTCGCTCTTCTTGCCCAGGCTGGAGTGCAATGGCGCAATCTCGGCTCACCACAACCTCCACCTCCTGGGTTCAGGCAATTCTCCTGCCTCAGCCTCCTGAGTTGCTGGGATTACAGGCACGCGCCACCATGCCCAGCTAATTTTTTGTATTTTTAGTAGAGACGGGGTTTCACCATGTTGACTAGGATGGTCTCGATCTCTTGACCTCGTGATCCACCCGCCTCGGCCTCCCAAAGTGCTGGGATTACAGATGTGAACCACCGCGCCCGGCAATTTTTTAATTTTTTTTGAGATGGGGTTTTGCCCTTATTGCCAGGCTGGAGTACAACGGAGTAATCTCGGCTCACCTTCCGAGTTCAAGGGATTCTCCTGCCTCAGCCCTGGGATTACAGGTATGTGCCACCATGCCTGGCTAATTTTGTTTTTAGTAAAGATAGGGTTTCCCCATGTTGGTCAGGCTGGTCTCAAACTCCCGACCTCAGGTGATCCACCTGCCTTAGCCTCCTAAAGTGCTGGGATTACAGGCGTGAGCCACCATGCCTAGCCGGTGTCCTCTTTATTTTTATATTATTTAATTTTTTTTTTTGAGATGGGGTCTCGCTCTGTTGCCCAAGCTAGAGTGCAGAGGCTCAATCTCAGCTCACTGCAGCCTCTACCTCCCAGGTTCAAGCAATTCTCCCACCTCAGCCTCCCAAAGAGCTGGGATTACAGGTGCACTACCACGCCCGGCTAGTTTTTGTATTTTTAGTAGAAACAGGTTTTTCCATGTTGACCAGGCTGGTTCTGAACTCCTGACCTCAGGTGATCCACCCTCCTTGGCTCACAAACTGCTGCAATTACAGGCGTGAGCCACCACACCCAGCTATTTAACTTTTTTATAGAGACAGGGTCTCTCTATGTTGCCCAAGCTGGTCTTGAATTCCTGGGCTCAAGGGATCCTCCTGCGTTGGCCTCCTAAAGTGCTGGGATTACAGGCATGAGTCACTGTGCACAGCCTGACTGTCCTCTTTATTCATTTATGTATTTATTTATTTTGAGATGGAGTCCCACCCTGTCCCTAGGCTGGAGCACAGTGGCGTGATCTTGGCTCACTGCAACTTCTGCCTCCTGGGTTCAAGGGATTCTTCTGCCCCCTCCTCCCCAGTAGCTGGACTACAGGCATGTGCCACCATATCCAGCTAATTTTTGTATTTTTAGTAGAGACGGGGTTTTGCCCTGTTGGCCAGGCTGGTCTTGAACTCCTGACCTCAAATGATCCACTTGCCTCAGCCTCCCAAAGTGGTGGTATGGGTCGCTGTGCCTGGAAAAGTTCTCTGTTTTTAATGTACAGTTCCAGGAGTTTTGACAAACATGTACAGTCAAGTGACCACTACCACAATCAAGATACAGAACAGGGCTGGGCACGGTGGCTCACGTCTATAATTCCAGCACTTTGGGAGGCCGAGGTAGGCGGATCACTTGAGGTCAGGAGTTTGAGACCAGCCTGGCCAACATGGTTAAATACAAAAATTAGCTGGGTGTGGTGGCACGCGCCTGTAATCCCAACTACTTGGGAGGCTGAGGCAGAACTGCTTGAACCTGGAACGTGTAGTGAGCCAAGATTGCACCACTGCAGTCCAGCCTGGGCGACAAGTGAGACTCTGTCAAAAAAAAAAAAGAAAGAAAGATATAGGACAGGACAGGCACCAATGGCTCACACCTGTAATCCTGGCACTTTGGGAGGCTGAGAGGGGAGGACTGCTGGAGCCCGGGAGTTGGAAAACAGCTTGGGCAAGGGGACAAGATCCTGTCAGTACAACAAAATAATAAAAAAATTAGCCAGACATGGTGGCGTGAGCCTGTGGACCCAGCCACTCAGGGAGCTGAGGCAGGAGGATCCCTTAAACCCAAAAGTTCGAGGCTGCAGTGAGCTGTGAGTGTGCCATTGCACTCCAGACTGGATGACAGATAAGACCTCATCTGTTAAAAAATATACACACGGCTGGACGTGGTGGCTCACACCTGTAATCCTAGCACTTTGGGAGGCCGAGGCAGGCGGATCACTTGAGGTCAGGAGTTCAAGACCAGCCTGACCAACATGATGAAACCTTGTCTTTACTAAAAATGCAAACAAAAATTAGCCCAGCATGGTGGCATGTGCCTGCAATCCAGCTACGCAGAAGGCTGAGGCAGGCTTGAACCTGGGAGGCGGAGGTTGCAGTGAGCCAAGATTGCGCCATTGCACTCCAGCCTGGGCAACAGAGTGAGACTCCATCTCAAAAACTATTTAAACACACACACACACACACACACACACACACACACACACACACACACACACACACAGAGTTTCCCCCTTGCTTCTTGCCCTTTGTAGTCAGTCCCTCTCTCTGTTCCAGTCCCTGGCAACCACTGATCTGTTTCTTGTTCCCGTTGTTTTACCTTTTCTGGAATAGAATCCTTCAAAAAGTGGCCTTGAGACTGGCTTCTCTCACTTAGCATAATGCATCTGAGATTCTGCCCTGCTGCTGAGTGCATCTGTAGTCCGTTCCTTTTTATTGCTGTGTAGTATTTCATTTTATGAATGTACCACTGTGTGTTTACACATCTGTCAGTTGAAGGCCATTTAGTTGTTTCTAGTTTTTGGTGGTTATGAATAAGACCACTGTAAATATTTACATCCAGATTTTTGCAATTCTTTAAAATTTAGGGATAGGGTCTTGCTCTGTTGCCCAGGCTGGAGTGCAGTGGCATGATCACAGCTACCTGGGGGACTGAGGTGGGTGGATCACCTAAGCCCCAGGAGGCTGAGGCTGCAGTGAGCCATGATCACACCACTATACTCCAGCCTGGGTGACAGAGCAAGGCCCTGTCTCAATAACAACAACAAAAAAAGAGAGCTAAAAAAGGGAAAAGAGTCTGGGCATGGTGGGTCACCCCTGTAACCCCGGCACTTTAGGAAGCCAATAGGGGCAGATTGCTTGAGGTCAGAGACCAGCCTGGTCAACATGGCAAAATCCCATCTCTAGTTAAAATATAAAAAATGGGCCAGGCGCGGTGACTCACTCCTGTAATCCCAGCACTTTGGGAGGTAGAGGCTAGCAGATCATGAGGTCAGGAGTTCAAGGCCAGCCTGGCCAACGTGGTGAAACTCCATCTCTACTAAAAATACAAAAATTAGCTAGGCGTGGCGGCACACACCTGAAGTCCCAGCTACGCTGGAGGCTGAGGCATAATTGCTTGATCCCAGGAGGTGGCGGTTGCAGTGAGCCGAGATTGCACCACTGCACTCCAGGCTGGTTGACAGAACAAGGCCCCGTCTCAACAAAAAATAAAGAAAAAAAAGACAAAAGAGGCTGGGTGTGGTGGGTCATGCCTGTAATCCGGGCACTTTAGGAAGCCAAGATGGGCAGATTGCTTGAGACCAGAGACCAGCCTGGACAACATGGCAAAACCCCATCTCTGGTAAAAATATAAAAATTGGGCCGGGTGTGGTGGTTCATGCCTGTGATCCCAGCCCTTTGGGAGGTGGAGGTGGGTGGATCACGAGGTTAGGAGTTCAAGACTAGCCTGGCCAACATGATGAAACTCCATCTCTACTAAAAATACAAAAGTTAGCTAGGCAAAGGTGGCGCACACCTGTAGTCCTAGCTACATGGGAAGCTGTAGCAAGAGAATCACTTGAACCTGTGAGGCAGATGTTGCAGTGAGCTGAGATATCACGCCACTGCACTCCAGCCTGGATTACAGAGTAAGACTCTGTTTTTAAAAAAATATATATTGTGCTCGCTTCGGCAGCACATATACTAAAATTGGAACAATACAGAGAAGATTAGCATGGCCCCTGTACAAGGATGACACGCAAATTTGTGAAGCATTCCATATTTTTAGAAAGCCAAATCAAGAACGAACTGCCATTCACAATTGCTACAAAGAGAATAAAATACCTAGGAATACAACTAACAAAGAACGTAAAGGACCTCTTCAAGGAGAACTACAAACCACTGCTCAATGAAATAAGAGAGGACACAAACGGATGGAGAAACATTCCATGCTCATAGTTAGGAAGAATCAATATCATGAAAATGGCTATACCGCCCAAAGTAATTTACAGATTCAACGCTGTCCCCATCAAGCTACCAATGGCCTTCTTCACAGAACTAGAAAAAAACCTTAAACTTCATATGGAACCAAAAGAGAGCCCATATAGCCAAGTCAATTCTGAGCAAAAAGAACAAAGCTGGAGGCATCACACTACTGGACTTCAAACTATACTACAAGGCTACAGTAATCAAAACAGCATGGTACTGGTACCAAAACAGAGATATAGACCAATGGAATAGAACAGAGGCCTCAGAGGCAACACCACACATCTACAACCATCTGATTTTTGACAAACCTGACAAAAACAAGTAATGGGGAAAGGATTCCCTGTTTAATAAATGGTGTTGGGAAAACTGGCTAGCCATGTGCAGAAAGCAGAAACTGAACCCCCTCCTGACACCTTACACTAAAATTAACTCCAGATGGATTAAAGACTTAAACATAAGACCTAACACCATAAAAACCCTAGAAGAAAATCTAGGCAAAACCATTCAGGACATAGGCATAAGCAAGGACTTCATGACCAAAACACCAAAAGCATTGGCAACAAAAGCCAAAACAGATAAATGGGACCTAATCAAACTCCCCAGCTTCTGCACAGCAAAAGAATCAGTCATTGGAGTGAATCAGCAACCAACAGAATGGGAAAAAATTTTGCAGTCTACGGATCTGACAAAGGGTTAATATCCAGAATCTTCAAAGAACTAAAACAGATTTACAAGAAAAAAACAAGCCCATTCAAAAGTGGGCAGAGGATATCAACAGACACTTTACAAAATAAGACATACACGAGGCCAACAAACATATGAAAAAATGCTCATCATCACTGGTCATTAGAGAAATGCAAATCAAAACTACATTGAGATACCATCTCACACCATTTAGAATAGCGATCATTAAAAAATCTGGAGACAACAGATGCTGGAGAGGATGTGGAGAAATAGGAACACTTTTACACAGTTGGTGGGAGTGCAAGTTAGTTCAACCATTGTGGAAGACAGTGTGGCGATTCCTCAAGGACCTAGAAATAGAAATTCCATTTAACCCAGCAATCCCATTACTGGGTATATATCCAAAGGATTGTAAAACATTCTACTATAAGGACCCATGCACACGAATGTCCATTTCGGCACTGTTTACAATAGCAAAGACTTGGAACCAACCCAAATGCCCATTGATGATAGACTGGACAGGGAAAATGTGACACATATACACCATGGAATACTATGCAGCCATAAAAATGATGAGTTTGTGTCCTTTGTAGAGACATGGATGAACCTGGAAACCATCATTCTCAGCAAACTGACACAAGAACAGAAAATCAAACACCGCATGTTCTCACCCATAGGTGGGTGTTGAACCATGAGAACACATGGACACAGGGAGGGGAGCATCACACACTGGGGTATGTTGGGGGGAAATCGGGGAGGGACAGCGGAGGGGGGGAGTTGGGGTGAGATAACATGGGGAGAAATGCCAGATATAGGTGATGGGGAGGAAGGCAGCAAATCACACTGCCATGTGTGTACCTATGCAACAATCTTGCATGTTCTTTACATGCACCCCAAAACCTAAAATGCAATAAAAAAAAAATTAGCCGGGCATGGTGGCACATGCCTGTAATCCCAGCTACTCAGGAGGCTGAGGCAGGTGAACTGCTTGAACTAGGGAGGCAGATGTTGCAGTAAGCCGAGATATCGCGCCACTGCACTCCAGCCTGGGTTACAGAGTGAGACTCTGTTAAAAAAAAAAAAAAAATTAGCGGGACATGGTGGCACATTTCTATAATCCCAGCTACTCAGAGGCTAAGGTAGGTGAAATGCGTGAACCAGGGAGGCACAGGTTGCAGTAAGCCAAGATCGCCCCACTGCACTCTTGCTTGGGTGACAAAATGAGACTCTGTCTCAAACACAACACAACACAACAAAACAAAACACAACAAATTAAGAAAAAAGAGAGAGTTCTTTATATATTCTGGACACAAGTCTTTTATCAGATACATGTTTTGCAAAGATTATCGACCAATCTGTGTGCTTGTGTTTTCAATCTCTTATCAGTGTCTTTAGCAAAAAGCTTTGCTTAACCCCAAAGTCACAAAGATTTTCTCCTACTTTCCCCTAGGATTCTCAGTTTTGTGTTTTACATTTTGGTCTCTGATCCATTTTGAGTGAATTTTGTGATAAGGTGCAAGGTATACATTCATGGTTTTGGCACACAGATGTCCAGTTATTCTAGCATCCTATGTGGGATATTTGCAGTTATTGTTAACACGGTCAGTACTCTCAAGGCTCCTGGGGTTCAGGGGGTCAGCAAGGGGACCTCTGGCCCAACTCTGCAGTTCAGTCCCCTGCCTCATATGCCCCTCAAACCTAACATCTGGGGCCTGTTGCCATTGTTTGCTCACAGAAGACTTTGTTTCTGGTCCCTTTACCTCTTCTCTCTCTTCCTGAAATCTGCATAAAACAAACCATGAAAGGGCAGGGAGGCCTCGCGGTCTGGCAACGTCCCTTTGAAAATAAACAAGCGCAGAAACTGAAAGGCAGCAGCTACCTCTGGGGACTACTCGGGAAAGAGTTCAGGGCCCGTGCATCCGCCGCGCGTGGCTCTCTTGCCCTGGCCCGGCGGCAGGTCGGATGTGGAAAAACCGAACAGGATCCTGATTGCTTCAGATGTCACCTCTGGCCAGAGACCCCAATGCCTCTGCAGCAAGCACTTAATTGTATGTAGGGGGTGTGGGTAGAAGAGTCTCATGACTGAACAGCCTCAAAGGTTTGTACAGTTTTCCTCACAGGTCCAGATCTAATTGGTTCCCACACAACCCTGGGAGGTGGGCAGGTCAGGGACAGTTACCTTCATCTTACACATAGGGAACATGAGGCTCAGAAGGGTGAAGAAATAGATGGGTGTGGGTTTCGAATTTTTATTTTTGAGTCAGAGTCTCACTTTGCCACCCAGGCCGGAGTGCAGTGGCGCAATCTGGGCTCACTGCAACCTCTGCCTACTGGGTTTAAGTGATTCTCCTGCGTCAGCCTCCTGAGTAGCTGGGATTACAGGCCCCCGCCAACATACCTAGCTAATTTTTATATTTTTAGTAGAGACGGAGTTTCACCATGTTGGCCAGGCTGGTCTTGAACTCCTGACCTCAGATGATCCACCCACCTTGGCCAGTCTCCCAAAGTACTGGGATTACAGGGGTACCATGCCTGGCCACTCGGCTAACTTTTGAATTTTTAGTAGAGACAGTTTCACCATGTTGCCCAGGCTGGCCTTGAATTCCTGACCTCAAGTGATCTGCCTGCCTCGGCCTCCCAAAGTGATGGACTTACAAGCATGAGCCACTGTGCCAGGCCTTTTCTCTCTCTCTCTTTTTTTTTTTTTTTTTTTTTTTTTTTTTTAAGATAAGGTCTTGCTCTTTTGCCTGGGCTGGAGGGCAGTGGCACAATTTTGGTTCACTGCACTCTTCAACTCCTGGGCTCGAGCGATCCTCCCACCTCAGCCTCCTGGGTAGTTGGGACTAGAAGTGTATATCACATGCTTGGTTAATTTTTAAATTTTTTTGTAGAGATGGGGTTTGGCTATGTTGCCCAGGCTGGCCTTGAACTCCTGGCCTCAAGCAATCCTCCATAATTTATAATTCTCCCCACCCCATCGGCTGGAAATATCTCAAATGTCCAAAGAATGGATAGCACATTGTAGTACACTCACCCCATAGAGTATTTTCCAGCAATGAGAATGAATGGCACACGCTCTCACACACCAGTGTTGAATCTCACAAATATTGTGTTAAGTGAAAGAAGCTAGATACACAGGAGCACATACTACATCATTCTGTGAATGCAAAGCTCTAAAATAAGCCAAAGAGTGGGGCGCGGTGGCTCAAGCCTGTAATCCCAGCACTGTGGGAGGCCGAGGCGGGTGGATCACGAGGTCAAGAGATCGAGACCATCCTGGTCAACATGGTGAAACCCCGTCTCTACTACAAATACAAAAAAATTAGCTGGGCATGGTGTCGCGTGCCTGTAATCCCAGCGACTCAGGAGGCTGGGGCAGGAGAATTGCCTGAACCCAGGAGGCAGAGGTTGCGGTGAGCCGAGATCGCGCCATTGCACTCCAGCCTGGGTAACAAGAGCGAAACTCCGTCTCAAAAATGGGAAAAAAAAAAAAAAAAAAAAAGAAAGAAAATAAGCCAAAGAAATCGGTGTAGGTAGAAGTCAGAGTATCAGCCACACTTAGTGGGGTAATGACTAGACGGGGATAAGAAGGTACTCTCGTGGCAAGATGGCTAGAGAGGGTACCCTTCCTGCAGTCCAGGAAGTAAAAATTGCATTGCTGAAAGATTCTTTGTCTCAGTGCTAATTTTTCTTTGCAACACCGAACATCTATTTCCAACAGAAGGGGACTCGGGATTAGTGCTGTTCTGTTTATTGATCCAGGTGCAAGTCACACAGGTGTGTGCATTGGGTGAAAAATCATTGAGCTACAACCTTACATGTTGATTAAAAATCCAGGCCTGGGTACAGTGGCTCATGCCTGTAATCCCAACACTTAGTGAGGCCAAGGTAGGAGGATCACTTGAAGCCAGGAGTTCAAGACTAGCCTGGGCAACATGGCAAAACCCAATCTCTACAAAAAATCCAAAAAATAAAAATTAAAAAATTAGCTGCCCATTGTGGCACACACCTGTGTGGTTCCAACTGCTCAGGGCCCTCATTCAGGGTCTCACTCTGTCACCCAGGCTGGAGTGCAGTGGCGCCATCAGGGTTCACTGCAACCTCGACCTCCCAGACTTATGTTTCTCCCACTCAGCCTCTCAAGTTAGCTGGGACCACAGGCCAGTTTATGGGCTTACTGAGAAGTAACCCCATTGTAAACTGAACAGCATCTGTACTCGACTGTTGTTGTATGGTGAAAGCAGCCAGGAACAATATGTAAATGAATGAGCATGGCTTGTTCCAATAAAACTTTATTTTAAAAAAAATCAGGTGGGTGGTGGCATGCACCTGTAATCCCAGCTATTCTGATGGCTGAGGCACAAGAATCACTTGAACCCCAGAGGCAGAGGTTGCAGTGAGCTAAGATTGCGCCACTGCAGTCCAGCCTGGGCAACAGGAGCGAGACTCTGTCTCTAAATAAATAAATCAGCCAGATTTGCTGATTACTGGTCTGCTGGAAGACAGGCTGGGTTCCGAAGCCTCCTTCACTGAGTCCCTACAGGACCCTGTTCAAGTCGCTTCCCTGGCCTGAGTTATCCTTTCTGTAAATCGCGAGGCTGATTCCCTGCTCTAAACTACCCTTTGGGGTTGCCAGGAGGTCAGATGAGCTCATCACAGAGGGAGCCCAGAGGGAGAAAAGAGCAGGATTAAGAGCCTCTTGAGGTTCTCCGAAGCAGAGCAGATTGCTTCTTCTGCCTAGATCTGGAGAGAGAAAACAATTGACCTCAAGTCACCCAATGCATCCATGGGCACAGAGTCCCAGGGGCATCCCATAGGGAGACAGGACCCACAGGCTCGGCAGCAGATCCTGGTCCTTGCCACCCTGAGTCTTTCCCCAACTCCACCTGTGGAGACACAACAGTGGAAGAGAGACTGGAAAAATGAGTCTCTAATAGGCTGTTCCTTTGAGCCCCCGGCCAGAAGCTATTTGGGTCTGCTTTAATGACTGAGCAGCCAGTGCCCAGGGTAGGGACGTGTTGTCTGACCTCTAGCTCTCTGCTCAGTCAGGCACGTCTTTCCTTCCTGTTCCCGAGTGGGCTTATCCCACAAGGCCTGACTCAGGCCGTGTCGCATCTGGAGTTCGCTGTGTCGATGACTCCAGTGTCAATCACTTGGGGAAGAGGCGGGTCTTCAGAGAGTAAAGTGTACTAAAGCCAAACCCAAGGCAAGCAGAGGTGGGCCGTTCTTCTCTTCCCTGTGCCTCTTGCCCTCGGAACTGGTCTTCCGAAGCGAGAGGTGCGTGAGGATAATAATTACAAAGTAGCAGCTAACATTTGAGGTTCACCATGTGCCAGGGCCTGCCTTGAGTGCTTTACACGTATTCATTTAATCCTCACAACAACCTTAGTAGGCACTATTATTCTCCCCATCATACAGATGAAGAAACAGGGACCCAGAGAGGTTAAGATACTTGCCTGAGGTCAGACTGCTCGGGAGTGGTGACGATCCGCATGTTGAAGACTACAGATGGGGATGCCTTACTGGTCCAAAACGGGTCCATATGGACGAGTGGGGGCTCACGTGGGGTAAGACCCAGTGAAAACTTGCCTAAACTATCAAGGGGATTTAATGGCTCACAAAATTGAGACGTTCAGGGGGAGTGCTGGCTTCGGGGCCAGCTGAGGCCAAGGCTCAAATGCTGCCCTCAAAAAGCACACACTCACTGTCTTTCCGCCCTTTACTGTGCTGCTTTCATTCTCAGGCCGACTCCTCCCCACGTGGAGGGAAAGACGGCTGCAGGCCTCCATTTGAGCAACTCCAGATGCTCCAGCAGAATTCTTTCCCACCAGTTCCCACAGAAACCTCAGGGCTTACTCTCATTGGGCCACGTGCTCATCCCTGAACCAATTGGGGTAGCCAGGAGGCGGGACCATGGTGATTGGATAGGACTGGGTCACATGGCCACTCTGGGCTAGGTGCCCGCCCCACTTGAGGTCTGGGGAGGGAGGGCGACCCCTATGGGAAGAAGAAGGAAACAGAACTGGATAGACAAGGTCAACGGCTGTTTAATCCGAGGCTTTGGAGGAAACATGCATTCTTCACTCAGAGGAGCGAGAGAGGGAAGTTGGACTTGGCCTTTAGGGTCTGCAATCCATCCTCGGCCCCACCACGGACCTCTGTGACACTTGTTGCTTTGGCACAGACTGGAACTTTGACCTGAGTCTTCTCTGCCTACTTTCCCAAACCTATGCCTTCCCCACCCCACCTCCCTGCCTACTGACCGCCTTCACATTGCCTGGGGGCACGTGGGCCCTGTTGCCAACTGCTGGCCCCCTGCTTGGCCTATTGTTCCAGTTCCCTAGTTGCCCTGCTCCCACCTCCAGCCTGGTCTTTTCCAATCCATGCTATTCATTGGCAACACGATCTCTAGTCCAGCAGAGCCTTGGCTCAGAAGCCTCCAGCCACTCCTTTGTGTCAAAAGAGAAAACAAGCTGCTTAGTCCCATGCCTGGTATTCCTCTGGTGTCCTAGGAGATCCCCTGACTTCTGCCCATCGGAATGTCTGTATCCCCTAATTCCAAACTGTGGTCGGCACCGTAATGCAGTGGGGCTCACTTACCTGCCTGGGGTTAAGGGTCAAGTTTGAGTCATTGCTGTCCAGGGCTCAGCACAGCTCAACCAATGCCTGCAAAGCCCACGCTTCTAGCTCCTGGGCATGACTGCTCCTCGAGGAAGGGAGGTGGGAGAGGAAATTAGGCCGCTTCAGTGAGAGACACTGAGGAAGTTACATGGAAAAAACAGAACAGTGATCCAGGCGGGTGGAGACATGGGAGGTGGGGGAAAGGGCAGGAGGGAGGAGGGAGGGACGTTGATCCAGAGAGCGAGAGCTGGGAACAGACTCGCAGAGGGGACAGAAAGGAAGCGCGGGAACATGTGCCAGCTCAGGCATTTTTTTTCCTTAAGCAAACAAGGCCTGTATGATTTGTGTTTTGTCAAGCCGAACTTTCCATATCAGGAGTTTATTTAGCTGAGCAACCAGTTCTGTTAAAAACACTGGAACATGTTAGAAAGGAGCGGGGTAGGGAGGAGAGCGAGACAGAACAAACAGGAGAGAGCATCTGCCTGCAGGCCAGGCCAGGCGCAATGCAGCTTGGCCCAGACCGCTGACTTGACACTCCCACCCCTGCCAGCTCCCTTTAGGGGCTGAACCAGGGCTGGGTGAAGCTGGATAGAAGTGGGGAAGTCAACTTGGGGCAGAGTCTGGGCCAAGAGGAACAGGGCCCTGGGAAAGGTCTGGTTCTAGCCCTACCATGTAAGTCACTAGAGGCCATTAGGACAAGTCAAGCCAAGGTTGCAGTTCACTCATGCACTGATGCCCCGAGACCCTACCACAAGCCAGAGTCTTCTCAGACAGGGAAACTGAAAACATGTCCCTGCTGGAACCCAGGCCTTGGGATACAGGGATCAGGTGTGGCTTTTTATTTATTTATTTATTTATTTATTTATTTTGAGATAGAGTCTTACTCTGTTGTCCAGGCTAGAGTGCAGTGGTGTGATCTCAGCTCATTGCCACCTCCACCTCCCAGGCTCAAGTAATTCTCCTGCCCCTCCCTCCCAAATAGCTGGGATTACAGGTGCATGCCACCATGCCTGGCTAATTTTTGTATTTTTAGTAGATAGGGTTTCATCATGTTGGCCAGGCTGGTCTCTAACTCCTGACCTCACGTGATCCACTCTTCTTGTAATCAAAGTGCTGGTATTACAGGCGTGACCCACTGCGCCTGGCTTCAGGTGTGGCTTTTAACCTGGGGTCCTGACCGGGCATGAGAGCCCCGCAAGGGACTGTCCTGCTGCTTCCTCGCCTGCACAAGGTGGCTGACAATACCCGACCACAGAAAGGAGCAACTAGTGGCTTGCCTGGCATCCAGCTGGTGCTTAATAATGGCAGCTCTCATGACTGTGGAAGGCAATAATTTCTGTAGGCAAGGAACTCATGTGTCTTGCAGAATCAGGGCCACATGGCTGTGCAGGAGAGGCTGGAGCAGCCAGCGAGGGACACCATCACCATCTATCTGACTTGACTCCTATTTACAACGCAACAAAACCACAAGGCATTCAGGATTTGAAATTTTTATTTTCTGAAATGAAACCATTGTACATTGTACAAACCATATCTACTGATGGAATAAATAAGTGAAAAATTATACTGCTGTACAACACACCAAAAAAAAAAAAATCTTGGGGGGGGAATTTGGTTCGGTGAAAAAAGGTCTTTACCCCTCTAACCAGGTCCTCAGCGATAATGAACATTCCAAACCATGACACCGTTTGCTAATGGGAGGTCACCGCCCTAGAGGAATCGGCCCACAGCCTTCCGGGTTGTGGGTATAAGTGCCAGCACTTGTGGAATGTGTAGCCGCAGCTTCCCCGACTTCAAGTTTTGAGGGGAATTAGGTTTGCCCTGGGAGCCCTTGAGGCCACGGGGCCTGATGTCCACGGAAGGCTTTTGCTGGGGATCCCCCGCCCCTGGCTCGAAGCTGAAAGGTCTTAGATTCTGTGGTGGGGGGAGGGCGAGGGGTGTAGGGTGGGTGGGGGGGGCAGTGGCTCGGAGGAGCGGCTGCGCCAGGGAAGGAAGCACATGGGATTTTTGCAGTCTCATCATTCTGCGTGGAAGGCCTTCTTGGCCAGCGTGGAGTGCAGGGCTGCTGGCGCTTTGCCTGGCGTGGCCGTGGCGGGGCCCAGCTGGTCCCGATCGCCGGCCCATTCCTACCTTCAGGCACTTCAGAGAAAAACTAGTGACAGCCTCGGGACGGTGGACGTCGTCTTGAGTCCTCACCTGCGCCAACTCCCCTTGCCTGTCCAGAGAGGCCGATGGCGAGCGGCAGGGCCACCTATGCCTGTTTCTGTGGATGTGTCTGTTTCATTCTCCTTCAGCTGTCTTGGTTGTAGCCTCTCGTTTCCCAAAAAAGAAAAGGAAATAAATATCCAAATTCATCTGTCACCAAGATGGAGTTTTGCTGCAAAGAAAAACGTGACTCTATGGGATCTGGAGGTCACGTCACCTTGAGATGCGTGGAGAGGAACCGCGTCAGGTACGCAGTTCTCAACAAAACTGACTGCCTACGGGGCAAGAGTGATAAGTACAGGAATTTTTTTTTAAATTTTTTAAGACAGAAACCTTTCGGCATTGCTAACTTCAACATTAAGATTTTCAAAGTTGTTTTTTTTTTTTTTCCCTTATTTCAGGAGACATTTTGCATGAGGTATTTGAAATTCAGGAACATTTTGATTCTTCTTGAAGTGCAGGAAATAGACAGGATCCCTTAGAAAAAATAAGAGCCTCACCCTCAGAAACTCTTAGAAAATGGAATCCAGCAGACACTTCCCATGATGGTCAGGAGAAAGATCCACACATCAAAGGTGGTACCTGAATATGCACCAATTAGCCCCAAAAACCAACCCCCCCGCCCCCCCCCCCCCCAGTAACACACAACTCAAAGGGAGTCAGAACTCCAGTGCAGTAAAGAAAGCTTAGGAAAAGGTTTAAGGTCTGAGGAGTCCATATATTCATTAAGAGCAAACCAGGCCTCAGAACCAAACGATTAGGCAGTTCGTCCTCGGGGCGTCCCGTTCAGTGAGAGGAAGCCGTTCCAGCGCACGTGCGGGAGGCGAGGGAGGGGAGACTGCACCTCTCCTTTCTGGAAGGTGTGCAAATCTTTCCAATTCCTCGACGCCTTGTTCGTGGCCTTCAAGGCCCAGCCATCAAGGCCTGCTCCCCGGAGGGACCGGCGGCACGTTCTGGGGATGAGACATGGTCCAGCTGTTGGCTCTGAGAGTCAGAACAGCCTACAAATGGGAAAGCACGTGGATTCTGACCGCTGCGATCCTGTCTCTTGGGGCGTGGGCTGGGGCATTGGGGGAGGCGGAGGGCAGCAGGTGACTGTGGATTTGAAATCCAAGCGACGTCCTATGAGAGAAAGTTCAGCACCAGCTAATCCTGCCGCCAGCTCCCAGCCTCCCTGGCGCACGCAGTGCCTTCAGGAGACAGCCTGCAGTCAGCCAGAGAAGCCATTTTGTATCCAGAGGTCTGGGAGAAAGCAGTGATGGGGTGGTGGGGGGGGTGAGGGCAAGAGAGAGGAAGTGCCAGAAAATTCCAAGGGCTTTGCATGTCCATCTAGGCCATGGTGGGCTCAGAGATGCCCAGCCCTAAAGGCCCCAAGGAAGGGAAGGTACAGCGGGCGCCCAGCCAGGACCAAGGAGCAGAGCCCTTGGGGACTATGCCTGGCACCTGCGCGTCCTTGGGCCCTGGTGCCTGATGCTTGGGGCGTGCGTAAGCTCCCGTGCACCTGAAAACCAGGTGGGCTAAGGAGCTCCCCTCCTCCACCCTGCCTGCTCCAATCAAGTCCTGGGGCAGGAAGGAGAGCGGTGAGATGGATGGCAGCTGCCGCCCGAACCAAACCACGAGGGCACTTTGCAGAGGGGAGACGCAAAAGCCACCAGGATACATGCCAGAGGTCACCTCAAGGGCACAAGGCACAAAAAAAGAAAGCGGAAGGAATTGGTTGAACAGTGAAAAGCCCCGCCGGAAAGCGTTCCTGATCGGTACCACCCTCCAATAGCTTACATCGTTACATAGAGAAGTGGGAAAAAGTACAGCAGCAACACAAATGGAATCCTGGCTTCCGAGACAGTGTGCAGACACTCCTGAGCAGCCGCCCCGCCTGCCTCCCCAAGGACAGTCCCTTAAAGGTTTGAGTGTTTTGCTTCACAGCAGAGAGTTCTTCAGTGTCTGAGAAGTTCCGCCGTTCTGGGTCTTCTTGGATTTGCACTTGGTAAACTTGAAACGTTAGTAGTTCTGTTCGCACCCAAGAGGAATCGCTCGGGCAAAGTTGCTCTAGAATTAATTGCTGATGTACCTTCCATGAAACATGGATCGGAGGCTTTCAAGCGTCGTCTACATCTCTTCGGAGTTTTGTTGAGAGGCCTCTAGTTTCATCTTTTTAGAGGGTGGCACTCCTTCCAGATCCTTGGGGAGAGAAAAGGGGAACACAGGTTAACATGCCAGGAGAGCAAGTGAGGCCGGGTGTGAGGCCGAAGGTCAGCCCAGGAAGGAACCGAGGGCGTGCGGCTTTGTGGTTCAGACCAGCAGTTCTGGACCCGAGGCCCAAGCATGGACTCTAGAGGGTTCGAGGACCTGTGGAGACCCTCACACCTGAACTCCTCCTGGAGCTAGGGAGCCCAGTGTCCCCTGGCCCCTGCCTGGCCCTACCACATGCCAATCGCTGATAAGCCAGGAGTGTTTCCTACATTGCTGCCTGGGACTCCAGGCCCTTCCACTCATTCAGACTGGACCAGGAGTTCCTGTCATCAATCTTCCCATCTGTGATTAACTGCTAGGGTGATTATAGTTTCAAGTTCACCTTTCTGAGTTCATTTATTGTCGTTGAGATGGAGTGTCGCTCCGTCACCCAGGCTGCAGTGCTGTGGCGTGATACTGGCTCACTGTAACGTCTGCCTACTGGGTTCAAGTGACTTTCCTTCCTCAGCCTCCCAAGAAGTTGGGATTAGAGGCATGCGCCACCACACCTGGCTAATGTTTTGTATTTTTAGCAGAGATGGGGTTTCACCATGTTGGCCAGACTGGTCTCAAGCGCCTGGCCTCAGGTGATCTGCCCGCCTCGGCCTCCCAGATTGCTGGGATTACAGGTGTGTTTTTTTTTGTATTTTTGGTAGAGACAGGGTTTCACCATGTCTCCATGTTTCGCCATGTTGGCCAGGCTGGTCTCGAACTCCTGACCTCAGGTGATCTGCCGGCCTTGGCCTCCCAAAGTGCTGGGATTACAGGCATGAGCCACTGTGCCGGCTTTTTCAACTTGTTTTCACACTTTTTTTAGAGACAGAGTCTTGCTTTGCTGCTCAGGCTGGGCTACAGTAGCCATCATAGCTGACTGCAGCCTCAACTTCCTGGGCTCAACAGATCCTCCCGCCTCCACCTGCTAAGCTGCTGGGACTACACGCATGTGCCACCATGCCCAGCTAATTTTTTCAAAAAGTTTTTTGTAAAGATGAAGTCTTGCTATGTTGCTCAGGCTGGTCTCAAACGCCTGGGCTCGAGCAATCCTCCTACCTCAGCCTCCCAAACTGCTGGGATTATAGGTGTGAGGCATGGTGCCTGGCAATCTCTCCAAGTTCTAAGGCTGTATCTCAAAGGCACAGACCCACTCTGCCACGCAGACCCCTGCTCCTCCAGGGCTGGGCACGATGCCTGGCCTGGACTCTCAGCATCTGCTGGGTATACACGTGTGTGTGTGTGTTATTCTGGGGGAAAGGGTCTGTAGATGTCACTGAATTCCCGAGAAACCCAGGACCCCAAGAAAGGTTTAACACTCACTCATCCATCATACATCGTCTTGGCATCTCGAACCTAACCTGTCACCTGAGACCAAACTCCTGGCCGCAGCCATCCTAACTGGTGCTCCCCATAAGCCTCGGAGAAAGCCCCAGGCCTGGACAGCCCCCTGAAGCCCCTCCCCACCTTCCCCACCTGCACTCCCCTGACCTCTGGCCTGGCTGATGCCGCAGCCTCCTTGTGGCCAATGGCATGGCCCCAGCGACCTTCTTCCAACAGAAACCACACGCAAACTACAAAGCACTCCACCACTTTGCTACTGACTTCTGAACAAACCCAGCTCCTTGCCAGGACCGAGAAGGCCCTAGTGACCAGCCTGGCCCACTTCTTCCTGCATCTGGCCAGTCTTCCTCCCCCACCAGGTTCTCACCTCCCTGGCCACCCCGGCCCCTCTTCTGTTCTTCAGGCTGGCTCCTGTCTTGAGGTCTGTGCACCTTGGTCTGCCCCTGCCTGGAGAGCCCACTGTCCCAGCCCTGGGCACTCCTTTATGTTGGCACTGCTGACGCCAGCTACAGCGCCCTCTACCCACGGCCTGTTCTGCTTTTTCTTTTTTTTTTGAGATGGAGTCTGGCTCTTGTCACCCAGGCTGGATGGAGTGCAATGGCGCGATCTCGGCTTACCACAACCTCCGCCTCCCGGGTTCAAACGATTCTCCTGCTTCAGCCTCCTGAGTAGCTGGGATTACAGGCGCCCGCCACCATGCCTGGGTAGTTTTTGTATTTTTAGTAGAGATGGGGTTTTTCCATGTTGGCCAGTCTGGTCTCGGACTGCTGACCTTGTGATCTGACATCAGTACAGGCTTGAGCCACCGCGCCTGGCCCCTGTTCTGCTTTTTCATGTCACCCTGTTCCACTCTCTTACGGCACTTAGTGGGACTCTGTGACTTGCTTGTGTCTGCTTATCCTGGCCCTACTGTCAGCCCCATCATGGCAGTGAGGGACTAGGTACAGCCCCTGCACAGTGGGCGCTCAGAGAAAAATGTTGCAGGGGAATAGGACGTGCGATGGACTTGCAGATATGGTTATGTAAGCCCCTTCCGGGGGACACTGGGAGCAGGGACCACAGAGAGTCAGCAGGGCTGCCTGTCCGTACTCTCTCTCCTTTTTTCTGTATGTATGTATGTATGTATGTATGTATGTATGTATGTATGTGTGTATTTAGAGACAGAGTCTAGCTCTGTTGCCAGGCTTGAATGCTGTGGCATGATCTCGGCTCACTGCAACTTCCACCTCCTGGGTTCAAGTGATTTTCCTGCCTCAGCCTCCCGAGTAGCTGTGATTACAGGTGCACACCACCACATCCAGCTAATTTTTGTATTTTTCGTAGAGAGGGTTTCACTATATTGGCCAGGATGGTCTCGATCTCCTGACCTTGTGACCCAACCATCTGGGCCTCCCAAAGTACTGGGATTACAGGTGCGAGCCATCACGCCCGGACCTTTATTTATTTTTGAAACAGGGTCTTACTCTGTCACTCAGGCTGGAGTACAGTGGTATGATCATAGCTCACTGCAGCCTTAACTCTCAGGCTCAAGCGATCCGCCCACCTTAGCTTCCAGAGTAGCTGGGACTATAGGCATGCACCACCATACCTGGCTAATTTTCTTTCTTTTTTTGGAGAGATGGGGGACTTGCTATGTTGCCCAGGCTGGCCTCAAACTCTTGGCCTCAACTGATCCACCTGCCTCAGCCTCCCAAAGTGCTAGGCTTACAAATGCGAGCCACTGCGCCTGGCCAAAAATGTATTGCTTAAAATGTCAGGCTGTCTGCTTTACTGGAATACATCTTCCATCTCACTCACACACGTAGCTCCATAGGACAGTATATGTGTCTGTGAAAATGATGAAGAGGCCCAATTTCAGGTCTGGGTCTCCAGGAAGCAAGAGTAGGGGTGGTGGGGGCAATGTGAGATTGGGGGACTCCTGGCATTTCCAGGCACTGTGGGGGAACACTGGATACTCTCAGGGTGTGGGTCAAAGTTTCAAGCTGAGCTTTTCTCCACTGAGATCAAGAGGCCCAGAGATCCCAGCTGACAACATTGGTCTTCCTATAAATCACCAGGCTTTGGCTTCTACTGTTTTTAACCAGATGGGCTCATGCTACGCCTGCGGTTCTGCAGCTTGCTTTTCTCACTGCACACTGCAAGAATGTTTATCATAACCTGGAAGGCCCAACCATGCTCTGTCTCATACAAGACCCCAGATTTCTCTTTTCCTTTTGAGACAAAGTTTCGCTCTTCTTGCCCAGGCTGGAGTGCAGTGATGCGATCTTGGCTCACGGCAACCTCTGCTGCCTGGGTTCAAGCCATTCTTCTGCCTCAGCCTCCCAAGTAGCTGGGATTACAGGTGTGCTACAACTGGCTAATTTTGTATTTTTAGTAGAGATGGGGTTTCTACATGTGGGTCAGGCTGGTCTCGAACTCCCAACCTCAGGTGATCCACCTGCCTTAGCCTCCCAAAATGCTGGCATAATAGGCGTGAGCCACCGTGCCCGGTGACCCCGGATTCCTCTAAACAACTCCTTTGTACTAAGCCATGTGGAGAGGGTTCCGCAGGGTGAGTTCTTAGAAAGGGAGCTGCCGATCAAAGGGTTTAAAGATTTTGAAGTGGCTGGGCGTGGTGGCTCAGGCCTGTAATCCTAGCACTTTGGGAGGCTGAGGTGGATGGATCATTTGAGGTCAGGATTTGACAGCAGCCTGGCCAACATGGTGAAACCCCATCTCTACTAAAACTGCAAAAATCAGCCAGGCATAGGGGTAGGCACCTGTAATCCCAGCTACTTGGGAGGCTGAGGCAGGAGAATCACTTGAACCCAGGAGATGGAGGTTGCAGTGAACTGAGATCATGCTACTGCATTCCAGCCTGGGTGACAGAGTGAGACTCTGTCTCAAAAAAACAAGAGTCTAGAGGATTTCTGTTTGTTTGTTTTTTTGAGACAGAGCGATGCTCTGTTATCCCAGGCTGGAGCGCAGTGGCACAATTTTGGCTCACTGTAACCTCTGCCTCCCAGGCTCAAATGATTCTCCTGCCTCAGCCTCCTGAGTAGCTAGGACTACAGGCACACACCACCACACCTGGCTAATTTTGTTTTTTTGTTTTTTTTTTTTTTTT
>NW_022436942.1:80175323-80312083 GCF_009761245.1 Sapajus apella | reverse complement strand
TTTTTTTTTTTTTTTTTGAGACGGAGTTTCGCTCTTGTTACCCAGGCTGGAGTGCAATGGCGCGATCTCGGCTCACTGCAACCTCTGCCTCCTGGGTTCAGGCAATTCTCCTGCCTCAGCCTCCTGAGTAGCTGGGATTACAGGCACGCGCCACCATGCCCAGCTAATTTTTTGTATTTTTAGTAGAGACGGGGTTTTACCATGTTGACTGGGATGGTCTCCATCTCTTGACCTCGTGATCCACCCGCCTTGGCCTCCCAAAGTGCTGGGATTACAGGCATGAGCCACCGCGCCCGGCCTAATTTTGTATTTTTAACAGAGACAGGGTTTCACCATGTTGGCCAGCCTGGTCTCAAACTCCTGACTTCAGGTGATCTGCCCGCCTTGGCCACCCAAAGTGCTGGAATTACAGGTGTGAGCCACCACACCCAGCTGAGTCTAGAGGGTTTACAGTGAAAAATCCTAATGGTGGTTGTGGCCAATGACGCTTCGATATCTTCTGTGTCTGCTCCATGCTAAGTATTTACCCACGTTCTCCCATCGAATCCTCACAGTGGCCCCAAGACAGTTCTGTGATCCCATTTTGGGAGCTGGGATTCAAACTTGGGCCCGACTCTGGGAGGCTTGCTCTTTACCACCGAGCCCACTGCACCTGCGCTGACTCATTCAGACCAGATTCCAGCACAGTTCTGACCTGGAGAGGGGCCCACGCCGTGCCAGTGGGGTCAGCGGCACCATTCCACAGGATGCCCCCCACTTAGGTTTCCAAAGTCTTGTCTTCTCAACTCTAAAGCTTGCCAATTTGGGGGTCACTGAGATGAGGCAATGCTTGTGAGCCCCAACAGACAAAACACGGAAGCTGAGGCTGGGTTCAAGGTCCTTCCTCCTCCTCCAACCCAGAGGCTCCTTGAGGGCAGAGGCCACAAGGCTCATTATCCCTTGGCCCCGGGGCCCAGGGCAGGGCACAGGACTGTGTTCATGGACATCACCCAGTGGACAAATGACAGTTTCAACAGTCCAACGACAAAACAACAAAACACAACAACGAAACGCCTTTCAACGTACCCCCAACAACCCAATGGGCTCACGGCCGATCTGGCTGCCCCTCTGAGACCTCGAGCGAGGTACCTGAGAGATTGCAGACGTCTCTGTGGCCAGACCCGTGTCTCCAGACTGCTGCCGGTCTACTTTCTCTGAGCTGTTCATCGAATGTTCCATCAAGGACTGTGAGTTCTGCTCATCAGAAGCATCTGCGGGAAGAGCAAGATGACAGGAGCGGTTTTCAAACACGTCAGAGGCGGGGCCAGACAGGCCAAATACTAAAAATACCTTGAACCGGGCAGTTTTGGGGCCAGTGTTCTTTGAAGGCTACAATGAGCTGGGGGCCTGGGGAGTCTCTTGCTGATTTTTCGGTGGCGCCGTTTCCAGCAGCCAGGCCACACCCAGGCCCTGGGGTCTGCAACCCTCTCTTGCACACTTAGCTGCCAGGGGCCCTGGGAGGCGAGCGGAGGAGGCTGCAGTCTCCATGCTGCGTGCACCCAGCACCCCCTGGTGGCCGCAGTGCGCACCAACAATCATGGCTGTCAATTCCTCTCTCCCGAAGCCAAGGTGGCTTCATCCTCCTCCTTTAAAGAGCCTGCCATCTCCTCCTGGGGAACATCAGAGGTAACTGACCTTTTGTAAACATCTCTCTTAATAATATAGGTATTTTTTCGATTGCCAGAGCAATGACTGATCATTGCAGGAAACAGAAAAGTACAGAAAGAAAAAAAGTTAAAAATCACCTGTCACCACTCAGGGACCACCCCACTAATGCTTTAGAGGATTTATTCCCATCTTTGCAGTTTTTTCTCCCTACATGCATACAATTTTTCTCCTTTTCCCAAATGGGGATCACATGGTATTTCGGAGGAGTTTTTCGTGTCTTTAAAGATTCTTTAAATATCAGTGCTTACAAGATGGCTGCACACCATTCCATCAGGCAATTGCCTGTTGAATAAACCCAGTTATTCAGGTGATTCCTGATGCCTCAGTCTTCCTGCTGCTCCATCCCACGTTTCTTCAGCAGAAGGAAGGGGCAGGCTGGATGGGGCCGGGGGGAGGTGCAGCTTGGGAGGAGGCAGAAAAGCTAAAGCTTTTTCCTAAAGCTTACCGGGCACCAGGCCAGACACTTGTGAAGGGGGCAGCAAAAATCCCACCCAAGACTCCAACACTACCTTACCCTGATGTCAAAAAGCACACTACGCTGGTCGGGTGCAGTGGCTCACTCCTGTAATCTAGCACTTTGGGAGGCTGAGGTGGGCGGATTGCGAGGTCAAGAGATTGAGACCACCCTGGCCAACATGGTGAAACCCTGTCTCTACTACAAATACAAAAATTAGCTGGGCGTGGTGGTGCGCACCTGTAATCCCAGCTATTCGGGAGGCTGAGGCAGGAGAAATGCCTGAACCCCAGAGGCAAAGGTTGCAGTGAGCTGAGATCACCACTGCACTCCAGCCTGGTAACTGGGCAAGACTCCTCTCAAAAAAAAAGGCACACTAAGCTAATCCTAATGCCTGTGCAACCAAGACTTCCTTGCTGGGGTTTCTGAGGCAGAGGAATAACAAAGAGGAAAATAACCCACACTGAAGTTTAAAAGCAAGCAGGCAACATGGGAACAAGGGGAAACAGTGCAGGGCCTGGGACGGGCCAGGGCACAGAGAGCGGGGAGTGGAATCGCAAGGCCCTCCCTTCCAGCAAGGCTGAGCAGGGTGACACTATCACTTCTCAGACTAGGAGCCCTGGCTGGGCATGGCGGCTCACGCCTGAAAACCCAGCACTGAGGAAGGCCAAGGCAGGCAGATCACTTGAGGTCAGGAGTTCAAGACCAGCCTGGCAAACATGGTGAAAACCCGTCCCGTCTCTACTAAAAATACAATAATTAGACAGGCGTGGTGGTGCTTGCCTGTAATCCCAGTTATTCAGAGGCTGAGGCAGGAGAATCGTTTGAACCCGAGAAGCGGAGGTTGCAGTGAGCCGAGATTGTGCCAGTGCACTATAGCCTGGGCGACAGAGTAAGACTTTGTCTCAAAACCAAAACCAAAACCAAAACCAAAAACAGTCCGGGCATGGTAGCTCACACTTGTAATCCCAGCACTTTGGGAGGCCAAGGTGAGTGGATCACCTGAGGTCAGGAGTTTGAGAAAATCCTGGCCAACATGGCCAAAACTCGTCTCTACTAAAAAATTACAAAAATGAGCCAGGCATGGTGGCTGGCTCTATATAGTCCCAGCTACTCAGGAAGCTGAGGAAGGAAATCGCACGAACCCAGGAAGCAGAGGTTGCAGTGCGATGAGATCGTGCCACTGAACTCCAGCCTGGGTGACACAGTGAGACTCTCTCAAAAACGCCAAAACCAAAGCAACAAAAATGAAAACATCATGCTGAGTGAGAAGTCAGACACAAAAGGCCACAGAGTATATGATTCCATTTATATGAAAAGTCCACACACCTCTAATCCCAGCACTTTGGGAGGCCGAGGCGGGCAGATTACAAGGTCAACAGATCGAGACCATTCTGGCCAATATGGTGAAACCCTGTTTCTACTAAAAATACAAAAATTAGCTGGGCGTGGTGGTGCGCGCCTGTAGTCCCAGCAACTCGGGAAGCTCAGGCAGGCGAATTGCTTGAACCTGGGAGTCAGAGACTGCTGTGAGCCGAGACTGTACCACTGTACTTCAGCCTGGCAACAGAGCAGGATTCGGTCTAAAAAAAAAAAGTCCAGAATAGGCAAATCCATGGAGACAGAAAGTTTACTGGTTGCCCAGAGTGGGGACCCAGTGTTGCTGGAAGGGAGAAGTGAAGAATGACTGCTGGTGGCTGCAAAGTTTCTTTTTGGGGTGATTAAAATGTTTTGGAACCAGACAGAAGTGGTGGTTGCACAGCCTTGTGAGTGTACTCTCAGTGAATTATTCATTTACCATGGTTAATTTCATGTGAATGTCCTCTCAATTAAAAAAAAAAAATGGCTAGGTGTAATAGCTCACACCTGTTAATAACAACACTTTGGAAAGCCAAGGTGGGAAGATCGCTTGAGCTCAGGAGTTTGTGACCAGCCTGGGAAATATAGTGAAATCCCATTTCTAGTTTATTTATTTATTTATTTTTAAAGAGAGGGGTCAGGCCAGGCACGGTGGCTGATGCCTGTAATCCCAGCACTTTGGGAGACCAAGGTGGGCGAATCAAAAGGTCAGAAGTTCGAGGCCAGTCTAACAAACATGGTGAAACCCATCTCTACTAAAAACACAAAAATTAGCTGGGTGTGGTGACACACGCCTGTTGTAATCCCAGCTACTCAGGAGGTTGAGGCAGGAGAATGGCTTGAACCCGAGAGGCGGAGGTTGCAGTGAGCTGAGATCGTGCCATTGCACTCTAGCCTGAGAGACAGAGCGAGACTCTGTCTCGGAAAATAAAAAAGAGAGAGAGGCCAGGTGTGGTGGTTTATGCCTGTCATCCCAGCACTTTGACAGGACAAGGCAGGCAGATCACTTGAGGTCACGAGTTCGAGACCAGCCTGGCCAACAAAAACCCATCTCTACTAAAAATACAAAAATTCGCCAGGCATGGTGGCAGGTGCCTGTAATCTCAGCTACTCAGGTGGCTGAAGCAGGAGAATCATGTGAACCCAGGAGGCAGAGGCTGCACTGAGCTGAAAATCGCCACTGCCCTCTAGCCTGGGTAACAGAGGGAGACTTAACATCTCAAAGAAAAGAAATCATATTAATGCTATACTCTCTTTCATAATACATGTTTGCTTTAACATAAACATTTGAAGTTCTTACTGACCTAGAAAAGTTGCCCATCTGTGGCTTTGCATCTCTCACCACAGCCCCTTTTCTGTCCGGCACAGCAGGCTCTGCAGAGTGGCGGGGCAGGTGGCGGCCCCGGATGAGGCTTAGAAACCACGAAGGTGCCCAGTCACCCAGAGACTCACACTGACCCATGCTGGGAGAGAGGTGCCTGGCAGAGCCTCCGCTGAGAGCCAGGCCCCGGAGCTTGGTGGGAACTGGTACTGGAACCCACAGTGCATTCAAGGGCTCAGGGCAGCAGCCGATTCTCTGAGCACCGCAGTACTGGAACTCACCCAGGGGAAATTCTTTTCCTGGGGCCTAAATTTAGTCCAGGGAGCTTGGACAGAAATTATGTCATTCCCTGAACTCACACAGCAGTAAACAAGTTCAAAGCAAAGTCAACAGCTGGTGGCCGACCCCCCCTCCACCCCATCCAGGCAGGCAGTGCGCACCCACCTGGGAAGGCCACACGGGTCTGTCCCAGTGCCCTTCCCACGGGCGGCTCAGGCAGCGGGCAGGTGGGTCCTGGCTGAGCAGTGCAGGGCAACCCTGCAGGCCCAGGGGCCTGGGGTGGCCAGAGAGGACCCTGGTATGGCCCCCACCTGGATCCTGCCAATTTAGCGTCTGGTGGTGGCGGCGAGAAGGTAGCAACCAACTGGACACGCTAACTCAAAACTGAATTCCTGCTGCGGAGCTCCAATCGGTCTTCTAGAGCAAAGGAGACACAGCCGCCAAACATGGGAGAAACAAGGCCACGGCCAGAAAGAAACCAGGACGGGAAAGAAGCAGAAACGTGGCTGCAGACGAAGCCCATGTCTGTCCTTGGCACCCCTGCAATCGCTCCCCTGATGGAAGGGTGGACGAGGCAACCCGGAGGCTCCCAGATCCTCCTCCTAAGCTCTAGCTCCGGGCTGAGCACTTTGCTGGCATTCTCACCCCTTCACTCCCGGCGAGGGAGGCAGCTTCTATTCATCCCATTTTATTTTCTTTTGAGACAGGGACTCACTCTGTCGCCCAGGCTGGAGTGCAGTGGCACGATCATGGCTCACTGAAGTCTCCACCTCCCAGGCTCAAGTGATCCTCCCACCTTGGCCTCCTGACCCTGGTCGTCCCATTTTACAAACAAGGAAGTAGGAGGGTGTGTGGAGGTGACGTTGCCTGCCCAAGATCTCACAGCTGGTGAGTGCCTACCAGGATGTGACCACAGCCCCCATCCCACCCCCTCTGCCTTCTACCTGCAGAACCATCTGCCAGGGAAGCCTGGTGGGCAATGCTGAGATCGAGGGGGCCAGGAGAGGGGATGAGGGGGATGGCACATACTGTACCTGGCGAAGGTTATGGCAAAGGCACTAGGGCACTAGGTCTCAGCAGGGCGTGATTTTACCCCCCCACCCTGGGGACATGGGTTAACAAATGGAAACATTTGGTGGAAACTGCTCAATGTCCCACAATGCACAGGATGGCCCCCTCAATAAAGAATGATCCGAGACTGGACGCAGTGGCTCATGCCTGTCATGCCAGCACTTTGGGAGGCTGAGGTGGGTGGATCACCTGAGGTCAGGAGTTCGAGACCAGCCTCGGCAACATGGTGAAACCCTGTCTCTACTAAAAATACAAAAATTAGCCAGGTGTGGTGGTGCATGTCTGTAGGGCCAACTACTCAGGAGGCTGAGGCAGGAGAATTGCTTGAAGCCGGGAGGTGGAAGTTGCAGTGAGCCCAGATTGCACCACTGCACCACTCCGGGCTAGGCGACAGAATGAGACTCTGTCTCAAAAACACAATAAAAAAAAAGAATGATCCGGCCCCAAATGCCAGGGGTGCCGAGCCTGAGAACCCCAGCGCCAGTGGTGTCTTTCTACCCACGACTTCTTGGGAGGAAAGTTAGGCAGAACCTAGGCCATTCTGAGTGTGTGCAGCCTCTGATTAAACAGTTCCACTTCCAGAGACGCAGCCTGCAGAGCCACCTGCATCTGGGCAAAGATGCAGAGAGACGAGGGTACCAGACGCCCTGCAGGACCGCATGTACAAAATGGAAGACGGGAACACCTAAGCGACCATCACTAAGGGGCTGTTCAAATAAATGATGGCACAGTCACAGACTTGAACGGGAAGTATTAGAGCTGCTACGGAGAATGGCATGAACCTGCAATCTCCGTCTACCAGGTTCAGGCAGTTCTCCTGTCTCAGCCTCCCAAGTGGCTGGGATTACAGGCATGCATCACCATGCCTAGATATTTTTTTGTATTTTTAGTAGCAATGGAGTTTCACCACGTTGGCCAGCCTGGTCTCAAACTCCTAACACCAGGTGATCCGCCTGCCTGGGCCTCCCAGAGTGCTGGGATTACAGGTGTGAGCCACCTCACCTGGTCTCTCCAGCATACTTGAAGAGCCACTTGCTCACCCCATTGAGCGAGGGAGGCTTTCCAAATTCCTATGTTTCCAGCTTTCTTTCCCACATTCCGTTTTGAGCTCTGTGGTCCTGCCACACCACACTTTCTTCCCTTCTTCCTTTTTTTTTCTTTGATGCGGTCTTGCTCTGTCACCCTGGCTGGAGTGCAGACGCACAATCATGCTCGCTGCAACCTCCACCTCCCAGGCTCAAGCGATCCTCCCACCTCAGCCTCCCGAGCGGCTGGGACTACAGGAGCATGCCCCCAAGCCCCACCAACTTTTGTGTTTTTTGTAGAGACGGGATTTTGCCATGTTGCCCAGACTAATCTCGAACTCCTGAGCTCAAGTGATCCTCTTGCCTCAGCCTCCCAAGTAGCTGGGACCACAGGCATGCACCATCACACCCAGATAATTTTTAAATTTTTTGTAGAGAAAAGGTTTCGCCTTGCTGCTCAGGCTGGTCTTGAACTCCTGAGCTCAAGCGATTCACCCACCTTGGCCTCCCAAAGTGTTGGAATTACACGCATGAGCCACTATGCCCAGCCAGCCTGCCTCCTTTCTAATACCAGGTCAAGAGAGCAACTCCTCCAGGAAGCCTTCCTGGAGGCCCCCAAATCCCTTTTTTACTGTGTCCATCACAGTAGTGACTATGAACTCAAAAGCCCCATCAGGGCCAGGCAGTACCACAAATGAGTCAAGTGGGCTGTTTGATTCAGACATAGATAAGCTTCACAGATAAAGGGTTAATAAATACTCTCTTCAAATATGCACTTTCCCACTTTTCTTAAAAAAAAAAAAATAGCCTTCTCCAGACCTTTTCTTTTCCACTTTCCACCTCCATTTTTGATAGAGAAATAGCTTTAAGAAACATCTTGGCTGGGTGCAGTGGCTCACATCTGTAATCCTAGCGCTTGGGAGGCCAAAGCGGGAGGATCACTGAAGCCCAGAAGTTCCAGATCGGCCTGAGCAACATAGCAAGACCCCATCTGTACAAAAAACTACAAAAATTACCAGGACATGGTGGTACACGTCTACGGTACCAGCTACTTGGGTGGCTGAGGCAGGGGGATCACCTGAGCCCAGCAGTTCAAGGCTACAGTGAGCTGAGATTGTATCACTGCACTCCAGTCTGGGCGACAGAGTGAGATCCCATTTCAAACAAACAAAAAACAAGAAATAGGCCGGGCGTGGTGGCTCATGCCTGTAACCTCAACACTTTGGAAGGCTGAGGCCAGCAGATCTTGGGGTCAGGAGATCGAGACCATCCTGGCTAACATGGTGAAACCCCATCTCTACTAAAATACAAAAAATTAGCCAGGCGTGGTGGCACACGCCTGTAGTCCCAGCTACTCAGGAGGCTGAGGTAGGAGAATTGCTTGAACCTGGGAGGGGGAGGTTGCAGTGAGCCGAGATCGCGCCACTGCACTCCAGCCTGGGCAACAGAGCAAGACTCCATCTCAAAAAAACAAACAAACAAAAAAACCACACACACAAAAACACCAAGAAATATCTTAATTTCCCTTTTAAAATCTACAATCAGAAAAACAGCGGCCACACGTTAATACAGGGCTAGTGCCCTCAGGTCTTGGTTTGGAGTGACAAGAGGGAAGGGTCTCTTCGGCTTTAGCTGGTAACTGCCCCAGGGAAAAGCAGCCCGGGTCTCATCAAAGCTGATTTTTCAAAAGAAGCCAGAAATCAATCCCATTTTAAGCTCAATTTTAAAATTTTGACACCACATTCAAATTTTTTTTTTTTTTTTTTTGAGGTGATGTGGTGTTTCTCTTTTTTTACCCAGGCTGGAGTGCAATGGCGCGATCTCGGCTCACTGCAACCTCCGCCTCCTGGGTTCAGGCAATTCTCCTGCCTCACCCTCCTGAGTAGCTGGGATTACAGGCACGCGCCACCATGCCCAGCTAATTTTTTGTAGTTTTAGTAGAGACAGGGTTTCACCGCGTTGACCAGGATGGTCTCGATCTCTTGACCTCATGATCCACCCGCCTTGGCCTCCCAAAGTGCTGGGATTACAGGCGTGAGCCACCGCGCCCGGCCCACATTCAAATTTAAAAAATGATACTGCCAGGTTCTGTATGGCCAGACCCTCACAGCACGTGCTGGATGGAGTCTGCATCTCTGCAGTGAATCCTGGGTTCCAGTGTCTGTCCTCCCTGCTGACCTCCAAGTTCTTTGGGGGCAGAAAGCAGAGTGCAGCTGTGACTGGGGCCCCAGCACCAGCCCAGAGCCTCTGTGCACAGGGGCGCGGATTAGCTCTGCCGCAGGGGATGGCCTTTCTCCTAGAACCACACTGGCTGCTCCCAAGACACACACGTCTTGAGCCCTGGGGTCCCCCGACCTGCAGGCTGGCCACATTCGCCACTCCATGCTCCATGCTCAACAGCTCCTCATGGGTGTCCAAGGCGCTCCAGACCTGGCTGCCCTCCCCAGATCCGCTCAGCCACTGCCTCTCTCTCCAGGTGCCCAGGGTCACCCTCACTCCCATGTATTGTCTGACAGGCTCTCACCTCACCGTCAAAACATACCTCCATGTTAGACCATCCGGAATGTCGCTCATTTTCTTAGATGCAATAACGGTGTTTGTAATTCTGTAAGAATGTCTTTTTTTTTGAGGAAGGTCTCAGGCTGTGACCCAGGCTGGAGTGGTGTGATCACGGCTCCTGCAGCCTTGACCTCCCAGGTTCAGTCAATCCTGCTACTTCAGCCCGAGACTACAGCTGCGGGCCACCACGCCCGGCTCATTTTTGCATTTTTTTGTAGAGATGAGGTTTCATCTTCTTGCCTAGGGTGGTCTCAAACTCCTAGGCTCAAAAGATCCTCCTGCCTTCGCCTCCCAAAGTGCTAAGATTATTAAGCATAAGCTACTGTGCGCAGCCCAGAATGTCTTTATTTTTAAAAGACGTGTGCTGCCATGTTTAGGGATGAAATGCCCTGTGATCTGTAACTTACTTTCAAATGGTCCCAGAAAAAATACAGACAAAGCAAATAAACCCCAACAGCCAACAACTGCCAAGTTCAGCAGGTGGACATCCAGGATGCTGTTCTTTCAACTTTTCTGTAGAGACTCAAAATAAATACACACATAGATATTTTTGTACACAGTCACACACACACTCTCACCATCACTCCACCATCTGTTCTTTTTTTTTGAAAGAAAGTCTCACTCTGTCGCCCAGGCTGGAGTGCAGTGGTACACTCACGGCTCACAGCAGCCTCCAGCTCCTGGGGTTAAGGGATACTCTGCCTCAGCCTCCTGAGTAGCTGAGACCACACGTACATGCCACCATGCCCAGCTCATTTCTGAAATTTTTGTGTAGAGACAGGGCCTTGCTATGCTGCCCAGGCTGGCCTCAAACTCTTGGCCTCAAGTGATATTCCTGCTTCAGCCTCCCAAAGCATTAGGATTACAGGTGTAAGCCACCATTACTGGCCAATGGTTTGATTTTTATTTATTTACTTGTTTTTGAGACAGGGTCTTATTGTCACCCAGGCTGGAGTGCAGAGGCGTGATCACGGCTCACTGTAGCCTTGACCTCCTGTGCTCAAGTGATCCTCCTACCTTGGCCTCCTGAGTAGCTGGGGTCACAGGGGTGTGCTGCCACACTTGGCTAATTTTTTTTTTGTTTGTTTTTTAGACATGAGGTCTTGCCATGTTGCCCAGGCTGGTCTTGAACTCCTGGGCTCAAGCAGTCCTAAAGTGCAGGAATTACAGGCATGAGCCACTGCACCTGGCCGTGTGTGTGTGTGTGTGTGTGTGTGTGTGTGTGTGTGTGTGTGTAAGCAGCATGGCTGTTTATTCACCTGGGTGCAGGTGGGCTAAGGCTGAAAAGGGCATTAGCCTGGCCTAATTTTATTTTTTTGAGACGGAGTCTTGCTCTGCTGCCCAGGCTGGAGTGCAATGGCGCGATCTTGGCTCACTGCAACTTCTGCCTCCCAGGTTCAAGCAACGCTCCTGTCTCAGCTTCCCGAGTAGCTGGGATTACAGGCACATGCCACCACGCCGGGCTAATTTTTTGTATTTTTAGTAGAGACGGAGTTTCACTGTATTCTCTCGGCTAGTCTCGAACTCCTGAGCTCAGGCAATCCACCCGCCTCGGCCTCCCAAAGTACAAGGTTTACAGGCGTGAGCCACTGTGCCCGACCCTTTCTGATTTTTTTAATTGCCCCACAAGACAGGGTCTTTACATGGTACAGGACATGTATTCCAGGTGTCACTTGTCTTCATTGTATCTTTGCTGGGGCTGGCACATGGCAGGGCCTCTTTGAGCACCTAGCCACAAACTGCCTGAAGGCGGTTACAGGGAGGCCGTCAGAGCCCTGCCCCCAGAGGCCACGTACCTTCAGCTCCTGGGTGCTCCTTCCCATCAGCCTGGGCCTCATCTGCCTTGGCCTCGGTGCCATCGCTGGGCACAGCTGAGTTGGGCTCCGGAGCGGGGCTGGAGTTGCTGCTGTTCTCCTGTTTGATGGGGGAGGCATCTGCGATGGAGCTCTGGTTGCTGTTATCGTCTGTCGGGGGTGGGAACAGAACCACACGATGAAATCCCACAGCTGCCAAGGACAGGCGGGTTGGGGGGCTCTGCCTCCCTGTGCCTCAATGCCCAGAGCCCCACGGCAGCTCTCTCGGGAGGAATCTGGTTATCCTTTTTTTTTTTTTTTTTAAGATGGATCTTGCTCTGTCACCAGGCTGGAGTGCAGTGGCTCAATCTTGGCTCACTACAACCTCTGCCTCCTGGGTTCAAGTGATTCTATGGCCTCCGCCTCCCAAGTAGCTGGGATTACAGGCGCTCACCAACACACCTGGCTAATTTTGTATTTTTAATAGAGACGGGTTTTACCATTTTGGCCAGGCTGGTCTCGAACTTCTGACCTCAGGTGATCCGCCCACCTTGGTCTGCAAAAGTGCTGGAACTATAGCCGTGAGCCACCTCGCCTGGCTATCCAGGAAGGGTCTGGATACTCCTCCTCCTGGGACCCCTGAGCTGACCCCTTTGGCCCCCCACCCCTTCCAAGCACCACAGCTGTCCCATGTGTCCAGGGGTGCAAAGAATTCTGGCACTGGCCTGACCTTCCCCACACTGAGCCAACTGTACCCTGTGTCTGGAGGTAGCCAGCTGGGGATGGTGGCCTAACATATTTAAAACCTTGGGGGGACATTTGGGGCCTCATTCTGGGTGTAGAAACCAGATGCCTTGTGTATCTGGCAGGGAAGCAATACGGAAGACACGGCATGGTCCGTGAGGCGTGATTGCCAAGACGTTCTGAATGAACGCATCCAGGCTGGAGCCGAGTTCCACTTGATAGGAAATAAAAGGGAGAGAGAGGCAGCCGGGGTGGCACATTCCACGGGACACATGGCCCCTCCCTTAAAGTCGGTATCATTTTTATTAAAAAATAAAAAGAGGAGGGGAGATGGTTGTGGAATAAAGAAAGCTAAGAGACTCAACTAAATACGATGTATGGAAATTATGTGGATCCTGTTTCAAACGTGCCGGCTTTTAACACTTTGGAACTGGGGGATCTGAATATGGTCTGGATTTTAAAAGCTATTAAGGAACTGTTGCTAATTTTGTTAGAAGTGATCATGGGACAGTGGGTGTACAGAAATGTCATGTTTTTAGCAATGTATGCTGTGATTTAGGTGCAGACTTGAATGTCATGAGGCAGGGAAATTTACCAGAAAATGCTTCCGTGCAAGCTACATGCTGCTGCCAGGACGCCTTGAACTTTTATTTTTTTTTTTGAGACAGAGTCTTGCTCTGTCACCCAGACTGGAGTGCAGCGGCACAATCTGGGCTCACTGCAACCTCCGCCTCCCGGGTTCAAGCAATTCTCCTGCCTCAGGCTCCCAAGTAGATTTACAGGTGCCTGCCACCACACCTGGCTGATTTTTGTATTTTTAGTAGAGATGGGTTTCACCATGTTCTGGGTTGGTCTCAAATTCTTGACTTCAGGTGATCTGCCTGCCTCAGCCTCCCAAAGTGCTGGGATTACAGGTGTGAGCCACTGCGCCCAGCCACTAGCAATGTATTTTAATATGTGAATTATCTTTTAATTAAAACATCTGACACACTGAAAAAATAGATGAGGCAAATATGGCACCGTATTCATGAAAATCAGGGTGGAGGGTATAGGGGAATCATATTCCTCTCTCTACTGTTCTTGACAATGAAACCCTTCACAACACAAAGAAGAAAGGGAAGCGGTAACTGGGCAATGGCATTCACAGTCGGGCTGGGGGGAGAGCGGGGGCCTGGGGTGCACCTACCCTTGTCCTGTACCCCGTTCTCAGGCACAGAGAGTCACTCTATTTTTTTGAGATGGAATCTCACTGTCACCCAGGCTGGAGTGCAGTGGCATGATCTTGGCATGATCTTGGCTCACTACAATCTCTGCCTCCTGGGTTCAAGTAATTCTCATGCCTCAGCCTTCCAGGTAGCTGGGATCACAGGCACACACCAGCATGCCAGGTTAATTTTTGTTCTTTTATTATTTTTTGGTAGAGACAAGGTTTCGCCATGTTGACCAGGCTGCTCTTGAACTCCTGACCTCAGGTGATCTGTCCGCCTTGACCTCCCAAAGTGCTGAGACTACAGGCATGAGCCAGCACGCCCAGCCATTTATGTACTTTTTATTTTAGAGACAGGGTCTGGCTCTGTCACCCACGCTGGAGTACAGCAGCACAATCAGAGCTCAGTGCAGCCTCGAACTCTCAGGCTCAAGCCATCCTCCTGCCTCTGCCTCCTGAGTAGCTGGGGCCACAGGCATGTGCCACTGTCTCTGGCTAATTTTTAAATTTTTTGTAGAGATGGGGTCTCACTATGTTGCCAGGCTGGTCTTGGACCCCTGGGCTCAAGTGATCCTCCAGGTTTGGCCTCCCAAAGCACTGAGATCACAGGCCTGAGCCACTATGCCAAACCTAGGAGAGTCATTTCAAACAGCAGAGACCCAAATGGAGGTTTCAAAGCCGATGCAATAGGAAGCAGCCTTTCTGGGCCATGCTGCACCTCGGGCGACGACCCCTTTTGTAAGAATGAGAAAGAGTCAGAGACACCCCAACAAACGCGGGTGCCTGCCATGTGCGAGGCACTGGGCAAAAGCATTTGTGGTCACCTTGTTTAATCCTCCCAACCGCCCACTGGAGAGGCGCCATTACCGCCTTCACTTTCCAGAGGGGGAAACCGAGGCTGGGGGCAGGAGAGCCACTAGCCGGACCCATCTGCCCAGCTCCCAGCCCCATGCCCCTCCTCTACCTCAACCTGCTGAGGAGGGCCAGGCAGTCAGGCAGTCCCACCCAAGTAACCTGGACCTGAGTTTAACTGGACTCTGGGGTGTGCGTTATACAAAAGCATCCTCTTATGAATTCTAGAACTTAAAAATGATGTGTGCTCCCTGATTTCTCCTCCGAGAAAATCTGAACTACCTTCCTACGGCCAGCCCTCGAGCAAGATGCTGGCCCCATAGGCTCCTGAGGTTGTTAATTAATGACAATAAGCACTAATGTTTAACGTCTGGGCCTAGGCTGGTAGCCTGGTAACAGCGTGACCCCGATACTTGGGCTAACTTCAGCTGAGTCTTGTGGACTAAAGGGCCCAGGGCACCACCCTCTCCCTTCATCTCCTGCTGTATACATCCTCCCACTTGAAGCCTTCCAGAAAACTCGGCCAGCCCACACCTTTCCCTGACCTTCCCAGTCACAGGCTCTTGTGTCTGACTTGGTTTTGGCTGCAAATGCACTAAAATGGAAACGAGAAAGTGGACAGGGCTCCCATGTTGGGGACCTGGTTTGTTCAGCATTCTAGATTTTTCTGGAGAGTTTGTCCAGGCCACAAACCTGGATTTTTTTTTTTTTTTTTTTTTTTTTTTTTGGGGGACACATCCTCGCTCTCTTGCCCAGGCTGGAGTACAGTGATGCAATCCCGGCTCACTGCAACCTCCTCCTCCCAGATTCAAGCAATTCTCCTGCCTCAGCCTCCTGAGTAGCTGGGATTACAGGCGCTCACCACCACATCCAGATAATTTTTGTATTTTTAGTAGAAACGGGGTTTCACCGTGTTGGCCAGGCGGGTCTTGCACTCTTGGCCTCATTATCCACCTGCCTCAACCTCCCAAAATGCTGGGATTATAGGTGTGAGCCACCTCGCCCGGCCAATATATGTCTGTTTTAAGAGATAGGGTCTTGCTCTGTTGCCCAGACTGCAATGCAGTGGTGCAATTACTGTTCACTGCAGCCTCCAACTCCCAGGTTCAGGCAATCCTCCCACCTCAGCCTTCAGAATAGCTGTGACTACAGGTGCGCATCGCCGCACCCAGCTAACTTAAACGTATTTTTTTTTTTTTTTTTTTTTGTAGAAATGAGATCTCCCTATGTTGCCCAGGTTGGTCTCAAACTCTAGGGCTCAAAGGATCCTCCTAACTCAGCCTCCCAAAGTGCTGGGATTACAGGCATGAGCCACGGCCACTGTGCTTTTCCAAAGCCTGTTCAGACACCTGCCAGCCCTCCTGCCATTGGAACTGGTGACTGTGTTTTCCAGATAGGTGGATTTGGCATGTGGGGAAGTTTGCTGGTCTTCCTTCCCCAGAACAAGGCAGCACTGGGTCTGGGGAGATCAGAAACTCCAGCAAACCAATATTCCTTCCCAGTTCCTTCTTTAGTTGTTTATCTACTACCACATGGCTGCACCAAAGGTTTCAATGGTCAAAAGTACAAAGACATTGAAATTAGGGTCAAGAGACAGAAAAAGGCAGGGGTTGCAGGCTCTTGTCCTAGCGGGCCAGCCAGGTGACAGAGAGGCAGTGGCTGAGCCAGGTGGGCCTGGAGGTGCCACACTCATCATCATCGGAAGGCGGCTCTGGATTCAGGCAGCCCCTGCCTTGAGGGAGCACACGGCAACGGGGCTGTCAGATCTGATTTCTCAAGGGATGGCAGGATGCAGGTTTCCTGATTTCCAAACATGGGAAGCCAACTCAATTTTTATGAAGCTTTGAGGACGGGCGCGGTAGCTCTCACCTGTAGTCCTAGCACTTTGGGAGGCTGAGGTGGGCAGATTGCCTGAGCACAGGAGTTGGGAGACCAGCCTGGGCAACATGGCGAAACCTCATCTCTACTAAAGTACAAAAAAACCAGCCGTGCGTGGTAGGACAGGCCTGTTGTCCCAGCTACTCAGGAGGCTGAGGCAGAAGAATCGCCTGAACTCAGAAGGCAGAGGTTGCAGTCAGCTGAGATCACACCACTGCACTCCAGCCTGGGAGACAGGAGTCAGACTCTGCCTCAAAAAAAAAAAAAAAAAGGATGTTTAGGTTTGAATCTCTGAGGGCGTTTTCCTTTGACGGATGGAGACAACCAGGAGGGACCCTCGGGGGACACTGGGGACTGGCTCGGAACATTCTGTGTTTTGACTGGGTAATCACATGGGTGTGTGCAGTTTGGGAACATTTCACGGAGCCTTACATGTATCATTTGCACCTTTCCTCTCAAATAAAAAGGTCAAAACAGAAACAGACACCAGCAACGGGCAACAGTGGCAGAAGCGCCAGCCTGGATTCGGTGGGCGGACCTGTGTTACAACTTGTTTGGCTTTTTTGCCTTTTGAAGAGATGGGGTCTCACGGGACCGCCCAGGCTGTAGTGCAGCAGCTATTCTTAGGTACGATCATAGCACACTGCAGGGCTGAACTCCCGGGTTCAGGCGATCCTCCAGCCTCAGCCTCCTGAGTAGCCAGGACTACAAGTACGTGTTTCCTGTACGCGGCTAAGTTATAATATTCTTTTTTTTTTTTTTTTTGAGACAGAGTTTCACTTATGTTACCCAGGCTGGAGTGCAATGGCGCGATCTCGGCTCACTGCAACCTCCGCCTCCTGGGTTCAGGCAATTCTCCTGCCTCAGCCTCCTGAGTAGCTGGGATTACAGGCACATGCCACCATGCCCAGCCAATTTTTTTTTGTATTTTTAGTAGAGACGGGGTTTCACCATGTTGACCAGGATGGTCTCGATCTCTTGACCTCGTGATCCACCCGCCTCGGCCTCCCAAAGTGCTGGGATTACAGGCGTGAGCCACCGTGCCCGGCCTAAGTTATAATATTCTAAATTAAACAGCAAAGGAAGTGAGGCTGTGGATGTGGAAGGGCAGTTCCCAAGGTCCTGGTGGGATTAACATGAAGTCAGAAATCCAGTTTGGAGGCTGGCCATGGTGGTTCCTGCCTGTAATCCCAGCCCTTTGGGAGGCCATGATGGGTGGATCACTTGAGGCCGGAAGTACGAGACCAGCCTTGCCAACGTAGTGGAACCCCGTCTCAACTAAAATATACAAAAATTAGCCAGGGATGGTGGCGCACGCCTGTAGTTCCAGCTACTCGGGAGGCTGAGGCAGGAAAATTGCTTGAACCCGGGAGGCGGAGGGTGCAGTGAGCCGAGATCGCGCCACTGCACTCCAGCCTGGGCAACAAAGAGAGACTGTCTCAAAAAGAACAAAAACCAAAACAAACAAAAAGAAAGAAATCCAGTTTGGAGCTTCTCAGCAGCCAAAGCAAAATGGGAAACACAGGCATTTATCTAATTTATACGAGGGGGGAAAGAAACATACCCCCAAACAACCTTCCTGGGTACACGAGGCTGAGAGCAACGTCTCCCGTGAGGTTCTCGTCCCCGGGTGAGGAGAGGGTCTAATTTCTATGTCTCTGGCTTAGTGTATGTCTCTTGGCCTGGTACGCTGGGAAAAGAAACTTCCTCTCCTCGCTGAGTCTCCTCTTTGGCACAGAGGCCTCCGGGCCCTGCCCAGCCCTCCTACCCCTTGCCTGGAATGTGAACGAACCTGCCGCAGAAACAAAAACACGACCCAGTGCTTGGCCAGGGCCCCGGGCCGGGCAGGGGAGGCTGGCGGGCCACGGGCACTCACCATGCATGTCCATCATCCCGGGGGAGGAACTGTTCTCCGGAGTGGTCACCTCTGAGCCACACTTCTCGTCCTTGCCTTTTTTCTTATTCTTGTTTTTCTGCAGAGAAAAATGGAGCAGAAACCAAGTCACCAGATTGCGTGTGTGTGCATACACGTGCTCAGAGCCCCTGGGGAGTGGTGTGAATATTTTATTCTGTCGAAGCCTCCTGGAACCCCCAGGCCTCTGAAGGGTTTTCCTGAGCCTGGATTTGACCACATCCCATCAGGGACTGGGCTCTGGGTCCCACCCACGTTGGAATCAAAGGGTCCCGCAGCAGGGAGGGTTTGAGGTTGGCCCAGCTCTGGTACCCTGGGAAATCAGCCTGCCTGTTTCTGGGGCTGTCAGCAGCAGTGCGGAAATGCCCGGGCTGGCAGGACCTGCCTCCTCTTTAGGGAGGGTATCTGGGGAAGAGGCCACCATCAGCCCAGACCATGCACAAAGTGATGCCAGGTGAGCCAGGGGTCGCTCATTTCCGCCAGCTGCAGGCCTCCTGGGGCAGCCTTTCTCAAAGTGTACTGCCCGACCTCCAGTACAAAAGCACAGGAGTAGTTACGAGGGAAGACCCTGGGAGGAAGGAGGGGGGATGGGGGTGCTTTGTGTGCCATTCCTTTTTTTTTGTTTTTTTTTTGAGATGGAGTCTCGCTCTGTCTCCTGGCTGGAGTGCAGTGGTGTGACCTTGGCTCACTGCAACCTCTGCCTCCTGGGTTCAAGCAGTTCTCCTGCCTCAGCTCCCAAGTAGCTGGAATTACAGCTGCACACCACCATGCCTGGCTGATTTTTATATTTTTAGTAGAGACGGGGTTTCACCATGTTGGTCAGGCTGGTCTTGGACTCCTGACCTCATGATTCACCCACCTCAGCCTCCCAAAGTGCTGGGATTACAGGTTTGAGTCACCGCCCCTGGGCTTTTTTTTTTTTTTTTTTTTTTTTTTTAACGAAAGGAATAGAATTGTGTTAGAAACAACCTGGGCTCAACAGGAAGAGACTCATTAACTCAATCGTGGTACATTCACTCAATGAAACCTGATGCAACAATTACACGGAATAAGGTGGTTCTTCACAGACTAACATGGGATGATCTGAAAATACTGACAGATTAAAATATGTCAATATCGCCAAGATATATGCAAGAAAAATGCAGGGTGTGTGAGCGTCACCACCAGTGGTGAACAAAGGTTCATGTGTATGCTCGCTCCTGTGTGTGTGTCTGTGCATGTGTGTATTTACATGCATGTCTGCGAGCGAAGGCTCCCTCCATAAGGATAAACAAAACCTGGCAATACTGCTTGCCTTCAGGGACAAGAACTGGGGTGGGGATGGGGGTGCATGCAGGGATGAGGCAGATTTATAAAAGACAGACAGTGAAAGGGTAACACCTGAAGATAAACCGATCCAGATGGACAGAAGACAGTGGACTGGTGGTTACCAGCGGCAGGTGAGGTGGGTGGGGAGTAACTGCTAACGGGTGTGAGCTCCTTCTGTGGGGTGAGGAAAATGTTTTGGAATTACAGCGATTACAGCTGCACGACTCTGTGAATATACTAATTCAACTGAATACTTTAAAAGAGTGACTTCTGGCCAGGCACAGTGGCTCATGCCTGTAATTCCAGCACTTTTGGGAGGCTGAGGCAGGAGGTTGGCTTGAGGCCAGGAGTTTGAGACCAGCCTAAGCAACATAGTCAGGCCCTGTCTCTATTTAAATAAATAAATAAATAAGCAAGCAAGCAAGCCGGGTGTGCATGCCTGCAGTCCCAGCTACTCAGAGGGCACAGATGGGAGGATTGCTTGAGCCCAGGAGGTCCAGGCTGCAGTGAGCTGTGGTCCTGCCACGGCACTCCAGACTGGGCAACAGAGACCCTGTCTCTTAAAAAAAAAAAAGTGACTTCTTGGCCAGGCATGGTGGCTCATGGTGAAACCCTTTCTCTATTAAAATATAAAAAACTAGCTGGGCGTGGTAGCGCATGCCTATAGTCCCAGCTACTCGGGAGGCTGAGGCAGAAACGCCTGAACCCTGGAGGTGGAGGTTGCAGTGAGCCGAGATCGCGCCACTGCACTCCAGCCTGGATGGCAGAGCGAGACTCCATCTCAAAAAAAAAAAAAAAAAAAAAAAAAGTGACTTCTATGATATGCAAATTGTCTTAATTTAAAAACTGTTTAGAATTTGAATTTTGTAACATGTTTTACCTATTTAAAAGGATGAAATTTTCCAGAGTTCCAAAGTAAAAAATGGATATAACCATGTAGATACTGGCTGTTAAAAATGATAAAAAGCTATCCCTCTACAAGGCAGAATCCCAGCCCCAACCTTCAGAGACTCAGCTGCTTGGTGTGGGGCCCGGGAATCTGCATCTTCTCAAGGTGCTCAGCCAGGCCGAGACCCATCGCCCTAGAGGGAAAGAGTGGGGGAGTGGCACATGGCACTTCACGGCTCACAGATGAAGAGGGAATTTGCATTTCTCGGCACCGACTGCGCAGCCGGCTCGGTGCTAAGTATTCTCCGTGGTGATATACTGCTTTTGCTCTGTTGCAGAAACCGCGAGTTGGATGTCACTGCTCCATTCCTCAAAAGAGGGGACTAAGGCCCAGCAAGGTGGGGTCAACTGCCCAACACCACAGGTTAATCAGGGCTGAGCTGTCCGACTCCAAATCCAACAGTCCTTTGAAGCCTAGAGCTGCCCCATCTTTCCGGCGGCCCACAGCTTACGTTTTCTCCTTGATCACATTCCATTTGGCACTTCCCTGATATCTGTTTCATGCCATTCTATAATTATCTTCCCCCAACGAGATTAGAAATTCCTTGAGAGCAGGGACCACATCTTCTCAAATGCAACCGGCATTTCTACACCTAATGGCGGGCAAGACGCAGACATGGGCCAGAGCCAGGAGCTGCCTTCGAGGAGCCTGCAGTGCTCTTCCCAGGGAGATGCGGAGAGAGACCAAGTCTCCAGTCCCTTTGGGGGAAGCAGCCCTGGTGTTTCCAGGAGCCCAGGCCAGAACCAGAAGGGACAACAAAGGCCCAAGTTCAGGGGTGAGCTTGTGATCAGGGAGAAGAATGAATGGAGCCACAGCCCTGCCCCGAGACCCAAGACTGAAGATGGGGGAGGGAAACTCAGCCCCTGTCTTTTTGGAGGAAGCTGGACCCCCACTTGCTTCCCCCACCCAAAACTTACCAATCATGACCTCACATCAGTGCCAGGAGTGACGGCAGCCATGTGGGTTAGTCTGCGCCATCTTCCCAGGTAGAAGGACTGAGTTTGAGGAAATAGGGAAGGCAGTCCAGGCAGAGGGAACGGCCCAGGCAAAGGCCTCTGGGGGAGACTGTTCTTGATTTGGGATGGAAATAAGGGGTCTCTGGAGGTCACTGGCCTGGGAGCCAAGAAGTTGGAGAGCCTTGTCTGCAAAGTTGGGGCAGTTGCCAGCCATCAAGCCCTCCCCAAGAACTAGGACAGCGCCTCGAGCTCCCTCTAGTGGTAGAAGTCGGGATGGCGCCACCCCTCCAGGAGCCCTCCTAGAGACCCCCCCATCCGCACACCAGGATTTCCTAACCCAGTGGCCCCCCCCCCGTCATCAGCAGCTGCAGTCACCAGCAGCTCCTCCAAGCGCAGAGAGAACAATGCACTTTGGAGTCAGACAGGCCTGAGCTCTATTCACGGCTCTGACGCTAGCTGTGTGACTCTAGGGAAGTGACTTCACCTCTCTGAGCCTGTGTCCTCACTTGTACAGAGAGGAGTTAAAAAGATCAACTCCACAGGCTGAGCAGGAAAAATAACTGAGATGCTGCATGAGAGTCATCAACCCAGGGCCTGGCAGATGGTTGCAGGCTCAGGAACAGAACCACAAAGGTGGGGAGAACCTGCCTATTGGTGGGCGCCGCCAAACCTGCCCTGAACCACAGTGCAATACCTGGGAAGGGCGCTCAGCCCAGAAGACACAATTTGAAGGCCGGGCGCAGTGGCTTACCTGAGGTCAGGAGTTCGAGACCAGCCTGGCCAACATGGTGAAATCCCGTCTCTACTAAAAATACAAAAATTTAGCTGGGTATGGTGGCATGTGCCTGTAATCCCAGCTACTTGGGAGGCTGAGGCTGGAGACTCACTTGAACTTAGAAGACAGAGATTGCAGTGAGCCGAGATCATGCCACTGCACTCCAGCCTGGGCAACAGAATGAGGCTCTGTCTCAGAAAAAAAAAAAAAAAAAGACACAACTTGTGGATGCACCCCCACTCTGGGGGTCAGACTCTGGGGCTGGAGTTGGAGGGGTGCGGGTGGGTCCAGCAGCCTCCCCCGGTCTAAGCTGGGTCCTTCTACTCCCAGGGGCTCTTGGTCCCAGAGCCCCGGCACAGGTGGCAGCAGACAACCCCCCGCCCTATGATGGAGAGAGCACAGATGGACGGCCCACCCCAGGGGACCAGCTCCCCATACTCACGTCATCAACCTTGGGCTCCGTCACAGGGACCCATTTGTAGATTCGCAGAGACGTGTCACCAACGGTCACCCATTTCTTCTCCCTGAGGAGGATGAGGAAGAGCCTGTTCATGGCTGGGGGACACAGGCCACACTCCCTTGGGGCTGAGAGCAGGCTCTAGCTCACACAGACGAGGGCTTGAATCCCAGCTCCACCCTCACTAGCTGGGGCCCCTGGGCAGGCCAGATCACCAACTAAGCCTGGCTTCTCCACTCGTGACCCCACATAGGGTGGTTGCCCTCTTCAGGCTGTTGCCAAAAAGGGTGAGGGTGGGCTGTCATTACAAGGACTCCTACGGGTGGCGGGAGTCAGGCCCAGGTTCCTCCTATGTCACTGCCGATGCCACCCAGCCAGTGGACTGGGCCACCCTCGCCCTTCTGGGCAGCAGAGAGGGCTTCAGGCCAGTGGGCCAATTCCTCTCGTGGGGGGTAGAGTCATCACCAAGGACACCTTGGGGCTCCTCCTGCCCTCCTGGCGATGTGTCTGAGGTCAGTGGAGGCAGGAGCAGGCAGGCCAGGGCCGCCCACACTCTGCCGGAGGAATGCCCTTCGTTGTGGCCAAGGAGAGCCAGGGAGTGGTGACCTCGCCCTGAAAGGAGGGTGCATGGCCTGAATCTGTAGGTGGCAGCCGGGCGGGAGGGGACCCACACTCCTGGATCAGGGCTCCTAGTGACCCTGTCTGCAAGGTCACCCAGCTGTATTACAAATGCCTGAAGGACTGAGCCCAGACCCCACTGTGAGAGGCAGGTTTATGGGTGAGACTGAGAAACTTACAAGCCACACAAGGAAACGGGACTGGTTTTCATTGAAGATAACAATGAGCACCCTCTCCCCCACCACCGCCACTCCGCTCCGAGCCATGTCATCTTCCAATTATTGCTACAGCCAGCCACCTCCTGTCCTTGATCCCCTGCACTTGTCCCTTACAGCCTCAAAGGCCCAGCGGCCACACCCCTGAGGGGGCTGAGGCTCCAAAGAGCCGCTCAGAAGCCGGGCTGGGGTTGGAACCCAGGCTCCGAACTCGCGGCTCTGCCATCTCAGAAGACATGTGAGGCCACCGAGGAGCCACTGATGGCTCAGCAAGGAGGCTGCCGGATTTGATGGCCTCACAGGGGCTGTCAGGCCAGGCGTACTCCTGGCACAGGCAACATAGCTGCCTGAGTCCTCAGCAATTTTGGTGACAATAGTTCCCCAGAACCAATAATTCTGTGCAGCAGGAACGCTTCTGTCCATGAGCTGATGGCACCTTTTTTTGGCCTCTCTGCCCAAACTCAGCCTTGGGTCACCCCTTTGTTGTGCATGTGGCCCTCACATACTGATGTGAGAGGTTACGGGACTCCCACCCCATCACCACAGGGGTTACAAGATGCCAGAGCACACTCAAAGTTAGACAGCCAAAACCACAGACACCTCACCCCCAAAAACCCTGCCTGCCTAGGCCCCACATGTTCCCTGCCGGAGGACACTACGGCTGGCTTTTCTTACTATACCAATGGCTGTCCCTAGTTCCTTCTATGTGCCAAGTACTGTGTGGGCTCTCCTGGCAGGAAATGGCAACCTCCGGCTGGGTGCGGTGGCACACGCCTGTAATCCCAGTGCTTTGGGAGGCCAAGGCGGGTGTATCATCTGAGGTCAGGAGATCAAAACCATCCTGGCTAACACAGTGAAACCTCATCTCTACTAAAAAAATACAAAAAATTAGCCGGGCATGGTGGCGCGTGCCTGTAATCCCAGATACTCAGGAGGCTGAGACAGGAGAATCATTTCAACCCGGGAGGTGGAGGTTGCAGTGAGCTGAGATCACGCCATTGCACTACAGCCTGGGCAACAAGCGTGAAACTGTGTCTCAAAAAAAAAAAAAAAGGAAATGGCAACTGCCCCATTTGACAGATAAAGAAACTAAGGCACAGAGCAGTGAAGGTGAACTCATCTCCCAGAGCCAGCATCAGACCCTTCCCGGAGCACAGCTGTTGAGCGCAGCCTCTCTGCCCCCCATCCCTGCACCTTTTCCCCCAGAAAGGATGTAGGAAAGATGGGTATCTAAGTCCACCAGCCAGTCTCCTGCCTCCTGTGGGCAGAGCAGACAAACCATGATGCCCACCTTTCCACTCCTCCATTCTGAGCGATCAGAAGGGGTCCAGAAGGGACAGGGTATTCCCGGGAAGAAGCTGGGTTGTTACAGCAACCAACACAGTAGCCATTGTGTGCCCCGGCTATTACATGCCAGGCTCCAGGCCAAGCACTTTACTTATACACACTCTCCCCCTGCGATTCCCAACAGGCTATGAGAGGGGGATGACTGTCACCCTTTTTACAGATACAGAACAGGATGCCCAGAGAGGTTACACCACTAACTTGGTGTCTCAGAGACAGGAAGTGGCAGAAGAGAATGAGACTCAGGCTCGGACCTGACACCACCTCCTGCTATTCTGTTGCCCATGAAAACCAAGAATCCATTCTAAGGAGTGCTGGGGTAGCAGAAGCTGGAGGAAGAATGACAAATTGCCAGGACCCCATGCAGACTGGCCAAAGCCATTCATTACTCATGAGCCCTGGACCAGCTTCCCAGTAAATCAACCCATTCAAGGCTTGATTGTATTTGGGGGAAAAAAAAAAAAGTAATTGACTTGTAACACACAGGACACCTTTCAGGGCAGAAAGTGTGCCGGAGATCTGGGCTTTGGAGCCGCAAATGTGCCAAGATGCAAGTTTGCAGCTGCTTCCCAGAGAGGCTTGAGGCCACTGCCGGCTATGAGCTGAATGCAGCCAGGCTTTTGTGCCTCTCTTTGCCCCGACTGGCGACCTCTTCACCAGGTTTCCGTTATCGTATTTCTAGGCGTGGACATTGAGGGGGCTTTGGGACAGAGGCAAGGACATTAAGAACTGTATCTCTGGGATGGACCCACACTCAGCCAAGCAGCCACCCAGGAGGGACCGTGGAGCTTAAGTTTAAGGCACCGAGTGAGTGCCCGGGAGGACATGGCATTTCACAGCCATAGACACATCGGCTGGGCACACGGGTTCAGCGGAGCAGCTGAGGTTTCCCACAACTGCCTCCCAAGACCATCACCACAGAACACAGCCCTCCCCAAAAAAGGGCATTGCTCCCCTCCCCCAATGAGGGTATTAAGCTATACTCATCACTTTTTTTTTTTTTATTTTTCAATTTTTTTGAGACAGAATCTTGTTCTGTTGCCCAGGATGGAGTGAGCGGCACAATCTGAGCTCACTGCAACCTCCACCTCCCATGTTCAAGAGATTATTCTCCTGCCTCAGCCTCCCGAGTAGCTGGGATTACAGACACCCGCCACCACGCCCTGCTAATTTTTTGTATTTTTAATAGAGATGGGGGTTCAACATGTTGGCCAGATGTCAAACTCCTGAGCTCAGGTGATCTGCCCGCCCTGGCCTCCCAAAGTGCTGGGATTACAGGCTCGAGCCACTGTGCCCAGCCTATTTTTATTTTTTTGAGATAGGGTCTCACTCCGCTGTCCACCCTGGATGCGGTGATGCGATCACTCATTGCAGCCTCAACCTCCTGGGCTCAAGAGATCTTCCGCCTCGGCCTCCCAAAATGCTGGGGTTGCAGGTGTGAGCCACCCCGCCTGGGCCCTGCTTTATATTTAGGGTGGCAAACAACTGGTCAACAGGCATGTTTTGTTTGGCCTGCACGGTACTTTAACAATTTTGAATTTGCTGCCAAACTTAAACAAGCAAAACAAAACAAACCAGCTTCCCATAAAAATCCAGACTTCTGGTTACCCTTGAAAACACGACCTGGGCCCACATGCCCTGGGGAGCGGCAGCTTGCCCAGATGGGCTCTGGCCCCCTCAGATGCCCTCACTCTTGACGCCTCTAGGCACCAGGTCTAGAAATCACCACAACCCCCAGGCCACAGCCCAACTTGCCACAAAGCTGGCCCTGGGGTGTCCCGTGCCTCCTGTCCTGGCAGCCCCCAACCTCAGCCTGACTTCAGCACCTCTCTCTTCCCGACACACCTGGGCTCCTGGAAAGAAAGGCCGAACTGAGGTCCCAGCAATAGGAACACAGCCTCAAATGCTCCTCCCCAGCACGGACTCCTATATAAACTCCAAGTATCCATCTCGGATTCTCCAGGCTAAGGCCAATTTCCAATGTTCTCCTGGATCCAGGTCCAAGGGCTAGCCAACAAGACCGTCTTAGGGTTACCTGCTGTCCAAGTGCTCACAGGTGCCCAACGTGCCCTACGCCCTGCCCTACTGACTCCCTACAGGAAAGCTCTAATCCCCTCTCCCCGCCTCCTCAGGGCTAGTCCCCGCATCCTCAGGAGCCTGGTCCACGGCTGGCCTCACCCCAGCTGGGCCCAGCTCTGCTTGACCTGCCATGTGCCCAGTAGGAAGGTCTTCATGATGAAACCTCCAGAGGAGCTGAGGTGAGGGAGGCGTCAGGCCCAAACCTCCACCTTTCCTGGGACAGACGGGAGGTCTTCTGGGTACAGACCCTTCTCAGTCCTTACGGCAAGTCGCTGAGGGAGCCCTCGGACCAGGCACGGAGGGGTCCCGGGCCTAAGCCTACTTTGTTTTTGTTTTGAGACGAAATCTTGCGCTTGTCCCCCAGGCTGGAGTGCAGTGGTGTGATCTCGGCTTACAGCAACCTCCGCCTTCCGGATTCAAGCGATTCTCCTGCCTCAGCCTCCTGAATAGCTGTTATTACACGCACCTGCCACCACGCCTGGCTAAGTTTTATATTTTTAGTAGAGACGGGGTTTCATCATGTTGGCCAGGCTGGTCTCGAACTCCTGACCGCAGGTGATCTGCCCACCTTGGCCTACTAAAGTGCTGGGATTACAGGCAGGAGCCACGGCGCCCGGCCTTGTTTTGTTTTTTGAGACAGGGTCTCACTCTGTCACCCAGGCTGGAGTGCAGTGGCACGATCGTAGCTCACTGCAGCCTCGACCTCCTGGGCTCAAGTGACCCTCTGGACTTAATCTCCCAAGTCGTTGGGATTACAGGTAAGGGCCACCATGCCTGTCTAATTTTTTTTTTTTTTTTAATTGAGATGGAGTCTCTCTCTGTCACCCAGGATGGAGTGCAGTGGTGTGATCTTGGCTCACTGCAACCTCTGCCTCCCAGGATCAAGGGATTCTCCTGTCTCAGCCTCCCGAGTAGCTGGGATTACAGGTGTGCACCACCACGCCTGGCCTAATTTTTATTTTTCTTTCTCTTTTTTTTAAATTAAGACCATGGTGGCTCACGCCTGTAATCCCAGCACTTTGGGAGGTTGAGGCATAAATCACCTGAGTTCAAGACCAGCCTGACCAACATGGAGAAACCCCATCTCTACTAAAAGTGGAGCCTGTAATCCCAGTTACTCGGGAGGCTGAGGTAAGAAAATCGCTTGAACCCAGGAGGCAGAGGTTGTGGTGAACCGAGATCACACCGTTGCCCTCCAGCCTGGATGACAAGAGGGAAACTCCGTCTCAAAAAAATGAAAAATAAAAATAAAAAAGAGATGGAGTCTCACTATGTTGCCCAGGCTGGTCTCGAACTCCTGGGCTCAAGCCATCCTCCCATCTCAGCCTCCCAGAGTGCTGGGATTACAGGGGTGAGCCACGGCACTGGGCCTCCAAGCCTATGCTGCAGCCCAAGCCTTGGTCTCCCACCATCTCCCGGGCTCCTTCTCGTCCAGCACAGGGCCTCGGAACCCTGGCCCAGTTTCCCAAAAGAGGCCCACCATTTTGTTTTCCCTTCTGCCGTCTTGTGCTCACTTCACACTGCACCGGCCTGTCTTGCTGAAACACCAGACAGAGAGGGAAGGGGAATGAGAGGAAGGCCACAGCTTTTCATGGGGGCGGGGGAAGCGTCAGGGGATGGTGTGTGTGGGGGTAATTTTAGGGGTCACTAGGGCTGAGGAGAAACCCGTCCAAGACTCACGGGGCCCAATGGTCTGCCAGACACCTCGGCTCTCCTCTGGGTAAAACAATACAGGATTCCTTGTTCAATTTCCATTTCAGATAAACAGATAATTTTTTAGTATAAGTATGTCCCAAATATGGCATGAGACATACTTATACGCAAAAACATTTATTTTTAAAACATTATTTCATTGTTTATCTGAAATTTGAATTTAACTGTGTGCGCTGTATTTTTTCTGCTTAAACCTGGCAACCCACCTCCCTGCCAGTGGTGAAGTGCATGGTTGGCGGCTACGCAATTAATAAACAACCCGAAGTTTCATGGGCTGAGTCAAGGACCCAATCCGAAGGCACAGAGAAGGTGGGCTATGGCTTCTCAGGGGCCAGAGAAACCTGGGCAATGAGTCCAAGGCTTTCACTTAGAAGGGGCCAAAAAAAAAAAAAAAATCAGAAAGCCAAGTTTCTACAAAGTCCACCTTACAATAGGGACAACCCTGAATAACTGCTCCTCCTGCGCCCGTGACTCGCTGCTTTTGGAGGCGTGACCTCACTGGTCCTCAACAATCCGAGGCGACCCGGAGGCCACGCACAGAGCCCCGGTCACCATGGTTAGAGAAGTGACAATGATACGCCCAAGGTCACGGCAAGGAAGTGAACTGGAAGCCTGACCTCGAGATCCCAAAGCCTGAGGTCTTCAGAGGACACGATGTGTTGTTTCCCCAAACTCAGGGAGGCGCAGAGGCACAGCCCCCCTCCCTCAGCCCCAACTACAGGCCTGGTCCCCGTGGGCTCAGTGGGCTGGAAGGCCTCCAGGCTGGCCGTCTTGGGGCCCGCGGGGTGGAAAACCCCATCTCTCCATCTGCCCTCCCTGCAGAGCAGCTGGCCGCCCTGCGGGAGCAGCTGTCAGGGTGCAGGAGCCTCTGCCCTGCTGGGAACCTGGGACAGGAGGCCCCACCACGCCTCCCCGAGCAGAGAAAGGCGGCTTGCCGGCTGCTTCCCAACCTCCAGGCTGGCGACAGAAGGGACCCAGGCACAGACATACCAGTTCTTTCTTTGCACAGGGGCTGAGGCGAGGAGGGGAGCCACTCCAGGGTTCCCACGGGGAATCCCACAGTGGAGGGGGCTGCGGGTTGTCTTCCAGCGTGTGTGTGTTGGCCTGCAGCTGTTTCTGCCATTTTTAAATGGCTCCAGTCGGGCACCGGGCGCCCTGCACACCAGGGGAGCTCCCGAGACACCGAGGACTTGGATCTCAACTTTGGAAAGCCTCCCCTTCTCTCGGTTCTGAAAATTCTTTGTCCCACTGGAGCCAAACCCAGCCCACGGCCGGGCATCCGGCCATCGCAGCCAGCCCTTTCCATAGGAGGCCCGGGAGCACGTGGACTTTATTGATTTTCCTCTTGCCTTTTTTGTTGGGTTTGACTCAGAAAGGACAGCTAACTTGTGACACCGCCACACCGGAGGCTCGCCCCCAGTGGCTTTTAGAGACCGAGGCACTACTTGAGAAACGACACCCCTAAACGTAAACATCCCTTGCCACGGGGCCTGCCCGGCTTCCAGGCTCGAAATAAAGGGTCAGGAAGAGCCCGCGGGCGCTGACACTCGGGGCCAGCATCGCAGCGGCTCCTCTCCCTCCGGGACCCCGGTGAAGGCGTGGGAAAAAAATAATAAAGTTGAAATCAGGGAGCGGGGAGTTTTCAACAAGTCTGACCCAACCTGGCGATCTGCTCGCGCCTCGGGCCTGGCCCAGGGGCCGATTCTGAGCAGACCCCGACGAGGACGCGGAGAGGTTCGATCCCCTAAATGACGACCCGGCCACGCCGTGCGCACGCTAACCGGAGACCGAAAACGACGCGCGGCCGCTGCCGAGTCCTCCTCTCCCCCGTGCAGAGAACAAAAACAACGACTCCCTCCGCAAAACAAACACGAGCTCCCGGTGTGGAAAGGCAGCCACGGCCCAGGACCAACGGCTTCTGGCCAAAAACATCTGCTGGCCGGAGCCCCCCACCCGGGGCGCCGCGAAGAGCGGGGTGGGACGTGGGCGCCCCGCGCCCCTGGCCGCTGGCTCCCGGCGCTCGCCCCCATCTTTCCTGGTCGCCGAGAGCCCTCACTCCAGGCAGCCCAAAGCGCTAAATTTAAACAGCTCGCGCTCTGCAAACTCCGCAGACTCGAGGGCGCCAGGTCCGGGAGGCGGGAGCGGGCGGCCGGGCGGGCCGGGGCCGGCGGAGGGCGGCGGGGCGCGGGCCAGGGCGCGCTGGGAGGAGACGGCGGCGGCGGCCCGCTCGGAGCCTGCACAATGGAGCTCGCGCTCTCCCCGCCGCCGCCGGCATCGCGGCCCCGGCGCGCGGGAAGCCGCTTTCATGTGACTTGCACAAAACGAAATGGCTTCTGGGGCCGGCCCCGAGCCCCCCTCCCGGGAGCCAAGCGCCGCGGCGGGGGCCGCCCGCCGCTCCAACCGCCCGGCCCCGGCGCCCGCCGCCTCCGGGCCGCCGCCGCCGCCGCCGCGCCAGGTGGGCGACAGAAGCGAGCGCACCTGGGCAGCGGCCGCGGCCCCCGCCTGGCGCAGGTGACCCGGCTCGCGCACCGCCCGCCCACCCGCGCGCCCTCGCCAAGTCCCGGGGCCCGCGGCGGGGCCGGGCCGGGGCAGGCGGCCGGGGCGCTGCGCCCCGCGGCTTTCTGGAGCAGCGTTCGGGCTCGGGGCGGCCGGGGAGGCGGCGGGCGGCAGGCGCCTCCGCTTACCATTTGCGCACTTTCTCGATCGCCGCCATGACCCTCTTGATATCATCTTTGGCCCGGCTCCTGGTCTCGGCTCGAACCGACCTGCCCGACATGGTTCCGGCGGGGAGACGGAGGCTGGGGAGCGCGCCCGCCGGGTCCTGCTCGCGCTCCGCGGCGGCCACACTCGCGCCCGCCCGCCGCTCACTCACTGGCGCACAGACACTCGCACTCTCACACGCACACACTCACATACACACACACACAGACAGACATACACACACACAGACACACACAGACACACACACACATACACACACATACACACACACACACACGCACACACACACACACACACACACACACACACAAAGCCCGGGGCCGCCGCGCGCCCGGCCCAGTGCGCAAGCGCCGGGCGGCAGCTGCACCGAGCAGGGGGAGCCGCGCCGCCGCCGCCGGCAGTGCGGCCTCCGGGCGCAGCGGCCACGGGGCAGCGCCCCCGGGACTTCCGCGCCCCCAGGGGGGACGCCCCGGACGCTCTCCTAGGGAGGCGGCGAGGGGCGCACGGCGACCCCCGGCTCCGGGCGCGCGGCGGGGGCGGGCTTGCGGACGTGCGCGCGGACCCTTCCTCGGAGGCCGCAGGTGCCGAGGGGTCCCCTGGAGGCCGCCGGTTTGTGGGGCGCGGGGGCGCGTTTCCCGGGGAGCCAGCTCAGCCGCCCCTGCCCGGCCCGCGGAGCGCGGCAGCGGGTGCGGTCAAGTTTCTTGCGGGGCTCTTGACTTCTCCGAGTTGAAGGCGCGGGTTCGGGACGTGAGATGCTCTTGGAAAGAGTTGAGCATCGCGCGTCTCTGCTGGCCCGCGGCCCTGTTCGAATGCGAGCTAGGACGTCGCCTGCCCCAGGCCTTGTCCTTTTGGAACACCGCGTTCTTAGGAAGGTGCCTGGGGCCAGGCAGACCACGAGAGACTCTCGACCATGCGTCCTAAAGAATTTTTTGCTCAGGAAAAGCTCGATGATGATCAGCATTGTAACAGGGACTCTTCCTCCTGCCCCCGCCACCTCAGAAATAAAGCGATAGGGTCTTCGCTGGGGTTCACCAGAGGACCACGATTTCCCCTTAAGCCACTCCTGACTTCAGTACCAGACTGAGACCAGGCGCTGCTGCTGCCCAAACGACCCTAGCGGGTACAAGGGACTGGTCCCATCTACAAGGAGGACTTTTGAGGCCTCAGAACAGAGCCCCGGAGAGGAATCTGCGATGATCAGGGTAACCTGGGTGCCGCAACTTGGCCTTCAGCTGCAGCGGAACTGGCTGGACCAGAGCTAACGCGCGCCTGAAATGAAGTGGGAGACCGAGAGTGGCCCGAATGTCATGCCCTGGGCCTGCCATTTCACAGCTGCCATTTTACAGCTGGGGAAACTGAGTCCCGGGAATGTTCAAGGTTGCAGCCTTAAGCTGTCGCTACTCTAGACCAGTTTCCCTTGAGGGTTTGGTCTTTGGGGAAAACGCTACTGAGGAAATGGAGAGACTGCAGGCCTTTTCCTAGGCATTTATTCTTACTCTTACGAAACTCAAGGTCCTGATGTGAATAATGAAGAAAAGAACAGATACCGGCCGGGTGCAGTGGCTCATGCCTGTAATCCCAGCACTTTGGGAGGCCGAGATGGGCAGATCACCTGCGGTCAGGAGTTCGAGACCAGCCTGGACAACATGGTGAAACCCCGTCTCTACTAAAAACACAAAATTAGGCTGGGTGCAGTGGCTCATGCCTGTAATCCCAGCACTTTGGAAGGCTGAGATGGGCGAATCACCTGAGGTCAGGAGTTCAAGACCAGTTTGGCCAACATGCTGAAATCCCATCTCTACTAAAAATACAAAATTAGCCGGGCACGGTGGCAGGCACCTATAATCCCAGCTACTCGGGAGGCTGAGACAGGAGACTCGCTTGAACCTGCAGGGCGGAAGAAGAAAAAAAAAAAAAGGCCAGGTGCAGTGTTCACACCTGTAATCCCAGCACTTTAGGAGGCTGAGGTGGGCAGATCACAAGATCAGAAGTTAGAGACCAGCCTGGCCAACATGGTGAAACCCTGTCTCTACTGAAAATACAAAAATTAGTGGGGCGTGGTGGTGCACACCTGTAATCTCAGCTACTCCGGAGGAGGCTGAAGCAGGAGAATTGCTTGAACCTGAGGTTGCAGTGAGCCAAGATCATGCCATTGCTCTCCAGCCTAGGTGACAGAGCAAGACTGTGTCTCAAAAAAAAAAAAAAGGAACAAATACAAATACCTCAGAGAATCGTTCTGAGGATTTTCTGGGAAAATATGCAACAGCAGGTCATAAAACAGATCTCACAGAGATATGAGATCAACAGATATGTGCTTTGGGCCACACAGAACTTTTAAAAAATATATCTCAAAATTTAAAATAGGAAAATATCATGTCAGAACTCAAATAATGACTGATGAACGGACAAATATGTCTGCCCACACAATGGAATATTATTCAGCCACAAAAGGGAATGAATACATGCTACAACATGGGTGAACCTTGAAACATGCTAATTGAAAGAAGCCTGTCACAAAAGGACAAATATTGTATAATCCACTTAAGTGAGATATCTAATACTAGGTGAACCCATAAAGTCACAAATCAGATTGGTGGATGTCAGGTACAAGGCAGAGGGGAGAGCAGGGGTGACTGCTAACGGGCGTGGGGTTTCCTTCTGGAGTGATAGGAAAGTTCTGGAATAAGATGGTGATGGTTGCAGAACAGTGTGAATGTACTTAATGACCCTGAATTGTACACTTTTAATGGTTACAATGGTCAATTTTATGTGTATCTGATCACAATAAAGAGAAATCTAGCCTGGGTGTGGTGGCTCACACCTGTAAGCCCAGCACTCTGGGAGGCCGAAGTGGGTGGATCACCTGAGCTCAGGAGTTTGAGATCAGCCTGGGCAACATGGTGAAACTCTGTCTCTACAAAAAATTCAAAAAGTAGCCAGGAGTGGTTGTGTGTGTTTGCAGCCCCAACAACCCAGGAGGCTGAGGGGAAGACGGCTTGGGCCCAGAACGTGGAGGCTGCAGTCAGCCGAGAGCTCACCACTGCACTGCAGCCCGGGTAACAAAGTGCCACCCTGTCTCAAAAAAATAAAGAAGAAAGAAAAGGAGAAAGAGAGAGAGAGGGATGGAGGGATCCAGAACCAACAGATCTGCAAACTGGACCCCCAGTGCCATGTGGCACCCATCAGTTGGAGCTGAGGGACCCTGGACCTTTCAGATAGTGTTCCCGAAGTCACCAGTGCACTCAGAGCCACTTTACTTATTTGTGTTACCTGTTTGGCCTCTAAAGGTATTTGTGATTTTGATCCCCAATAAAACTGTAAAGCTTTCTTCAAATGTCCTTTATCAATCTAGTATGTCACTTTTAGTAGTTTCCTATTTCCTGCAGGTATTTTTACACTTCTTTCTTTCAACAAAGCACGGTTGTTTTACCACCTGTGTCTGATGGTTCTAATATTTGAAGTCTCTGGGTATCTTCTTCTGCTAGGTCTTCCTCATGGTGTCGTGTTTCCTTGTTATGTGCCTGGTTCTCTGACTATGCTGGATCCTATTTTAAAATTTATTCAGAAGGATAATTTGAGGCCTTCCCTTTGAGATAATTTATCTTTGCTTCTGCCAGGCTCCTCAGGTTTCTGCTAGTGCAGGACGACAAAGCCTGTGAGTCCCTGACCACACAGGTGATGCAAATACTGGCCGCACAGCTGTGCAAGTCTGGTTGACTTCTTGTAGTCTGAGGGTGGAGTCAGGGATGTGCTGCAGGTGGTTTATAGGTTTCTGCTTCCCAGCTCTGTGTTCAGTGACCTCATGCTGAGAGTTTGGAATCAGCTGTGGTGGGAGTATTTACACCATGGAAATAAGCAAACAATCTATACATCAGGACCCTCCTTCCCCAGCCCCAGCCAGAGCTGGGGGTTAAATATTTACCAGCATACCACCGGTGGGTGGAGTCCGACAGGGCCCAAATTATCGTGGGAAAGATCTCTCACTTAGTGTGAGTCGTGGACTTTCATTTTCTGGCCTTTTGGCCCATAAAACCATTCAAGGTCAAGTTCAAATATGCTAGGGCTGGCAAAGGTAAAAGTGGCTTCCTTGCCAGATTACTTTTCAGTGTTCTTTTCCTTCAATTTTGGACTAATTTTTCACTATCTTACTTCTTTCTTACAAGTCAGGACATGGTGGCTTCTAGGATATTTCCAAATACTTTTCCTACCATTTTTAGTTACTTTGAGAGTTAGTCTAAATAACTGTTTACCAGAAACTGGAAGTCAAGCTCTCAACAAATTTTATTATTATTATTATTATTATTATTTATTTTATTTTTTTGGTGATGGAGTCTTGCCCTGTCTCCCAGGCTGGAGTGCAGTGGCGCGATCTCGACTCACTGCAACCTCCACCTCCTGGGTTCAAGCGATTCTCTGCCTCAGCCTCCCGAGTAGCTGGGATTACAGGCACCTACTACCATGCCCAGTTAATTTTTATATTTTTAGTAGAGACAGAGTTTCACCATATTGGCCAAGCTGGTCTCGAACTCCTGACCTCAGGTGATCCATCCCCCTCAGCCTCCCAAAGTGCTGGGATTACAGGCATGAGCCACTGCACCCGTCCTCTACAAATGTTTACTATCATTCTAGATATGTTAAAAGAGTAAAAGAGAGGCCGGACACAGCAGCTCACGCTTGTAATCCCAGCACTTTGGGAGGCCGAGGCGGGCGGGCAGATCACCCAAGGTAACCAATCTGGCCCACATGGCAAAACCCTGTCTCTACTAAAAATACAAAAATGAGCTGGGCATGGTGGTGGGCACCTGTAATCCCAACTACTCAGGAGGCTGAGGCAGGAGAATCGCTTGAACCTGGGAGACAGGTTTCAGTGAGCTGAAATTGCATCTCTACACTTCAGCTTAAAAAAGAGTAAAAGAATGATCCCAGGGTCACAGAAGTGGGTGAGTTAGGTATGGCTGTGTCAAATGTCTTAACCTCTCTGTGCCTCATCTGTAAAATGGGGATGAAAATAACAATACCCATTTCATAGGGTTCTGATGAAAATTACGCACACTATCTGTCAAGCACGTAGAACAGCATCAGCACGCAGTAAGTGGGTCATGCACCACAGTGGTCCCAGAAAACTGCAATGTTGCTGGTGACATTGGGCCCATCCTCACATCATAGCGCAATTACTTTAATTTATTCATTAATTTACAGACAGGGTCTTGCTCCCGTAATTATTTATTTAGAGACAGGGTCTCACTCTGCCCAGGCTGGAGTGCAGTGGCACCAACCTGGCTCACTGCGGCCTCGACCCAGGCTCAAGTGATCCTCCTACCTCAGCCTCGGGGTAGCGGGGACTTCAGGTGTGTGCCACCATGCCCAGCTATTTTTTATTTTTATTTTTTGAGACAGGGTCTCACTCTGTTGCCCAAGCTGGAGTGCAGTGGCAGGATTATGGCTCACAGCAGCATCTTTTTTTTTTTTTTTTTTTTTTTTTTGTAGAGACGGGGGTCTCACTTTGTTGCCCAGGCTGGTGTCAAACTCCTGGGCTCAAATGATCTTCTTGCCTCAGCCTCTCAAAGTGCTGGGATTACATGTGTTAGCCACCATGCCCAACCAAACTTAATTTTATTTTTATTTTTTTTGAGATGGAATTTTGCTCTTGTTGCCCAGGCTGGAGTACAATGGCATGATCTTGGCTCACTGCAACCTCCGTCTCCCAGGTGGAAGCGATTCTCCTGCCTCAGCCTCCCAAATAGCTAGGGATATAGGCACCCATCACCACACCAGCCAATTTTTGTATTTTTAGTGGAGATGGGGTTTCACCATGTTGGCCAGGCTGGTCTCGAACTCTTGACCTCAGGCGATGCACCCATCTCAGCTTCACAAAGTGCTGGGATTACAGGTGTGAGCCACCGCACCCAGCTCTAACTTTATTTTTAAAACAAATCTAATGCAGCCTAAGTGTAGAATGTTTGTAAAGTCTATAGTAGTGGATAGTGATGTCCTGGGCCTTCACATTCACTCACCTCTCACTGACTCACCCAGACAACTTGTAGCCTGCAAGATCTGTTCACAGTAAGTTCCACTGCAGATGGACCATTTTGTATGTTTTACACTGTATTTTTACTGTACCTTTTCTATGCTTAGAAGTGTTTCGGCCGAAGCCGGGCATGGTGGCTCATGCCTATAATCCCAGCACTTTGGGAGGCCGAGGCAGGTGGATCACGAGGTCAAGAGATCAAGACCATCCTGGTCAACATGGTGAAACCCTCTCTCCACTAAAAATACAAAAATTAGCTGGGCATGGTGGCGCGCGCCTGTAGTCCCAGCTACTCGGGAGGCTGAGGCAGAAGAATTGCTTGAACCCAGGAGGCGGAGGTTGTGGTGAGCTGAGATCATGCCATTGCACTCCAGCCTGGTTAACTAGAGTAAAACTCCGTCTCAAAAAAAAAAAAAAAAAAAAAAAGAAGTGTTTCGGCCAGGCACAGTGGCTCATGCCTATAATCCCAGCACTTTAGAAGACCAAGGGGGTGGATCATGAGGTCAGGAATTCAAGACCAGCCTTGGCCAACATGGTGAAACCTGTCTCTACCAAAAATACAACAACAACAAAAAAAATTAGCTGGGTGTGGTGGCATGTACCTGTAATCCCAGATACTCAGGACACTGAGGCAGAGAGTCGCTTGAACCCGGGAGGCAGAGGTTGCAGGGAGCCAAGATCATGCCGCTGCACTCCAGCCTGGGCGACGGAGTGAGACTTCGTCTCAAAAAAAAAAAAAGGAAATGTTTAGATACACAAACACTTACCATTGTGTTACAATTGCCTACAGAATAGGGTACAGTACAGTACGGGATTCCCAGGCTGTACAGGTGTATGACCTGGGAGCAGGAGGCTCTGTCACGTAGCTGAGGTGTACAGTAGTCACACCTCCTGGGTTTGTGTAAGCACACTCGATATTTGCACACTCATGAAATTGCCAAGGCCAGGCACCACAACTCACACCCGTAATCCCGGCACTTTGGAGGCCAAAGTGGGAGGACCACTTGAGGCCAGGACTTCAAGCCTGAGCTGGGCAACATAGCCAGGCTCAGTCTTTACAAATAAAATGAAAAAAAAAAAAAAAAAATCAGCCAGGTGTGGCGGCGCCCGCGTAGTCCCAGCTACTCAGCCAGCTGAGGTGGAAGGATCACTTAAGCCCAGGAGTTCAAGGCAGCAGTGAGCTGTGATCATGTTCAGCCTGAGTGACAGAATGAGACTGTCTCTCAAAAAAAAAAAGGAAAAAAAACTGCCTAACTGCATTTGCCAGGACATAGCCTCGTCGTTAAGCACACACGACTGTATTTGTTAAAGGACCCGTGCATTTGCCCACGTCATCAAGATAATAATCATCATGACTAAACATCAGGACGATGTAATGACCCATGCTAGGGACTGAAGTCAAACTATTCCCCTTTCCTGGCTTTCTAAATTCAACTCTCCATCCACTCCTGCTGCTGCTCCTTTGAGGTGGAGGCTCGTTCACCACTGCCGGGTGGAGGAGGTTTCCATCTCTGGAACAGAGATGTGTAATTGTGAGGCTCGTGCAGGCCCAGCCTGGGTGAGTCTCTGCAGCCTAGCAACTTGCAGTGGCGGCAGCAGCCTGTGGTTTCATAAACAGAGGTGCTCTGGTGTTCAGGGAGCAGGTCACTGGCCAGGCCTAGTAAAGAGGCAAAGCTTTGAGGAAAAAGCTCCAACCACAGAATGAAACACAGTCCCTTCCTCTGACACAGGAACAGAAAGGCTATGAAGCAGAGCACGAAGCGCACCATCAAGGCCACCTCTCTCCTTTTACAGAAAAGAAAACTACAGTTCAGTAGCTGCCCAGCCACCTAGCAGAGTTGTGGCCAGAACTCAGCTCTCCTGACTGGGGATCCTGGGCTTCTCCACTCCACACACATCATAACACTGATAGTTTGAAATCAGCTCTAATGGGAATATTTGCACTATGGAAATTGGCAAGTGCTATACATCAGGCCCCTCCCCTCTTCCCCACCAGAGCTGGCTGGTAAGCATTTAGCAGCATGCAGCTGGTGGAGCCCAATGAGATCCCAAATTATTATTATTATTATTTCAAGACTGAGTCTCACTTTGTCACTCAGGCTGGAGTGCAATGGCGTGATCTTGGCTCACTGCAACCTCTGCCTCCTGGATTCAAGCAATACTCCCACCTCAGCCTCCTGAGTAGCTGGGATTACAGGTATGTGCCACAATGCCCGGTTAATTTTTGTATTTTTAGTAGGGACAGGAGTTCACCCTGTTGGCCATGCTGGTCTCGAACTCCTGGCCTCAAGTGATCCACCCACCTCAGCCTCTCAAAGTGCTGGGATTACAGGCGTGAGCCACCATGACCGGCCAATCTTCTAACACTAAATGATTAAATGCAGAAAGTCTGCATGACCCATGGCTTGGAGTGAAGTTGGGATCCCTCTAGACACAGGCTCGGTACATTCTTAGGCCAGGGATCTAGAAGGCTCTCCGGATTTCTTCTCCCGTCCTTCCCTCATGGGGAGTGATTTCGCCTGCTCAGCCTCTGAACACCCTCCTAGTTCCGGGTGAGCCTTTGTGGGTGGAAGCAGCCCCTCCCCACCCCGCCACAGGAGCTAAAGAGGGCCTGTCTCTCTCTTAACCAGAGGCCCGTTAAGTCCTGGGCATGGGTTCCGACCTTAGGCGTGGATGGTGGATGGTCTAGCCAGCTGATTTTTTAAAATAATGGTTCTATTAAGATATCATTCACACAGCATTAAATTCACCCTTGTATAGTATACAATTTAGTGGGTTTTAGTATATTCACAGAGTTGTGCAACTGTTACCACAATCAATTTTAGAACATTTCATCATCCATAAAAGAAAAGGCCTGTACCCATCAAATAGTCACTCTCTGTCTCCCCTCCCCACAGCCCCTGGCAACCACGAATCCACTTTCTGTCTCTATGGTTTCACATAAATTGAGTCATACAATATGTGGCCTTTTAGGTCTGGCTGCTTTTACTTAGCCTGTTTTCAAAGATCACCATGTTGTAGCATGTATTAATACAACATTTCTTCTTATAGTTAAATAATATTCCATTGTATAGATATACCACAATTTGCTTTTCCGTTCTTTCTTTGATGGATATTGGGTTGTTTCTACCTTTTGTTTTTCTTTTTTCTTTTTTTATGATGGAGTCTTGCTCTGTCACCCAGGCTGAGAGTGCAATTGAGCGATCTCGACTCACAGAAACCTGTGCCTCCTGAGTTCAAGCCATTCTTGCGCCTCAGGCTTCCAAGTAGCTGGGATTACAGGAATGAGCCACCATGCCCAGCTAATTTCTTGTACTTTTAGTAGAGATGGAGTTTCACCCTGTTGGCCAGGCAGGTCTCGAAGTTCTAATCTCAAGTGATCCACCTGCTTTGGCCTCCCAAAGTGCCAGGATGACAGGCATGTGCCATTGTGCCCCAGACTTTTTTTTTTTTTTTCAGATGGAGTCTTGCTCTGTCACCCAGGCTGGAGTACAGTGGTGTGATCTGCAACTTCCGCCCCCCAGGTTCAAGTGATTCTCCTGCCTCAGCTTCCTGAGTAGCTGGGATTACAGGAGCCCCCCACTATGCCCGGCTAATTTTTGTACTTTAATAGAGACGGGGTTTCACCATGTTGGCCACGCTGGTGGTCTTGAACACCTGACCTCAGGTGATCCACCCGCCATTTTTTTTTTTTAAGAGATGAGGTCCCACTTGTCCAGGCTGGTCTTGAAATCTCAAACTACTGGGTTCAAGCAGTTCTCCCTTGGCCTCCCAAAGTGCTGGGATCTGTGATCTGTGGCATAAGTCACTGTGCCTGGTCTTACCTTTTGGCTACTATGCTTAATGTTGCTATGAACACGGGTGTACATAATGGTCTTTATGTGTGGATGAATATTTTCCCTTCTCTTGGCTACATACCTAGAAAGGGAACTGCTGGGTCATCTGGTAATTCTATGTCTAACATTTTGAGGAACTGCCAAGCTGCTTCCCAAAGCAGCTGCACCACTTTACACTCCCACCGGCAATGGGACAACTGCTCCGCATCCTCGCCAACACTTGTTATTGTCTCTTTAAATTTTTAGCTATCCTAGTGGAGGCGAAGCGGGATCTCACTGTGGGTTTGATTTTGACTTTGAGTTTTGAGGAAGGTAGGGACACTGAGGAAATGACTCACAGCCAAAGTGGTCACTGGAAAGGTTAACAGGACGGAGGATCAAGTGCTCAGGGTGGCAACACCATTAGGGCGTCCTGGCCTCCTCTGGTTCCCACTCGTTTCCAGGGCTTGCTTCTCCAGGGTCTCCACAGATTCTGTGGGTTGCCTGGTAGCTTTGAAATCAAGTCCTTTTCCACTTAAGCTAAGCAGAGGCAGTTTCTATTACAGCAAACCAAAGATCATGATTGACCCCAAATTCAAGCTGTCCTTCTTTTCCTATTTTAAGACAGGGTCTCACTCTGCTGCCCAGGCTGAAGCGCAGTGGTGCAAAGCGGCTCACTGCACCTCAGCTTCTCCAGACGCAAGTGATCCCCCACCTCAGCCTCCTGAGCAGCTGGGACCAAAGTCTCATGCCACCATGCCCACCTAAATTTTTTTTTTTTTTTTGAGACAGTGTCTTGCTCTGTCACCCAGGCTGGAGTGCAGTGGCATGATCTCGGCTCACCGCAACCTCTGCCCCCTGAGTTCAAGTAATTTTCCTGCCTCAGCCTCCCAAAGTGCTGGGATTACAGGTGTGAGCCACTGCACACAGCCACCTACCCACTTCCCATATGAAACACTTCTACTCAGACTCAGGAGGAAGAAGCATACGATGGCAGTGGTAAAGGAACACTAGAGGTCATTCCAGACGCCTTGTCTTGAGCCTGCAGCGTTCCCCAGGGTTGGCTGTACAAACCTTTGGTTCACAGAATGTATCTGGCTCTTGTGCAGCTCCCAGCTTTGGCTCCTTGGCCCCCTCCAGAGCCTGCTCCCCTCTGTACCTGGCCCTCCCTGACCACCTCACGGAAACCCAGTCCCCTCTGGGGATGCCCTCTCCCGGGGACCGGGCTTCTCCCTCCTGGCTCTGAGCACAGTTTGCAAGGCTACGGTAATGTGTTTGTTTACCATGTTCCCCGTAAAGTCCACAGCCACTCTCTGGTTCACCCCGAATAGTCAGCCCTCACATAGCGCCCAGCACACAGTCAGCGCTTGTTGAATTCATTTTTAGATGAAGTCTGGCTCTATCACCCAGGCTGGAGAGAATTGGCATGATCTTGGCTCACTGTAACCTCCTCTTCCTGGGTTCAAGTGATTCTCTTGCCTCAGCCTCCCAAGCAGCTGGAACTACAGGCGCCCGCGACCACACCAGGCTAATTTTTGTATTTTTAGTAGAGATGTGGTTTTGCCATGATGGTCAGGCTGGTCTTGAACTCCTGACCTCAGGTGATCCCCCCGCTTTGGCCTCTCAAAGTGCTGTCAGATTATAGAGGAAGAAATGAGACGCCTCCAGGGGAAGGGGATGGCGGCCACCCTCGCATTCAGGACACACGTGCTCCACTTCCCCATCTTCTCACAGGTGCAGGGAGAGCCGTGCTCCAGGCCCGGGGGCCACCCACTGTCCCCTCTCCAGGGCAGCCAGTCTGGCCAGTGGGCTGGTGCAGTCCGCAGCACATCCAGGTAGTGTGATGCGCTCAGCGGAGCCTGCACTCGCTGTGGTTGTGAAACTTGCTCCCCCCAGACAACTTCACCAGCTTTAAAAAGTGAGATATGCAAAAATAAATACAATGTTTATACTGATGTGTTTTGTGACTTCCAATTAAAAAAAAAGAGTACATGGGGAGGGGGCTCAAGCGATGGTCCGGGCCCTCTTGAGTCCGGGCAGCATCGATATTGGTTGCCTCGGAGCACCACCTGCGATTTCACACTCTCAGGGAGGGCAGTGACGCCAGTGCTGGATAACGGCCTTCCTGAGCCTGATGCCTCTCGTCTGGGCACTGACAAACGGGAGTCTGCCTTGGCATCAGCACACCCGGGAGAACACGAGCTTCAGGGCGCCGAGACCCACAGCTAACTGTCCCACCAGTCAGCATCATGCTGCCGCCGCTGGACAGGGCTGCATCAACCACCTTTTCTTTCTTTTTTTTTAAATATTCCTTCCAGCTAAGCTAGCAGAGGGCGGTTCCGTGACATATGAGCAGGGTGGCAACTGCCATCAACTCCCCGCACCCGGCATCTGTTTATTACAGTCAATTTGGAAATAGCTGCCCGCAGGGAAACTCCTGGCCAAATCCCCAAAGAACATGCTCAAGCCAAAAACACCAGTGTCTCAGGCAGCCACAGCTTGAGGACACAGATGTTTTAAAAAAGACCTTTTTGTTTGCATCACCTCGAAGCGCAGCAGAGGGCCGGGTCTGCACAGGTCAGGCAGCCAGCAAGGGGACCCAGGTGCCGCGGCACCAGCAGGAGCATTTGTTCAAGAATTGAAAGGCACAGGGCAGATTGTGGAAATGATTCAGCGGTGACTGAGTCAGAAGGGGCCACAGATTTCATTTTTTAAAACTTTATTTTGAAATAATTTTAGGCTTGCCAAGATAGTGCCATGTTCCCTGGACCCCTCACCCGATTTCCCTAATGTGAACATCTTACACAACCGTGATACACTGACCAAAACTCAGAAATTTTGTGTGTTTCCTTCTTTTCTTTTTTTTTTTTTTGAGACAATCTTGCTCTGTCACCAGGCTGCGGTGCAGTGGTGTGACCTTTGCTCACTGTAACCTCCAACTCCCTGGTTCAAGTTGTTCTCCTGCCTCAGTCTCCCGAGTAGCTGGAATTACAGGTGCCTGCCATCACGACTGGCTAATTTTTTGTATTTTTAGTAGAGATGGGGTTTCACCATGTTGGCCGGGCTGGTCTCAAACCCCTGACCTTGTGATCTGCCCACCTCTGCCTCCCAAAATGCTGGGATTACAGGCACGAGCTACCTTGCCCGGCCTGTTTGAGACAGGACTTCGCTCTGTCACCCAGGCTCACGTGCAGTGGTGCAATCATGGCTCACTGCAGCCTCCATCTCCCAGACTCAAGAGCTCCTCTGGCCTCAGCCTCCCAAGTAGCTGAGACCACAGGCATGCTCCACCACGCCCAGCTAATTAAAAAAAAAAAAAATGTTTTGTAGAGACAGGATCTCCCTATGTTGCCCAGGCAGGTCTTGAACTCCTGGGCTCAAGTGATCCCCCCAGCTCAGCTTCCCCAAGTGCTGGGATGACAGGCATAAGCCACTGCGCCCCGCCCAAAACTCAGAAATTAACGTTGGTGCAAGACTATTAACTAAACCACAGGCTTGAGCTGGATTTCACCGGCTTTCCTATTCATGTCCTTTTTCTGTTTCGGGAATGGGTCCAGGTGTCCACACTGCATTTAGCTGCCATGGTTCCGTCTCTTCTGATCTATGAGAGTTTCTCCATCTTTCCTTGCCCGTCAGACCTTGGCATGTTTTTGAAAAGTGCTGGTCAGGTGTTTGGTACAGATTTGTAGTATTTGTAGAAATGAGTGGGAACGAGTACCCTTGGCCTACAAGGCAGAGGTGGGGTGGCGGGCACCCTGTGGGGCAAATCCAGGCTGCTGCCTCTGTGTGCAGGTCTTCAAGCTAAGAATGGGTTTCACATTTTTAAACGGTTGGAAAAAAAAAAAAAGACACAAAAGACAAATAATATTCCATGATACGTGGAAATTATTATGAAATCCAAATGTCGGGGTCCATAGGTAAAGCTGGGCTGGGAGGCAGCCAGCCACAAGTATTCTTTTCTGTGTTGTCCCTGGGGCTTCTGCACTACATGGCAGGATTGGGAAGTCACTACCGAGGCCCTTTCGCCCCAAAAGCCTCAATATTTACTCCCTGGCCCTTGACAGGGGAAGTTTGCCCGCCCTGACAAGGGCCCGGTGAGGACCTGCCATTCGCTTTCATTCCAAAGCTAAGTCACCTATGAAAAAAGCACAGAGCAGCTAGGCGCGGTGGCTCACGCCTGTAATCTCAACACTTCGGGAAGCAGAGGAGGGTGGATCACCTGAAGTCAGGAGTTCAAGACCAGCCTGGCCAACATGATGAAACCCCGTCTCTACTAAAAATACAAAAATTAGCTGGGTGTGGTGTTGCAGGCTGTAGTCCCGGCTACTCCGGAGGCTGAGGCAGAAGGATCACTTGAACCCAGAAGGCAGAGGTTGCTGTAAGCTGAGATTGTGCCACTGCACGGCAGCCTGGGCAACAGAGCGAGACTCTGTCTCAAGAGAAAAAGAAAGAGAGGAAGGAAGGAAGGAAGGAAGGAAGGGAGGAAGGAAGGAAGGAGGAAGGAGGGAAGGAAGGAAGGAGCATGGAGGCTTCAAATTCATTCACTCCATCATTCCACAAATACTTGCTGAGAGCTCATCGTCAAAACTAGGAGAGACGGCCGGGTGCGGTGGCTCACGCCTGTAATCCCAGCACTTTGGGAGGCCAAGGCGGGTGGATCACGAGGTCAAGAGATCGAGACCATCCTGGTCAACACGGTGAAACCCCGTCTCTACTAAAAATACAAAAACATTAGCTGGGCATGGTGGCGCGTGCCTGTAATCCCAGCTACTCAGGAGGTCAAGGCAGGAGAATTGCCTGAACCCAGGAGGCGGAGGTTGCGGTGAGCTGAGATCGCGCCATTGCACTCCAGCCTGGGTAAAAAGAGCGAAACTCCGTCTCAAAAAAAAAAAAGAAAACTAGGAGAGACCCCTATTTGAGCAAACGGTAACTCCTGCTCAAATTCTGAGGTTGAGGGAGGTTACTTTGCACCAGATGTCTTCCTGATTCTCAGGCACAGTTTCTGCTGTGATGACAATAGCCGCCGTTGTATTTGGAGCTCTACCCTGTGCCAATGACGCTTTACTCACACCGTCTCTTCTCATCCGCACCACCATCGCAGGAGTTGCTCCAGTAGGAAACTGAGGTCTAAGAGCTTAGCCACACCCAAGGGTGCACAGGTGGCTAGAAAGTTGCAGAAGCTGAACAGGAGGGCGGCAAGTCAGTGGGTTCCCGGCGCAGAATGCTGTGTGGGCGAGGCCCTCACCTGCAGGTGACTGGGGGTCTGCAGCAGAGAGCTGGCACTGGGGAGGCTCTTGCTGGTGCCTGATCCAGAACGCACAAACCGGGATGTGAGAGTCAGCCGGCCACAGGCCCTGTGCGGAACGCACAGGAATCTTTCTGCAAAGGAGCATCACAGTGTGTTTCTGATATTCCGCGTTTAGTCCCTAAGTGTGATGCACACGGGAGCTCCACGATGCTGTCTCCTTTGCTGTCCCCTCCTGCTGTCGCTGCCTTGCCGCCTCCCCTGCCAGGAGCCTGAGCTCTCTTTGCCGTGCCCTCTTTCCTGCTGATGGCACCAGGCTGCTAGGGCCTCCCTTTTCTCACCTGTGTGGCCACCAGGCTGGGCCTGCCCTGACAGGAGGTGAAGAGGCCCTCCTGGGGCTGAAAGGGGCTGCCCTGCCTTTGTCAAGGAAGTTGGGGCACAACAAAACACAAGCACCTTGGCCGGGCACAGCGGCTCACACCTGTACTCCTAGCACTTTGGAGGCTGAGATGGGTGGATGACCTGAGGTCAGGAGTTCGAGACCAGCCTGGCCAACAGGATGAAATCCCATCTCTACTAAAAATACAAAAATTAGCCAGGTATGGTGGTGCACGCCTGTAATCCCAGCTACTTGGGAGACTGAGGCCAGAGAATCACTTGAACTGGGGAGGCTGATGTTGCAGTGAGCCGAGATCACACCACTGCACTCCAGCCTGGGCAACAGAATGAGATTCCGTCTCAAAAAAAAAAAAAAAAAAAATTAGCTGGGTGTGGTGGCTGGTGCCACATTCCTGCAATCCCAGATACATGGACGGCTGAGGCATATGACTCACTTGAACCCGGGAGGCGGAGGTTACAGTGAGCTGGGACTGCGCCACTGCACTCCAGCCCGGGTGGCAGAGCAAGACTCAGTCTCAAAAAAACAAAAACCAAAACACCCCACAGACACCTGCAGAAAGAGGCCCCCAGATAAGAAGGGTCCCCTGGCAGGCTGGGCTGGGTGTGGGGCGGCAATGCCATTCATGCCAATCCTGCTGTCCATGGTGATTTTGGTCTCCTCGGTGAACATGACCATAACCATGATCCATAACCAGGGCTCTACCTTCCCCTCCTGACTCCAGAGGAGACACTAAAGCTGGATGGGCAGAGAGAGAGCATCCGCCTGCCCAGGGCAGTGTCCCAGCTTACTGAGCCCGCCCGCCACAGTGGGTCCAACTAACCACAGGTCAGTTCTGCTCAAGACAATTAGAGTACACCCCGTCAATCGGAACCAAATCAGAGGGCGCCAGATTCAACGAACAAAGCCCGCCGTTGGTGTCCAGATTGCATCTAATTCTGAGTTGTTTTTTGAAGAGAACAAGTCATTTGAGAGTTTCTTGTTCCCTAAAATGTCCCCAGGAACTTTTTAACTGGCTTGATACTAGATCTCCTAAGCCCTCAGCAGCTGCAAAATTGATTCATAAAGCTTGTTTTTCTTTTCATGTTTTTTAAAAAGAACAAAATGTAAACTAGGTTGCAAAGCCCTGGTGACACGGTCTGACAAGCTAGCGCCAGCAGCACCTTGGCCCGTGCTGTCTGCCCCAAGGTCACAGTGACACAGCCTGGTTTGGGGTAGACAGTTCTGTTACATGTTCCGGGGCATTCCAAAGACTCACTGTGCCAGATTTCCAGCTGGACCCCACGTAGTGGAGGGGGCTTCGTGCATGAGTACCGATGTGGTTGTCATTGTTTCTCTGCCGCAGAATGTGCCTTCAGAGAAAGCCACTTTAAGCGGATCCGAAATGTTATCTTAGATGCTGGTTTCTCTAGGGAAGAAGCTGGTCTGGGGGGTGTGCTGGGCGGGGCGTGTTGGAGAATGACTTCACTTTTGCCTGAATGAGACCTCAGAATGGGTGACAAAATTCTAAAGTCAGCCTGTAACTCTCATCTGTTCACACTACAATGCTATGCTGTTTTCAAGGCCAAAATCTTGCTATAAACTTAGTAACATCCCCTAAATGTCCCAGAGCTGGGGAACCGGCCCCGCGGCCCAGCGGAGTGTGAGGTGGCCAAGCCACCACACTGGTGAGTGTGGGTGCGAGAGAGGCCCCAGCCTCTGCTGGGCGGGACTATTCTGTGGTTTCTGGCCCAGGTGCAGCGTGAACGGATTCGGGGGGGGCTCAGAAGGGCTTCTGCATTTTCCTGGCAGCTGCCACTGGGGTTACGCATGGCTAGCGATGCTCTTTATAACGGCCACACACCGCCGTTTGGGTGTTTTGCTGATAAGAAGCCACAATCCGGGACTCTCAGGAGCCTGACACACCCGGCACTCCCACCCCACCCCACACCAGGCAGGGGTGATCCACACTGGGCCACACTGGGTGGAGGGTCCAGGCAGCCCTGCAAGGAAAGGGGATGAGGCCATGGACCATCATTTCCCTGGACCATACGTGTCGTGAGGCAGGTCTGCTGCAGGCTGAGGACCCCTCTGCCCTGAGACCACGCCCCTCTGTATTCCGTGCCACCCCATGCAGGCGGCATCGCCAGAGACCCAGGGATCCAGCCACCAAGTATATCCAGCTGCCAGGGTTTTTCTTGCCTCCGCCCACTTTTCTATTTCAGAAACAGTGGAATGTCCAACTTTGTGAATTCCATTGCTCACCAGAAATTTGCTTTAATGTCTAAATGTTCTAAAGATGGGGGGGGGGAAGGGAAATACATAAAAAGCAGTGCCTCATGAAAAACATAGCAAGTGCATCCACACACATCCAAAGTCTTTTGTGCTTTAAACATTCTTGATAACTTCACTGACCATCCTGGCCGGAATCTTCTGAAATGGTTAAGCCAAGAATTTCAGTTGCGAATATTTCTGCAGTGATTTCGTCCGGAAGCTCTTCTTCAAGGCAAATTTCTGAACCTAGCCAAAACAAGAAAAGAACACCAAATGCCTTCATGATAATTACGTTTCTTTCTCTGTTGCCTAGGCTGGAGTGCAGTGAGCAATCGTAGCTCATTGCAGCCTTGATTTACTGGGATCAAGTGAGACTCTTACCTCAGCCTCCCAAGTAGCTGGGACTACAGGCACACACCACCACACCCAGCTCATTAAATTTTTTTTTTGTATAGACGGGATCTTGCTATGTTGCCCAGGCTGGTCTCAAACTGCTGGCTTCAAGTGATCCTCCCACCTCAGACTCCCAAAGTGCTGGGATTACAGCTACCACACCCGGCCACCATGATTACGTTTCTAACTCAGAAGGATTTTCCAAAAACACAAGGAAATGCTACTAAACAAAAAGAAGAGGTGCTTTGTGCTGTGATGTGGCTTTGATTCCTTGAAAACCTCTGGGTGGAAATTGGTTAAAAATCTCTCCTTTGCAGAAAAGAACATTGTTAACCAAATCTCTGCAAACCTCTCTGGAAAGCCTTAACCACATGGTATGACTGATTTTTCTGTTTCAAGGTACCTGGGATCACAGCATAAATATATAACAATTGGTAAAGGCACATTCTGAGATCCGAAGTACATGAAGGAATGGGGTAGGGAGAGCTTGCAGGTTGGGAATGACCCGTTAGATACTAGAGTCTGGAATTATCTGAGTTCAGGGACTTTGTTTACTTTGATGTGGGGAATGGATAACAAAAGGAGAGAGAAAAGGGAATGGGTGAGGGGCCTTTGCACCCTCCTCGGTCTTGGTGACGGTGGTGGGATCTGACCACCCCTGGGCTTGTCAGCAGAGGTGCTCCTGCACCTGTGAGCCTAGAAGAGCCGTTTAGATTGGTTCCTCCCGAGCTGAAAGTCACAACCCTAACTTCAGGTTCAGTGCACTAAAAGAAGGTGAAAAATACTTAGGCTATAGCAGGAAGGGAGAGGAGGATGACCTTTAAAAATCTGAAAGTTGGCCTACATGGTGGCTCACGCCTGTAATCACAGCACTTTGGGAGGCTGAGGTGGGCAGATCACGAGGTTAGGAGATTGAAACCATCCTGGCTAACAGGGCGAAACCCCATCTCCACTAAAAATACAAAAAAATTAGCTGGGCGTGGTGGCACGCACCTGTAGTCCCAGCTACTTGGGAGTCTGAGGCAGGAGAATCGCTTGAACCCAGGAGGCTGAAGTTGCAGTGAGCCGAGATCGCGCCACTGCATTCCAGCCTGGGCGACAGAGCAAGACTCTGTTTTAAAACAAACAAACACAAAAATTCGAAAGTTTTGGCAGCCTGCAGCTGAGCTTGTGCTGCCCACCAAGTTGTTGCTCTCTCCTTCTCCAAATCCTTCTCTCTCTTTTTTAAAAAAATTGAGCCGGGCGCGGTGGCTCAAGCCTGTAATCCCAGCACTTTGGGAGGCCGAGGCGGGTGGATCACGAGGTCAAGAGATCGAGACCATCCTGGTCAACATGGTGAAACCCCGTCTCTACTAAAAATACAAAAAATTAGCTGGGCATGGTGGTGCGTGCCTGTAATCCCAGCTACTCAGGAGGCTGAGGCAGGAGAATTGCCTGAACCCAGGAGGCGGAGGTTGCGGTGAGCCGAGATCGCGCCATTGCACTCCAGCCTGGGTAACAAGAGTGAAACACCGTCTCAAAAAAAAAAAAAATTGAGACAGGTTCTCACTCTGTTGCCCAGGCTGGAGTACACTGGCACAACCCTAATTCACCGCAACCATGAACTCCTGGGCCCAAGTCATCCTCCCACTTAAGCCTCCTGATTAGCTGGGCACCACTATGCCCAGATAATTGTTTTATTTTATTTATTTATTAATTTTGAGATGGCATTTTGCTCTTGCTGCCCAGGCTCACTGTAACCTCCACCTCCTGGGTTCAAGTAATTCTCCTGCCTCAGTCTCCCAAGTAGCTGGGATTATAGGCATGCACCACCATGCTTGGCTAAGTTTTGTGTTTTTAGTAAAGATGGGATTTCACAATGTTGGTCAGGCTGGTCTTGAACTGCTGACCTCAGGTGATCCACCCACCTCGGCCTCCCAAAGTGTTGGGATTACAAGTGTGAGCCACTGTGCCCAGCCTGTTTTATTTTTTTTGTAGAGATGGGATCTTGCTATGTTGCCGAGGCCTGTCTCAGATTCTGGGGCTCAAGCGATTCTCCTGCCTCCTCTCCCCAAAGTGCTGGGATTACAGGCATGAGCCATGGTGCCTGGCCCCCAAGTCTTTCCCGGCATACCTCTTCTTCTGAAACAGCTGCCAAACTGGATCCTCTACTGGTGGCCAACATTCACCCACCCCAGCTGGCAAGATGACAGATCAGTGGAACAAAAGGAAAAACAAGCCCACGCGCAACAAAAGGACGGACGGAGCGCAGGAACAAAAGCTTCATCTCTTCAGCGTGGCCACCACTCACTGGTCTTTCCATAACTTATTCGTGTGGGATTCCCAACAGACTTACTTTGTTATGTGCACAGTCTTAGGGAGAGTGGCTTCCACCAATCAAGAGAAATAAATGTACTTAAGTCTACAAGAAATTAGTGAGCCACGGCTACATGCCCAGACAAAGCCAGCCAGGGTACCTTTGACAGAGGAGGTTGCAGGCTCGGATTTCCATCCCTCAGGATTCAGGCCAAACAGCGAAGCAAAGCAATCCAACATCTCCTCCTCCGTCATGTGCTCACCTGTGTGTCATAGAGTAAGAAGGTGGTTGCTTAGCTCTTGGGGCTAAGCATACTCTCAGGGCTTGGGGGTTATTATTCAGAGGGCTTAAGGAGAATCATCCCACTTTTTTTTCTTTTATACAATTAAACAAAAAAATTTAGGCTGGATGCGGTGGTGCATGTCTGTACTCCCAGCACTTTTGGAGTCCAAGGTGGGTATATCCTTGAGATCAGGAGTTTGAGACCAGCCTGGCCAACATGGTGAAACCCCGTCTCCTTTGGGAGGCTGAGGCGGGTGGATCACGAGGTCAAGAGATCGAGACCATCCTGGTCAACATGGTGAAACCCCGTCTCTACTAAACTACAAAAAAAAATTAGCTGGGCATGGTGGCGCGTGCCTGTAATCCCAGCTACTCAGGAGGCTGAGGCAGGAGAATTGCCTGAACCCAGGAGGCGGAGGTTGCGGTGAGCCGAGATCGCGCCATTGCACTCCAGTGTGGGTAACATGAGTGAAACTCCGTCTCAAAAAAAAAAAAAAAAGAAAAAAAGAAACCCCGTCTCTACTAAAAATTCAAAAATTAGCTGGGTGTGGTGGCGCTACTTGGGAGGCTGAGACAGGAGAATTGCTTGAACCCTGGAGGTAGAGGTTTTAGTGAGCTGAGATCGTGCCACTGCATTCTAGCCTGGGCAACACAGCGTGACTCTGTCTCAGAAAAAAACAAACAAACAAAAAATAACTTTTTTGGTGGATATGAAGTCTTACTATGCTAGCCAGGCTGGTCTTGAACTCCTGGGCTCAAGCGGTCTTCCTGCCTCAGCCTCCCAAAGTGCTGGGATTACAGGTGTGAGCCACCATGCCAAGCCCTTTTTCTTTAGACACAAAGACAATCTGGAATCCCATAGTACTGTCACATATACTTCCTTAATGGTGTTAAACAGGGTCCTCCAGGCAGGGAAAACACGTGGGTCTGGCACAGAGAAATAAGGCAGCGTGCTGCTGAGACCAGGCTCTACATCATTTCAAATTCCTTCTTATCAGGACCACCCAGCTGGACTAGAATGAAAATGTCATCCAGAGAGAGTTTACTTGACATCCTCATGGACAATAATGAGAAACATAGTAGGTAAAAATTAAAAAGTTTACTTTGGTCTGGTTGCATTCCACAAATGCAATCCAAATCTTTTTATTCTTTTTTCCTTCTTTTTTTTTTTTTTGGCAGAGTCTTGCTCTGTCACCCAGGCTGGTGTGCAATGGCATAATCTTGGCTCACTGAAACCTCTGCCTCCCAGGCTCAAGTGATTCTCCTGCCTCAGCATCCCAAGTAGCTGGGATTACAAGTGTCCGCCACCACCCCCATTTAATTTTTGTATTTTTAGTAGAGATGGCGTTTCACCATGTAGGCCAGGCTGGCCTTGAACTCCTGACGTCAGGTGATCTGCCCGCCTCGGCATCCCAAAGTTCCGGGATTAGAGGTGTGAGCCACCATGCCCAGATCAACACAAATCTTATGACACCCTGTGAGATGGATCAGCTGGCATTTTTATTCCCATTTTACAAGTAAGGACGCTGAGTCTTGCTGAGGTTCAGGAAGCTGCAACACAAATTGCATTCTTCTGCTTTTTAGCTCCGGGTCCTTCCCATTACCTTGTACTTGCCAGGGATGCAGGTGGGTCAGCCAGATCCTTCGTGGCTCAAATCCGGTCAAATCACCTCTTTCATGAAAGACGGAGCTCCCACAGGGGCTGGCTCCCGACACTCAGTTCTCTACACGGGGAATGGCCCCAGGATGTTCCCAGACATCCCGGTGTATGTGCTTACCTTTGGTAACGAGCAGTTTCAGGAAGTCCTCTCTTCGGATGGCCTTTTCACCTTTGGAGTTGGTGTAACCGAGCACCTCAAAGCTCTTGTGGATGCCACTCAAGGTGTTACCAAAAGGTGGCCTGTGGTTAAGGTACACTCTGAGGAAATCTGGTAAGTTGATCTTGTCGATTAGCTTTCCGGTGTCCACATACTCCCCAAACTTGATTTCGTTAAATATATCCTCAATCTAGGGGAAATATATTTAAAACAGAGACCACAGTAAATAGAAAAGGCACCCGGATAGATTTCTAAAAATCAGAAAGTAGGGCTGGTGCGGTGGTTCACACCTGCAATCCTAGCACTTTGAGAGGCTGCGGCTGACAGATCACTTGAGGTCAGGAGTTCAAGACCAGCCTGACCATCATAGTGAAACCCCGTATCTACTAAAAATATAAAAATTAGCCAGGCACAGTATGAGAATTACTTGAACCCCAGAGGTTGAGGTTGCGGTGAGCCAAGATCATGCCACTGAACTCCAGCCTGGGTGACAGAACAAGACTCTGCCAAAAATAAAAATAAAATAAAAATTGGAGAGTAACAGACAGATGTTCATGGTTAGCTTAGAACATGTCTGTCATGGGTTGAAGTCCTAACCCCCAGGACTTCAGAATATGATCTCGTTAAAAAGAGGGTCAGTGCAGATAGGATTCGTTAAGATGAGGTCATGCTGGATGGAGTAGGTGGGCCTTTACTCCAGCATGGCAGGCATCCTTTTAAGAAAAGGAGAGAGTGCTCAGGCGCAGTGGCTCACACCTGTAATCCCAGCACTTTGGGAGGCTGAGATGGGTGGATCACCTGAGGTCAGAAGTTGGAGACCTGCCCGGCCAAAATGGTGAAACCCTGTCTCTACTAAAAATACAAAAATTATGCAGTCATGGTGATGAGCACCTGTAATCTCAGCTACCTGAGAGGCTGAGACAGGAGAACTGCTTGAACCGGGGAGGCGGAGGTTGCAATGAGCTGAAATTGTGCTACTGCACTCCATCCTGAGTGACAAGAGTGACACTCCATCGCAAACAAACAAAAAAAAAGAGACAGAGAGAGAGAGAGAAGATGACCATGGAAGGCAGAGATCAGAGCGATGTAGCCTTAAGCCAAGGAATGCTAAGGACTGCTGGTACCCACCAGCAGCTGGAAGGGGCTAAGAAGGACTCTGTTCTTCTCAACAGTTTCACTGGGAGCGTGGCCCTGTTAACACCTTGATTTCAACTTCTGTGAGAGAACAGATTTCTGTGGCTTTAAGCCGCCCAGCTTGCGGGACTTTGTTAAGGCAGCCCTAACACTGTGTCAAATTTCTCAACACTGGCAATGAATACATCAGAAGCACTGGCATGAACTCGACTTCACGTGATCACCTTGCACCTAAGGACTGATAGTGCATCAACTACTTCCCTACCTGTGAGAAGATATTCCCTTCATTTTAAAGATAGAAGCATCAATAATTTAGAAATTAGTCTATCTGAATAGGAAAATTTAGTGTAAAAGCCAAATATAGAAACTATGTTCCCAGTAAGTTTCTTTAGACAATTAACTGTACTGGCCGGGCGCGGTGGCTCAAGCCTGTAATCCCAGCACTGTGGGAGGCCGAGGCGGGTGGATCACGAGGTCAAGAGATCGAGACCATCCTGGTCAACATGGTGAAACCCCGTCTCTACTAAAAATACAAAACATTAGCTGGGCATGGTGGCGCGTGCCTGTAATCCCAGCGACTCAGGAGGCTGAGGCAGGAGAATTGCCTGAACCCGGGAGGCGGAGGTTGCGGTGAGCCGAGATCGCACCATTGCACTCCAGCCTGGGTAACAACAGCGAAACTCCGTCTCAAAAAAAAAACAAAAACAAACAAACAAAAAAAAACTGTACCATGATTCCTTTTTCCTTTATTTCCAATTTTACTCTGCAACATTTGATATGTACAACAGATTATATGTAACATATATGTAACTTATATGGTATAATTATTATTATTTTTTGAGACAGAATCTTGCTCTGTTGCCCAGGCTTGAGTGCAATGGTGCGATCTTGGCTCACTACAACCTCTGCCCCCCGGATTCAAGTGATTCTCCTGCCTCAGCCTCCCGAGTAGCTGGGACTACAGTCAGGCACCACCACGCCCAGCTAATTTTTGTATTTGTAGTAGAGATGGGGTTTCAGCATATTGACCAGGCTGGTCTCAAACTCCTGACCTTGTGATCCACTCACCTTAACCTCCCAAAGTGCTGGGATTATAGGCGTGAGCCACCGTGCCCAGCCTATATGGTATAATTTTTATTTTGCCACAAACAATGTTAACACCCTGAATGGTATAATTTTTTAAATGAACACCTAAGAAACCATCAGTCATTGAAAAGATCAACAGAATTGACAAATCTTTATTTGCATTTTTTAAAAAACTGTTTTCTGGGTAATGTGCCATGGAGAGCAAATCTTTAGCTAGATTAATAAAGAAAAATAAGAGAAGAAGCTCAAATTTCTAAAATTGAGAATGAAAGAGATGACATCAGTACCAGCCCTATGGAAATAAAAATGAGCATAAGAGGTCAGGCACAGTGGCTCATGCCTGTAATCCCAGCTTTGGAAGGCTAAGATGGGTGGCTCACTTGAGGTCAGGAGTTTGAGACCAGTCTAGCAAACATGGTGAAAATTATCCAGGAATGGTGGTGTGTGCCCAAAATCCCAACTACTCAGGAAGCTGAGGCAGGAGAATCACTTGAACCTGGAAGGTGGTTGCAGTGAGCCAAGATCATGCCACTGTACTCCAGCCTGGGAGACAGAGTGAGACTCTGTCTCAAAAAAAAAGAGCAGAAGACAATTCTACGAACAATAGCATGCTAACAAATTAGATAACTTCAATAAAATAGAAAAATTTCTACAAAGATACAAATGACCAAAACTTACTAAAGAAGAAACAGAGTATTTGAACTGGCCTGTAAAAAGAAGAGAATTTGAATTGGTCATTTAAAAATATTCCACAAAGAAAAGCCAAGGACCAGATGCCTTCACTGGAGAATTCTACTAAATATTTAAACAAGAACGTTGGCCAGGTACAGTGGCTCACACCTGTAATCCCAGCACTTTGGGAGACCAGTGTGGGTGGATCACGAGGTCAGAAGTTCCAGACCAGCCTGGCAGTGAAATCCCGTCTCTACTAAAATTACAAAAATTAGCCAGGCGTAGTGGCCCATGCCTGTCGTCCCAGCTACTCAGGAGGCTGAGGCAGGAGAATTACCTGAACCCAGGAGGGAGAGGTTGTAGTGAGCCAAGATCATGCCACTGCGCTCCAGCCTGGGCAACAGAGTAAGACTCCATCTTGGGAAAAAAAAAAAAGAAAAGAATACTAATTTTCCACAAACTCCACAAAAATAAAAGAAAAAGGAATGCTTTCCAATTCATTCCACAAGGCCAGCATTCTCCTGAGACCAAAATCAAAGATATCACAAGAAAACGACACTACAGACCAAGGTTTCTTATGACTTTAGATGTAAAAATCCTCCAGAAAACACAAGAAATTGAATCCAGGAGCATACAAAAGGATTGTGCACCATGATCAAGTGGGATTTATCCCAGGAATGCAAGGTTGGTTTAACACATGAACCTCAATTAATATAATACATTATTATTAAAGAATAAAGGACAAAAAACACATGATCATCTAAACAGACACAGAAAAAAAGCATTTGACAAAATCTAACAACTTTACATGATAAAAACATTCAACAAGCTAGGAATAGAAGGAAGCTTCCTCAACCCAATAACGAGTATGTGTAAAAAACCCACAGCTAACAGCATACTTAATGATGAAGGACTCAATGCTTTCTCCTCCTAAGATCTGAAAAAAAGACAAGGATGTCCACTCTCACCATTTCCCTTTTTATTTTTTCTTTCTTCCTTCTTTTTTTTTTTTTTTTTTTTTTTTTTTTGAGACAGGGTCTTATTCTGTCACACAGGCTGGAGTACAGTGAGGCAATCTCAGCTCACTGTAGCCTTGACTCTCAGGCTTAAGATCCTCTTACCTCAGCCTCCAGAGTACCTGGGACTACAGGTGTGCTGCTCAACCATGCCTCGCTAATTTTTGTACTTTTGTAGAGACGGGTTTTACCATGTTGCCCAAGCTGGTCTCAAACTCCGGGGCTTAAGCAATCTGCCTGCGTCTGTTTCCCAATGTGCTGGGATCACAGGCATGAGCCACTGTGCCTGGCCTTCACCATTTCCATTCAACACTGTACTGGAGGTCCTAGCCAGGGAAATTTGGCAGAAAAAGAAGATAAAAACCACCCAGAATTGAATGGGAAAAGCAAAGCTATCTCTATTTGCAGGTAACACATTCTTGTATATATAAAAAAAAACACACTAAAAACTATTAGAACTGGTAAACAACTTCAGCAAGGTTGCAGGGTATAAAATCAATAATATAAAAATCAATTATAGACCAGGTGCAGTGGCTTACCCCTGTAATTGTAGCACTTTGGGAGGCTGAGGCTGAAGGATTGCTTGAGGCCAGGAGTTTGAGACCATTTTGGGAAACATATTAATAGTAAGACCCTGCCTCTACAAAAAACAAAAAATTAATCAGGTGTGTGGCACACACCTGTGGTCCCAGCTACTCAGGAGGCTGAAGTGGGAGGACTGCTTGAGTCCACAAGTTTGAGGCTGCAGCGAGCCATGATCATGCCACTGCACCCCAGCCTGGGACACACAGGGAGACCCTGCCTTAAAAAAAAAAATCAACTGAGGCCAGGCATGGTGGCTCATGCTTATAATCCCAGCACTTCGGGAGGCCAAGGTGGGCAGATCACCTGAGGTCAGGAGTTCAAGACCTGCCTGGCCAACATGATAAAACCCGGTCTCCACTAAAAATACAAAATTAGCCAAGCGTGGTGGTGCATGCCTATAGTCCCAGCTACTTGGGGGGCTGAGGCAGTAGAATCACTTGAACCTGGGAGGCAGAGGCTGTAGTGAGCAGAGATAGCGCCATTACACCCAGCCTGGGTGACAAATGCAAAAATCTAACTAAAAAAAAAAAATCTATTTTATTTATTTACACATTTGCAGTGAACACCACAAGAAGTATAATAAATCAATAAAACAATTCCACTTATAATAGGATTAAGAAGAATAAAGTACTTCGGAATATATTTAACAAAAACTGTAAGATTTGTGCTCTAAAACTACAAAATATTGTTTAAAAAAGAATTAAAGAAAACATAAGTAAATGGAAAGACATTCCATATTCAAGGATTGGGAGACTTAAATTGTTTTTTTCTTTAAGAGACAGAATCTTGCTCTGTCACTTAGGCTGCAGCACAGCTGCCTGCCAAAATTCAGGGATACAGGAGTGCGCAATCACGCCTGCCTTTTTTTTTTTTTTTTTTGAGAGATGATGGCCAGAAGCACTGGCTCACTCTTCATCATCTCAGCACTTTGGGAGGCTGAGGCAGGGGTATTGCTTGAACTCAGGAACTCGAAACCAGCCTGGGCAACCTGGTGAAACTCTGTCCCTACAAAAAATACAAAACTTAGCTGGGTGTTGTGGCGCATGCCTTTGCATTCACCTGTGTGCTGTTCCCGCAGGCCCTCTCACTGCCTCCTTGCCCCATGTACCTGCATCTGAATTTTCCTTTTGCACATGGGCGGTAATAATTTTAAAACACACAGAGATTGCTTCCTTTTGCTTTAAAGACGCCTTTAAACGGAGATCACCTTAAACCCAGTGACTTGTTGCTCTCAAGTTGTCACCCACACGGGTACAGAATGCTGGCACAAGGCATTTCATTCACTTTCAGACTTTTTATTTGAGACAGAGTTTCACTCTTGTCGCCCATGCTGGAGTGCAATGGCGTGATCTCGGCTCACCACAACTTCCACCTCCCAGGTTCAAGTGATTCTACTGCCTCAGCCTCCTGAGTAGCTGAGATTACAGGTATGCATCACCATTCCTGCCTAATTTTGTATTCTTTTAATAGAGATGAGGTTTCTCCATGTTGGTCAGGCTGGTCTTGAACTCCCAACCTCAGGTGATTCACCCACCTCAGCCTCCCAAAGTGCTGGGATTACAGGCGTGAGCCATGGCGCCCGGCCCACTTTCAGACTTCAGTTGCTTAGATTCATGCATCCGTATGAAGCAAAAAGAAAATGCGGCAGCTTTTCACTGCAAGAACTTTAAAACACTCTCCAGTGTGGTTGCACCAGGCCACTCACCTTAGAGCATGCACAGCTTCTCATCAGAGAGAAAAGCTGTGACTCCAGGCTCCTAAATACCTTCTAGATAAGGCCTTTCCTTTTAACCACTAGCAGATGATCAGGTGATTGTGCTACTATTGCTGACCCCTAGAGAACCCAGACCCATGAGATCTTTTAGATGTTCATTCTTTGTAGCTTTAAAAAATAATATTTTTAAAAATTCCCCTTCTCATTTGGAAAGTCATTCCTTGTGTATTTTCTAATTTTTCTAGGATGAGCAAAGGGTGCTGACACGTCTAGGTTTAAGTGGAACTGTGGTGCCAGTTAACACACGACTTCTCACAGGACATCTCATGTCACAGGCAAAACACGAGGAAGAAAGAAATAGAATAATTAAAGAAAGAAAACTGTTCCTCACTGCCATCAGCCTCTCTCTCTGCAGTATTTTTGTACCGTGTGTGTAGCAGTCAGCTGAAATGTGGAAACTCCAATTATACCAGGGAAAGGGCTAGGAATTAGTAACTTATCTTAGCATTTACATTTTAAATTAAGGTATTTCCCAACAAACTGTGGGGTTTGGAATTTTACAAAGAAAGAATAAGAGCAATAGAAAAGTGGGAAATAATTTGCTTCCTCTCCCTGCTACTCCCACCAAAGAATAGGCATTCTACTTTGGTCTCTGGGTGAACCAGAACATTAATCTATATTTGTACACAATATTTATCAATCGGTAACCAATTTCTCCCTGTCCCACTTAACAAATGTGGGACAAAAATTCAGAGGACACCAGTTTGAAGCAGTGCCAAGTTACCAACCTGTCTCAAGTACCCTTCACCCTTACATCTTGGTCTGGCCTCAAGTATCAATAAAAAAATAAAAATCTCTTGTAATCCAGCCAGTCACAATGTTTTTGAAAGATCTGGGGCACTTCCTTCCTATTTTTTCTATGCATATAAAATACATGTGCATTTATTTACAAAACTGGTATAAACAACTGCTTTTTTCCATAAACACTGTATCTAAGTAATCACCTAGTATTTTCAGAAATGCCACATATTCTCAAAGCAACATTCCAGGTCAAGCATGGTAGCTCATGCCTGTAATCCCAGCACTTTGGGAGGCCAAGGTGGGAGGATGGCTTGAGCTCAGGAGTTTGAGACTAGCCTGGGCAACATAATGAGACCTTATCTCTACCAAAATTAAAAAATTAGGTTGGGCACAGTGGCTCACACCTGTAATCCCAGCACTTTGGGAGGCTGAGGCAGGTGGATCACAAGGTCAGGAGTTCAAAACCAGCCTGACCAACATGGTGAAACCCCATCTCTACCAAAAATACAAAAATTAGCCAGGTGTGGTAGTGTGTGCCTGTAATCCCAGCTACTCAGGAGGCTGAGGCAAGAGAATCATTTGAACCTGGCAGGCAGAGGTTGCAGTGAGCCAAGATCAAGCCACTGTACTCCACCCTGGGAAACAGAGCGAGGTTCCATCTCAAAAACAAACAAACAAATAGGTGTGGTGGCAGTCCTAGCTACTGGGGATCTCATGCAGGAGGATTGCTTGAGCCCAGGAAGTCAAGGCTACAGTGAGCCCTGATTGCACCACTGCACTCCAGCCTGGGCCACAGACTGAGACTCTGTCTCAAAAAAAAAGTAACATTCCAGGAATGTCCTTTTCAAGTAACATTGGCTACAGATACAAATTAACTATAATTGATATACAATTGATATTATTATAATAGTTGTAAATGGTAACACTTTCATATATAGCATTTACTGAGTTTATACTATGTGCAATTGCCTGTTAAATCATGTATAATTTTATGTAGGAAGAAAACGCTATCCAGTAGCAATTATTTGCATATTACACTAAAACATTTTGACAATATTAATATATACGAATGCCACTGTTCACCATGAGGTAGTAGAGGCGGGGGCTGAAAGAGCAATCTTTGATGATAGGCCTATCTCTGGCGCTGCCATTTTCTGCCTATACGACCTTGAGTGAGTTAATGACATTCCTTATCCTCAGTTTCCTCATCTTGAAAAAGCAGGGAATATAGTAATACGTATGCATTGGGCTTTTTTGAAGCTTATTGAGATGATGTATGTAAAATGGTTAACATAATGCCTAACACATAGCAAGCACTCAACAGACAGTAATTATTCTGATGACTATTATATTTTTCTATGCACTTGCTAATTAGAATACATGTAATCATAACATAAATTATAATTTGGCCAGGTGGGGTGGCTCACACCTATAATCTCAGCGCTTTGGGAGGCTGGGGTGGGTAGATTGCTTCAGAAGTTTGAGACAACATGGTGAAACACTGTCTCGACGAAAAATACAACAAATTGGCTTGGTGTGGTGATGCCCGTGCCTGTAGTCCCAGCTACTTGGAAGGCTGAAATGGGAGGATCACCTGAGCCCGGGAGGTGGAGGCTGCAGTGAGCCATGATTGTGCCACTGCAGTCCATCCTGGGCCACAGGAGTGAGGAGTAAGACCCTGTCTCAAAAAGAAAACAAAAGTAAATAATGTATATATAAATTCTCGATGTAATATACGATTTAACTTAGTTCAGAAACAGGAGACTAAGATGACAAAAGGAATTCATAAGGGCCTGAGTTACTCATACCCAGAGAGTTCCAAAGAGCTCAGCAAACATTCGCAGCACAAACCACTCAGCATGTGATTCACCTCTGACTCTCTCTTCCCGTATGACTGATCAAGAATCACTACTCAACAAGCACAGAGTTGGCAGCTTCGGCATCACTGATATTTCCTTCCTGAGCCGACTTCGAAAGTGTTCATTGAAAAGGCAGATTCTGCTACATGTCTGAACAAAGTTCATGCTTGGGAGAGGAACCTCGGAGCCGGAAATAGAACGTGGAGCTTGTTCTGAATGTCCCTGTATGAAGATGACTTGAGAGAAGCAGGAGTCCTGGCTGAGCGGCCCAGACACTCTGGTGGTCGTCAGTCAGCCTGGCCTTTGATTGGCATTCTCACGCCTGCCAAGGCAGGGCTTCATTCAGTTCATCTGGAGAGCTTAAACAATTCTGAGGCCCAGGTCCTGTTCCCTGAAATCCTGGTTTTTTTTTTTTGAGACGGGAGTCTCACTCTGCTGCCTAGGCTGGAGTGCAGTGGTGCGATCTCAGCTCACTACAAACTCCGCCTCCTGAATCCAACCAATTTTCCTGCCTCAGCCTCCCAAGTAGCTGGCTAATTTTTGTATTTTTAGTAGAGACAGGGTTTCACTATGTTGGCCAGGCTGGTCTTGAACTCCTGACTTCAAGTGATCTGCCTGCCTCGGCCTCCAAAAGTACTGGGATTATAGGAATGAGCCACCTCAACCAGCTGAGATCCTGATTTAATTGGTCCGGGGACCAAATTATTGGAAGCTCCTCATTCGAATGATTTGAATGTGTAGCCAAGCTTGAGAAACACGCTGGAAGGCAAGGGCTTGCAAACATCATCAGGCACCACGAAGATCAGGAGGTCTTGTTAAAACAGACAGCTGGTTCCACCTGCAGGGTTTCTGAGTCTGGGATAGGGTCTGACCATTTGCATTTCTCGTTAACTTCCTAGGTGACGTCAATCCTGTTGTTCTGGGGGCCACACTTTGAGTACTGCTGCTGTTAGACCACAGGGATTCATGAAGGTGATACTGGCGCCAAAATGAATCAGCCCCAAGCTTGTGACTTTCAGTAGAGAGTAATAATGGGTGGCAGCTGCAGTGCATGCTCTACTTCTTCGGGCTCACATCTGTTTTCCCCATTAAGCTATAGCCAGAGCTTTCATCTCCATTTCCCCGGCAGCTTAGTTCAGAACCTGGCACATTATAGAGGCTCAGAGAAATGTTGACGGATGGATGGATGGATGGATGGATGGATGGATGCTGAAGTAAATAATGTGGACACAAGTGAGGCCACAAAAAGAATTTCTCTTGAAACTCACAAGAGGCTTAGAATAATCATTTACTGCCCTTGTTAATTTCACTCGATTTACTAGTAGTTACTGAGCATTTGGTTTAGTGCAAAGCCAGTGAAGTGCAAATCACTCAATTATTACTAGAACAGTTCTGCATTCTGGTTTTCAATCTCAATTGCTGGTCAGCAAATATTTACTCAGCGTCTACTAAGTACCAGGCATAGGTCTGGGCCATGTGAAGAGACAGATATACACAAGGAAAGCGAATTAACAAACAGGCTCCATCACTGACATCCTCAGCCCTGGCTGCCTGGAAGAAACCCCTGGGGCTTTAAAAACTGTCCACGCTCAGGCTCCATCCCTAGGTTCTGTTGCACGAGGCTGGGGCCCAGGTGCAAAAATACTGATGTATTTTTTTTAAGTGCCCTTAAGTGATTTTAAAAGGTTGGCTACCGTGGCTCTAAAAGATTCAGTCTCAAGATGCAGCAGAACATCATCAAAAGTTGGAGGAGCTCTCAGCCAGGTAGGCTAGGGAAGGCTTCCTGGAAGAGGTGGGCCTACTGCAGAGCCATGAATGGTCTGGCCAGGAGGAGGTCAGGGAAGGTACTCCATGCTGGGGAACAAGTGTGAGGAGGAGAGTGCAGAGGAGGTGCCCATCTCGAGCCCATGCACCCCATTCTAGACCACACTCTGGGTACCTGAACCCAAGGCTTCTCTCCCCCAAATTACCTAAGCCCACTTCTGGGGCCCGTGGGGATCTCACCCTCCTGAGGGCAACCAGGGGGGCAGGGCAACCACAGGCCTGAAGGGTGGCCCGGGGCCACAGTTTGGAGGGTATAGAGAGCGGTCCACCTCCTGAATGGCATGCGCACAGTGGCCAGGGATGGAGCCAGGGCTGGGAGGACATGTGGGGCAGGCCCAGCCCGGCCCTGCATTCTGCCCATTCAGGTGTGAACTTTGAATCAGTTCATGTTGAAGGTTGAACTGTCAAGGGGGAATATTTGTTTAGCAGCTTGTTATTTGATTGGTAACTTTTCAACATTTAGAAATACAGCATTTGGGCCTCCACTGGCCCAACTGCTTCAGGCCTCAAGACCTGAGGGTGGCCTCTTGGTGGCCAGAGTCCCCTCAACCCTAGAGCATCTTACTTCCGCCTCTGTCATTGACAACACAGGTCTCTGGGTCTGTGATCCCTGCTGTCAGCCTCAGGAAGCCATTGATGTCCTCAGAATTATGTTCTAGAATTAAGTTTCATAATCTCCCTATTAAATGGAGAGGAACACCATACATCTGAACTGGGGCCATTCCTTGTTTTTATAAGCAGGCTCCTGGTGGGGACAGGTTTGTTTTTGTAATGGTTTCACGGACCCGCAGGGCTGGGAGCACTCACACTCCTCCTCACACCCACCTCCCAACACACAATACCATCTAGAACATCCTCAATCGATGGGGCACAGTCTCTTGTCCCCGCTCATCATCCTCACTCACACCCTCTCCTGGTCACCTCCCCTGCATCTCCTCGCTGACCCAGAGCAGGGAGCACTGGGCTAAGGAGGGGGCGGTCAGGGCTGGGCAGCGTCACTGCATGGCCACATCTGGAGACCCCTGTGAGCCCCCTCTGCTATTCATGCCACACTTTGACCCCAACTGCCGCATACCTCCCTCCAGGAACTAGATCTGCCTCTTTTTCCAGGAGTGGGGCATGCACGCACAGTTCTGCCTTCTGGACGAAGTCTCAGGTGATGGCAGCCAAGACCTGGCCTGGTGCTCTTGCCCACTGCCTTCTACTCCATGTGAACAACACCCATTCACAGTGCCCGTTAGGGCAACTATCACCCTGCCCCTCATCAGAACCCAGGCCTCAAACACCTCCAGGGACTCTTCCCTTCCCAGTGAATCTTTTTGTTGTGGTTTTGGTTTTTTTTTTGTTGTTTTTTTTTTTGAGATGGAGTCTCACTCTGTCACCAAGCTTGAGTGCAGTGGCACGATCTTGGCTCACTGCAACCTCTGCCTCCCAGGTTCAAGCGATTCTCCTGCTTCAGCCTCCAGAGCAGCTGGGACAACAGGCGTGCACCACCACACCCAGCTAATTTTTGTATTTTTAATAGAGACGGGGTTTCACCATGTTGGCCGGGCTGGCCTTGATCTCTTGACATTGAGATCTGCGTGCCTCGACCTCCCAAAGTGCTGGGATTACAGGAGTGAGCCACTGCACCCAGCCCCCAGTGAATATTTTTAAAGGCCTGAAACAGACATTTAAAAAGTTTTTTTAAGAAAAGAAAATAAGGGCCGGGCATGGTGGCTCACACCTGTGATCCTCCCAGCACTTTGGGAGGCTGAGGCGGAAGGATCATGAGGTCAGGAGTGCAAATCCTGATCTCATGATTTGGTGGTGAAACCCCCTCTCTACTAAAAATACAAAAATCAGCCAGGCATGGTGGCAGGTGCCTGTAGTCCCAGCTACTCAGGAGGCTGAGGCAGGAGAATCGCTTGAACCAGGGAGGTGGAAGTTGCAGCGAGCTGAGATCGCACCGAAGCACTCCAGCCTGGATGACAAGAGTGAAACTGCATCTCAAAAAAAAAAAAGGAGAGAAATAATACAGAGAAGCCATGGCAATGGCAAGTAACATTTCGATTCTAAGAACATTAATATTTTAAAAATACATTTTCCACCATCATTGTCATCCACCCTTTTATATCATAAAACCCGTAAAGATTGATACATGCTTGTTATGAAAAATTCTAATAATGGAAATATAAAGAAGAAAAATAATAAAATGCCCTGAAATTCCCCGTCCCTCATCAATAACCAGTGTTGGATGCCTGAACTTTTAGGCTTTTCTTCCTTCTTTGTACCAAATCATACATATGTAGGAACAGAACCTGGGGTCGGGAGTCAGCCAGCAGCTTGGTTCAAACCCTGGCTGTGCCCTCGGTAGCTGAGTGACTGTGCAATCTTCCTTCTCTCCCTAGGCCTCGCTTTCCCAGAGTGGTGTTATGCATTACTATCACTGGCATTCTTTTCTTTTTTTTTTTTTTTGAGATGGAGTCTCGCTCTGTTGCCTGGACTAGAGTGCAGTGGCGCCATCTTGGCTTACTGCAACCTCTGCCTCCTGCCTCAGCCTCCGGAGTAGCTGGGATTACAGGCGTGCACCACCATGCCTGGCTAATTTTTGTATTTTTAGTAGAGACGGGGTTTGGCCATATTGGCCAGGCAGTTCTTGAACTCCTGACCTCAGGTGATCCACCCACCTGGGCCTCCCAGAGTGCTGGGATTACAGGTGTGAGCCACCGCGCCCAGCCTCCATCACCTGCATTCTTTTTAATGGCTGAGTAGTAATCCAGGATTAATTTCTTTAAATGCTTCACATATGAAAAGCAGAAATAGTTTTGTCTTGCTCTGATCTTTCTGCAGGAAGCCCACCGCTCGCTGGGCAGGGGCCTGGCCGCGCACCCTCTGCTGGCCAAGGAGGCCTCCCCTAGAACACTGGGCCACTTCTTACCTTCAGGATGCAAACACCTGCTGATATTTACATTTCAGGCAAGACCCAACATACTGAGGGTTTCTCTTCAAAGTGCCAAATTCCAAATTCCCTCGGGGTCTTTATCAGAGCAGAAATTATCCCCGGGTGCCTCTTGGCTCAAATCCCCGCCCCCTCGTTATGGGTGAGGCTGAGCCACTCAGCCACACACCTCCCTCCCAGCTGGGACCATGCTTTAGCCATGAAGATTAGTGCATAGGGCTTTGGGGGATTTGTTTGCTTATCTTTCTTTCTGGTTTTTGTTCTGAATACAAAAGCAACACAAGCTACATGTCTATAGTTAGGAGAACTTAAATGTACAGAAATTATATATGAGGTCTCCCCAAATTTATAGCCACAACTGTCTCCCAAGGAGGGCAGACGCCACTGAATGAAAAGGTCTTTTATTTATAGAACCCCTAAATGGGTTTTTTTTTTTTTTTTTAAAACAGAGTCTCACTGTGTCACCCAGACTGGAGTGCAGTGGCAGGACCATGGCTCACTGCAGCCTTGACCTCTGGGCTCAAGGGATCCTCCCACTTCAGCAACTTGAGTAGCTGGAACTTCATGCATGTGCCACTACACCCAGCTAATTTAAAAAAAAATGTGGCCAGGCACGGTGGCTCACACCTGTAATCCCAGCACTTTGGGAGGCCAAGGCGGGAGGATCACCCGAAGTTCGGAGTTTAAGACCAGCCTGGCGAACGTGGCGAAACCCTGTCTCTACTAAAAAAAAAAAAAAAATTAGCCAGGCATAGTGTCACTGCCTGTAATCTCAGCTACTCAGGAGGCTGAGGCAGGAGAACTGCTTGAACCTGGGAGGTGAAGGTTGCAGAGAGCCGAGAGCGCTCCACTGCACTCCAGCCTGGGCCACACGGTGAGACTGTGTCTCAAAAAAATTTTTTTTGTAGAGACAGGGCTTCACTATGTTGCTCAGGCTGTCTTGAACTCCCAGGGACAAGCGATCCCCCGACTTTGGCTTCCCAAAGTGCTGAGAATGCAGGCAAAGAGCCATGGCACCCTGCCAGTCTCACTTCTTAATGGCTACTAAGTGTAGGTGTGCCTTATTTTATTAGTATCATCTCCTATCAATGGATATCAGGGTTGTTTTGATTATCAACAGAATAAATATGTGGCAACAATTGTCCCTTCAGGTCAGGTACGGTGCGGGGGGCCTGTAGTCCCAGCAACTAGGAAGGCTAAGGCAGGAGGCTTGCCAAAGCCCGGGAGTTTGAGACCAGCCTGGGTAACGTAGTGAGATCCCATCTCAATATTTATATATGTTATATGTTTAAAATCATTCCTTCCATATATACATCATTATGAACTCGGGTGCATTTTTCTGTACAAAAAAGGTACACTCTTTTTTTTCTTTGAGATGGAGTTTTGCTCTTGTTGCCCAGGCTGGAGAGAGGTGATAGGATCTTGGCTCACTGCAACCCCTCTCTCCCAGGTTCACGCAATTCTCCTGCCTCAGCCTCCAGAGTTGCTGGAATTACAGGTGTGCGTCACCACACCCGGCTAATTTTTGTATTTTTAGTAGACACAGGGTTTCACCATGTTGGCCAGGCTGGTCCTGAACTCCTGACCTCAGGTGATCCTCCCACCTTGGCCTCCCAAAATGCTGGGATTACAGCCTCCACGCCTGGTCAAGATACACTTTTAAAAGTGTTTGGGACTTGAATGTAGTTATAGGTCTAGGAAAAAAAAAACAACGCACATTTGTTGAGTCAAAAGATACACACCTTTTTATAGTTAAGCAAAAAAATAAATAGCAAACAAAATAAAAAGTTAAGCGACTATTGAATTATTCTCTAAATGCTCCTAAGCTATGCCAAAGCTCCTGAATATATCAGACACCCTGTCTTCCTCCGTGTTTCTGCTGTCAAATACGACCAATGGGCATCCTTGATTCATTCACTCATTCGATCAACATTTGCTAAGCATCCACCACCTGGGCACTTGCTGGGCACATACGTCTCTGCAGGACTAGGCTTAAGTTTATAGAACTAGGTGATTGCACTGATGTTAATTCCCTGCCCATACCTGTCAAGATTATACAACACTCTGCAAGCTAAAGAGAAGTGAAGCCGCAAGTAAGCGGGAAGTGAATGATATACTGAGCCCCATCCCAACATGACAGTCCAACATCCTGGAGGAAAAGGCACATTTAAAGATAGAGGATGGAACTGCCTTGTATGTGAAATTATCTGTAGAAACGGTGACACCTAAGCTAGGGGTCCTCCGATAACATTACACACACTGCAGATCTTCCATTTAAAAAGTGATTTCTAGGAGCAGCCCACCCTGACCACTTTGGCTGTGTTTTGCTCCTGAGCACAGCTTTCCGTGAAAGGAATCCTTCGGGGAGGTTATATTCTCCTATAATTTGGCTTCAGCGTACCACACCAACTAGCTTCCAATCCCCAAGACAGTTGTAATGACGTAAGAAAAACATCAATAATGTGTAGTCTTTGGGGTGCTGGTTTAAACCCTGCATCTGCGTCTTTCCTGTAACCAAGTGTGAACACGCTCCAGTAGCAAGGCATATACTCCAAGCAACTTTCTGAAGGAGGGGGAATGGTACATCTCAATAGGAAATGTTTCATTAACCTCGGTAAATCCTGGGCTAGTTTCAAAACCCTGAGAAGATTTTTTTTTAATCACTATAAATCTGACTTGAAAACAAAAGATCAGAATCTTCTCCCTGTGCAGCTTCAGACATAAACTAACTCGTCAGCTAATCGAGTCTGCACATGGATGTGGGGCACATTTGGAGCCTTCAGAAAACATCTCCAAAGAGCAAATGTGTTTTTTTAAAGTAGATTAAAAACCCTGGAGTCCAAGGGTGAGTGGGGCACTCGCTGAGTGGGGCTCCGAAACTCTCCTTTTGGGAGGGGGTGGCGTCAAGGAAACAACATCCAGGGCAAACCTTACAACCACTGTTTTTATTTCTTTCTGTCTTTATGTTTTTAAGTAATTGTCAATGTTTGTTACTTTATAACATTTGTTGCCAACTAACATTTTTTCGTATACCTTTTCTTCATCAGCAAGATTTTGATAGGTTAAGTTTTATTATTTTTTGCCAATGATGGGATAAATGAGTATATCTCTAATAGTTAGACTTCCTTAATTCTTTTTTTTTTTTTTCTTTTTTAAAGATGGAGTCTTGTTCTGTTACCCAGGCTGGAGTGCCATGGCACAATCTCGGCTCACTGCAACCTCTGCCTCCCGAGTTCAAGCAATTCTCTGTCTCAGCCTCCTGAGTAGCTGGGATTACAGGTACCCACCATTATGCCTGGCTAATTTTTGTATTTTTAGTAGAGACAGGGTTTCACCATCTTGGCCAGGCTGGTCTTGAATTCCTGACCTTGTGATCCACCCACCTCAGCTTCCAAAGTGCTGGGATTACAGGCGTGAGCCACCACACTGGCTTTTTTTTTTTTTTTTTTTTTTTTAGAGCTATGTTGCCCAGGCTGGAGGACAGTAGCTATTCACAGGCATGATCATAGCGTGCTGCAGCCTCTAACTCCTGGGATCAAGCGATCCTCCTGCCTCAGCCTCCAGGGTAGCTGGGACTCCAGTTGCACACCACCGTCCCCGACTAAAATTTTTTTTTTTTTTTGAGACAGGGCCTCACTCTGCTGCCCAGTCTGGAGTGCAATGGCACAACCACTACTCACTACAGCCTTGACCTTCTGCATTCAAGTGATCCTTTGATCCTTCCCACCTTAGCCCTCCAAATAGCTGGGACTACAGGTGCACGTTAACACACCCAGCTCACTTTTGTTTTAGTAGAGATGGGTCTCCTTTTGTTGCCCAAGCTGGTCTTGAACTCCTGGGCTCAAGTGATCATTTTGCATGGCCTCCCAACATACAGGGAATATAGGTGTGAGCCACTGTGCCTAGCCCGTTTTTAAATTTTTTAGAGGTGGGGGTCTCGCTATGTTGCCTAGGCTGGTCTGGAACTCTTGGCCTCAAGTGATCCTCCTGTCTCAGCCTCTCAAGTAGCTGGGGCTCCAGGCATATGCAGGACTTCCTTATTTCTATAGGAAGCAGAGATCAACGGGTTGCTCTGTGTTTACCCCTATTCTTAAGCACTGTGTGTGACAGGTGGGCACTGGTCACCAGGGCTAAATACCTCATCAACAGAGCAGGACAGCCCAGGAATTAAAATCAAGCATCCTGGCCAGGCGTGGTGGCTCATGCCTGTATCCCAGCATTTTGGGAGGCCGAGGCAGGCAGACCACCTCAGGTTGGGAGTTCAAGACCAAAATGACTAACATGGAGAAACCCTGTCTCTACTAAAAATACAAAATTACCTAGGCATGGAGGCTGAAGCAGGAGAATTGCTTGAACTCAGGAGGTGAGAGTTGCAGTGAGCCGAGATCGAGCCATTACACTCCAGCCTGGGCAACAAGAGTGAAACTCCATCTCAAAAAAAAAAAAATCAAGAATCCTGAATGATGTGGTATCAGCTACTAGAGAGGCTGAGGCAGAGGGATCACTTGAGCCTGGGGGGTTGAGGCTGCAGTGAGCTGTGATCACACCACTGGGCGACAGAGTGAGACCCTGCCTCTTAAAAAAAACATCCTGAACAAGTGAGAAGACTGCCATCAATTTGATGACATTTGGAGATTTATGTAAAGTATCTTTATCAGAAAATGAAGAAAATATAACATTTTAGATTTTGGAAAGGGTCTTGTGCACTAAGAAGCACAAGGTCAGAGAAACATTCCCATAAAGGGCTTCTGGAATGATGGATCCAGAGATGGGAATATCATGACAAAGACAAAAATATTGGGTGACATTTTAAAAAATTTGATGTGTGCCATGTACTGTACTAAATGGATACTCATTTAATCTTCACAGTGATTCCAGAGGTGGGCACTACTATTATGTTTATTTTGTAGATGAGGAAACTGAGGCATGGAGAGGCTCCAGAACTTGGCCAAGTCTTAACTGGCACGTGGTCACATTCAGGATCCAAACCCAGGGCTGCTTGACCCGGGAGCCTCCCCAGTGTGCCTCCATGGTTAGTGTTGACCTGCAGGTATCAGAGAGCTGCCAAAAGACTCCTCACCCACAGGAACTGTGAGAGGCATGGCCCACAATGGCATTTTGGTGACTTTCATAGAAGTGTGAACCTCAGATGCCCGCAGGCCTTGGGAAGGAAGGGAGCCTGGGTTTGAAAGGCCTCCTTGTGAGGCAAGGGTGCCTGGAACTTGCTTCAGAATAACCCGTGGGGCCGGGGCAGGTCAGTGAGTCTGGGCCAAACAGGAGTTGAGAATTACTGAAGCTGAAATTGACAGGAGTGGGGTGTGTGTGTCTGTGTGTGTCTGTGTGTGTGTGTGTGTGTGTGTGTGTGTGTGTGTGTGAGCGAGAGAGAGAGACAGAGAGAGGGAGAAAAAAAAAAAGAGAAAGAGAGAGAGAGAGTTTCACTCTGTTGCCCAGGCTGGAAGGCAGTGGCGTGATCACGGCTCACTGCATCCGTGACCTCACAGGCCCACGAAATCCTCCCACCTCAGCCTCCCGAGTAGCTGGGATCATAGGCACACGCCACCACACATGGCTGACTGTTTTACCTTTCGTCTCTAGGTCTCCCTATATTGCTTAGGTTGGTCTTGAACTCCTGGACTCAGGCATCCTCCTGCCTCAGCCTCCCAAAGTGCTAGGATTACAGATGTGAGCCACCATGCCTGCCCAAGAGTTCACTTTATTCTTTTCTCTGATTTTGTGTTTGCTTGGAATTGGAATTTTACAAAATAAAGTTAAAAATAAGAAAACGAGGGGCAATCCCATCAGCCTCTTAAGAGGAACACACTGACTCAACAGGAAATAGGGAAGAGCATCCCACTGAGTGAGCACCTCCGTGCACTGGGCACTGCACGGACCCTCACCATGTCATAAGGATGACAACACTTGAGAGCGCAGCCCTCTCCAGCCTTATCTCCAGAGAGGACGCCCATGCAGACCGCCACTTGCAGGGCTCGCCAAGCGGGACTGGGAACGGCAGCCAGGCTAGCTAGTTTGCACCAAGATGTGCTTCTTCCTTTCTCCATCTTAAAGTACCAGGTGTTAGGCCAACCAATCACCCGGAGAAATTGGGTATTTGGTTAGATAAACGTTGGGCTAAAAGCAGAAGCAGCAGAACCACAGATAGAGCCATGTGGATGAACTGCAGTGGGCATGGGAACCGGGAGACATTGGAGGCAGCATTTTGAATGTAAAATGAGAAGGAAATGAGGTCTGGGCATGGTGGCTCACACCTAGAATCCCAGCACTGTGGGAGGCCGAGGAGGGTGGATGGCTTGAGCTCAGGAGTTTGAGACCAGCCTGGCCAACATGGAGAAACCACATCTCTATCAAAAATTTAAAAAATTAGCTGAGCATGGTGGCATGCACCTGTAGTCCCAGCTGAGGCTAGAGGATCAGGTGACACAGTGAGACCCTGTCTCCAAAAAAAAAAAAAAAAAAAAAAAAAGAAGGAAGGAAGTGTGAATGGAGAGGGACCCACTTTTTGCCCTGCTCACCCTGCTCGGAATTCCTGGAAGCCATGCCGCCTGCTCGGAGCGCTCCTGGATGCGACTGCCGTACTCGTTTTGTAAATGAAGAAGCTGAGGCATGAAGAGACTCAGACACTCACCCACATCTTAGCTGTCACCCGGTCACAGTCCTCATGGTTAAGGGGGGCTGAGACCACCTCACACTGCAGGAAGGAGAGTGCCTGGGCCTGACCAACCTGAGTGGCACACGTCCCGATGGCAGTGATGACAGTGACGGTGTCTGCAGCTCTGGGAAGGAGACAGGCTCCTGCCTTTGGGGTTGAACCCCACTGGACCTGGGCTGGGGGCTGGACCCAGAGGGAGGCAGCACAGCAGAAAACAAGGCCTAAAGAGAGAGACCCTCCCAGCGACACGGATGAGGGCCTGGCTTAGGTTCTGCTTCCATCACCACTCCCCTGGACCTGGAATTCTGTGACCCAGAAAATGGGTCGACTTAGGTTTCTGTAACTTGTAACCAAAGAACAAGGCTGAGGCTGGGCATGGTGGCTCACTCCTGTAATCCCAGCACTTTGGGAGGCTGGGGCGGGTGGATCACTTGAGGTCAGGAGTTCCAGACCAGCCCGGCCAACATGGTGAAATCCTGTCTCTACTAAAAAATACAAAAATTAGCCAAAAATTAGCTGGGCATGATGGTGCATGCCTGTAATCTCAGCTACTTGGGAGGCTGAGGCAGGAGAATCACTTGAACCTGGGAGGTGGAGGTTGCAGTGAGCTGAGATTGTGCCATTGCACTGCAGCCTGGGTGACAAGAGAAAAAGCCTGTCTCAAAAAAAAAAAAAGAAGAAGAAGAAAGCTGACTAAGGATTAATGATCCCACTCTGTGTTGAGCCCCTCTCTTCAAACGTGGGTGGCTCCACAGTGAGCACCCCAGGAGATGTAGAGACTCCCAGGCCTGTTCTTGGAGATTGTGATTGGCTGGACCTGGGCGAGGCTCAGGAGCTGAATATTCAGTAAATACCCCATGTGGCTCTGATGCAGCTTCCCAGTTTGGGAAGCCATGTTCTAGGGAGCGCTCTTTGGAAAATCCACTCTCAGGAACACTCTGACGTGGGCTGTACGAACTTTCTCAGAGTTGCTTATGTTTCTAGCAGTGTGCTGCTACAAAATGCACATCAGCCGAAGACCTTTAGAGGAGCTCACAAGAGTACCTGATATTTTAAGGTCCTCATTCAAGACTCAGCAGGGGTTAATGGGCTCTGATAACTAATTTTTCCAGAAATGAGTTTTGTGTACGTGGAGCACACAAAACAGGTGACTCTGGGTAGGCCACCGAAGTGCAGAGAAGGGACTGTAACCACAGCTTACTACCCCTCCAGTGTTCTCACCAAACGTGAACATCACGTCTTCGCTGGGCTTTAGGACTTTCATATTCCTGAAGATGGGCGTGTAAAATGCTACATTTATGGAAAGCAGTTTAGCAATAGGGCCTGCAGTTTCATATTCTCTGACCCAGTAATTCTACTTCTTGTACTACAACCCAGGAAAATAATTAGAGAAGTATGCAAAAACCACGCACGGAGATGCTCTTCACAGCTGTGTCTCCGGCACCAGCCACAGACAACTTACATGCCTGTCAACTGGGGGATGGTCCAGTTAAGTTTGCAGCCTTTAAAAGACGTTGCCAAGGACTTTTTACCACCATGCTCACAAGACAAGTTACTGAGAATGTTGATACATATATATACACACACATCCTCTATATAATGTTGATATGTATAGGTATATACATATATATACCATATAATCTCAATTTTTTGTTTAAAAGTGTAGATGTATCTATGTCCATATATAAAATGATAGGATATCTACCAAAATAATAACAGTGATGATGATCTGAATAATTCCTGTTTTCTTCTTTATAATTCTATTGTTTAAATTAGAAAAAGTTAAAAAATTAAAATATATCCTTTAAAAAGCATGTTTTCAGAGAATTTTTGATAAAATGGAAAATGCTTATGATACAATATTAAGGGAAAATATGGGATACAAACACACATTCAATGCAGTATCAATTAGTTTTTTGTTCGTTTTTTATTTTTTGAGATGGAGTCTCACTCTGTCGCCCAGGTGGAGTGCTGTGGAGCAGTCTCGATTCACTGCAACCTCCACCTCCTGGGTTCAAGCGATTCTTCTGCCTCAGCTTCCTGAGTAGCTGGGACTATAGGCATGTGCCACCGTGCCCAGATAATTTTTGTATTCTTTAGTAGAGACAGGGATTCACCATGTTGACCAGGCTGGTCTCAAACCCCTGATCTCAGGTGATCTGCCAGCCTCAGGCTCCCAAAGTGCTGGGACCACAGGTGTGAGCCACCGCCCCTAGCCCAGTTAGTTTTTTGAAACTACATACATTTATACAGTCACACTGCACTTAACAATGTTTCAGTGACAGATCACATATATGACGGTGGTTCCATAAGGTCATAATACCGTATTTTTACTGTACATTTTCTTCGTTTAGATATGCTTAGATACACAAATCCTTACCACTGCGTTACAGCTGCCCACAGTATTCAGTGCAGTTGCATGCTGCTCAGGCTTGGCACCTAGGAGCGACAGGCTCTACCATACGGCCCAGGCATGTACTGGGCTCTGCCATCTGCGTTTGTGTCGGGACACTCTAGGACATTCACACGATCATGACGTTGCCTAACGACACAGTTCTCAGAACATCTCCCCATCATCAAGTGATACATGACTATATATATGATTATATAAATATACAAAAAACCAGGAAAATATTAATAACTGTTCCATCTGCATAGTGGATTATAAGTAATTATTTTCTTCATTCCACGTGCATATCTTTCCCCAACTTTATATAATGGGAATGCATTACATTTTAATTCAGAAAAAATACAATAAATTGTACTTTAGTTATTTATTTTGAGATGGAGTCGTGCTCTGTCACCCAGGCTGCGGTCTCGGCTCACTGCAATCTCCGTCTCCCGGGTTCAAGTGATTCTCCTGCCTCAGCCTCCCAAGTAGCTGGGATTACAGGTGCCCATCACCATGCCTAGCTAATTTTTGTACTTTTTAAAGTCAAAACAGGGTTTCACCATGTTGGCCAGGCTGGTCTTGAACTCCTGACCTTGTGATTTACCTGCTTCAACCTCCCAAAGTACCGGGATTATAGGCATGAGCCACCACGCCTGACCTATTTATTTATTTTTTGAGACAGGGTCTTGCTCTGTCTCCCAGGCTGGAGTGCAGGGGCACAATCATGGCCACCGCAGCCTCCACCTTCAGGGCTCAAGCAATCCTCCTGCCTCAGCCTCCTGAGTAGCTGGGACCACAGGCATGGGCCACCACACCTGTTAGATTTTTTAGGGGGATGGTGGGTAGAGACAGGATCTCCCTATGTTGCCCTGGCTGCTCTCAAACTCCTGGGCTCAAGTGATCCTCCCCGTCATTGGCCTCCCCTTTGGGAGGATTACAGGCATGAGCTGCCACACCCAGTTTAGCTGCACTTTATTATTATTATTATTTTTGAGACAGAGTCTTGTTTTATCACCAGGCTACAGTGCAGTGGTGCAATCTTGGCCCACTGCAACCTCTGCCTCCTGGGTTCAAGTGATTCTTCTGCCTCAGCCTCCTGAGTAGGTGGGACCACAGGCGTGTGCCACCACACCCGGCTAATTTTTGTATTTTTAGTAGAGATGGGATTTCACCATGTTGGCCAGGATGGTCTCGATCTCTTGACCTCATGATCCGCCCGCCTCGGCCTCCCAAAGTGCTGAGATTACAGGAGCGAGCAACCATGCCCAGCAACTGCACTTTAAACAAGAGTTTATATGAGGAACATTTCCCTGAGGTGCTTCCTGACCCTGCTTGGAGCTCCTTGCATCTGGGGTTGCTTTTGCAGTACGGTCATGAGGAATGGCTGCACCCTCCGTGCTCCACAGCCCAGACAAGCACCCACCTTCCAGAGGTGCCCCATTACTTGCTATTAACACCTGCTAGGTTAATAGCAAGTATACCGCAAGAATAACAGTAATGATAATAATACCTCCCGGTCTTCGCTGAGCTCTTCCTGTGCACCCAGCACCGTGCCCAGGACTTCAAAGGCATCAGTCCCCTCCTCAAATCCTATGAGGCTGGCCGGGCGCGATTGCTCATGATTGTAATCCCTGCAATTTGGAAGGCTGAGGTGGGCATATCACTTGAGGTCAGGAGTTCAAGACCAGCCTGACCAACATGGTGAAACCCCGTCTCTACTAAAAATACAAAAATTAGCCGGGCGCGGTAGTGGGTGCCTGTAATCCCAGCTGCATGGGAACCTGAGGCAGGAGAATCGCTTGAACCTGGGAGGTGGAGGTTGCAGTGAGCCGAGATTGTACAACTGCAGTCCAAGCTGGGTGACAAAGCAAGAGTCTGTCTCAAGATAAAAAAAAAATCCTATGAGGCTGGTCCTTGCCCAGCAAGGGGCAGGGCTGAGACTGCAGCCCCAATACATCCAATTCAACACCATGGTTGCAAGATCCGTTTTCCAACCAACGTGGAACTTCCATGAGGAGTGCGCCTTTTAGGAACAGCACCTCCTACCATAGGCAGTCACTCAGGAGTGAATCTGAAATGCCCAGAACCGTCTTTCTGATCCATTTATGCAAGAAAAATGTGAAATTTTTACTCTGACCTATAAGGATTGTTCCCAGAGGTCATTTTTTATAAATAGCATACCCCGTTGCTGCTCTTGTTTTCGTTCTCCCTACCTTCTCTTCAGATGGGTAAAAGCCAATTGCTCTCATGACAAAAGGCAGCTCTGACAGGCAAATGTGTTCCGACACCTTTCTGGTCTCCATTGTGTCAATGCCTTGACTGCGGAGCTGGGAGTAGTAGAAGTAGTCTTCTAGCTCCTACGTAGAAATAGAACGGAGACACAAAACGCATTTAGGCTTAAGTCTGAAGCATCCATGAAGACTTCAAGGACATTTTCTAGAAAGTACATTTTAAGCTCAGTGGGGGAACAGAGCATTGGAATTAAGCAAGGAGGTTAACCCCGGGCACATCTGCTTTAAAAACTTAACTAGATGTTACCAGGAAGTGTTTACCCTGGGGATAGTTACCCTGTAGAATTTTCCTTTCCGGCCGCCAGACAGCAGACCGTAGAATGGGGTCAAGTCTTCACCCCCAAGAGAAACCGCTGCCTCCAGGACACTGGAACAATAACAGAGATGTCCCTGTTAGAAAGCACTCAAGCGTGAGCACAGGTCAGAAGGTGGTCCGCACAGCACTGCAGCCCTCTGAAGGGCATCACGGTGCAGACACAGTTAGGGTCTCTGTACCCTTGCTAAGAAAAGGCCCTTCAAAATGAAGCCAAAACCAGAAAGTTGCATTTCAGGCGTGGAACTCGGAGGTAGAGGGCACCCGCCCTCATTATGGTGATATTCTCTCGATGATGACAGGGCAGGTGCTTGGCAATTTGTCTGCAATCTTTGGGGAACACGTCTCTCCTGGTGTGGGGGAGGCATCCTGTGTTCTGAAACCACAATCCTCCCAGACAGAGCAGCCTTACCCGTAACTTTAGATCCACGAAAGATCAGAGTCAAAAGAATGGGATATTGTACAGGCGGACTGCCAACACTAATTGCTTCCATAAAAACTCAGGAGACCACAGGGACCCATGCCAGTCAGATAAAAATAACCCTCTGCTCTCTAACACAAGGTCAGATTTTCCAAAAATAGGCCCTTTCAATGGTAAGAAAACCTACTTTTGTGTGAGACCAACTTTGCCTCCTACAAAAGGCTAATTAATCATCAGAAATCATTCTAATAATCCACTGACTGGATTTCTGCTAATCGGGCAATCATCCTTTTTGCTGGGACATCAAACACACCTCATGTAGACCACGGTGGGGAAGTGGGGAAGCGTCCAGAATGTGGAGTCACATGGACATGCATGCAAGCTGCCAAGCTGTGTGACTCTGGGCAGGTAACTTAACCTCCCTGGCCTCAAGTGTCTTCCACTATAAAATGAGAAGATTCTGCCTCACAACGTTCTTGTAGGAATTAATAAATGAATGCACGCAAGGTGTATTGGTCTGTTTTCATGCTGCTGATAAAGACATACTTGATACTGGGCAATTTACAAAAGAAAGAGGTTTCTTGGACTTACAGTTTCACGTGGCAGGGGAGGCCTCACAATTATGGCAGAAGGTAAAAGGCACATCTCACATGGCAGTGGCAAGAGAGAGAATGACAGCCAAGTGAGACGGGTTTCCCCATATCAAACCATCAGGTCTCGTGAGACTTATTCACTACCAGGAGAACAGCATGGGCCCCCACAATCCAACCCTCTTCCACCAGTCCCCTTCCATAACACATGGGATTTATGGGAGTGCAATTAAAGATGAGATTTGGGTGGAGACACAGAGCTAAACCATAACATTCTGCCCCTGACCCCTTCCAAATCTCATGTCCTCACATTTCAAAACCAATCATGCCTTCCCAACAGTCCCCCAAAGCCTTAACTTATTTCACATTAACTCAAAAGTCCACAGTCCAAAGTCTCATCTGACACAATACAAGTCCCTTCTGCCTGTAAGCCTCTAAAATCAAAAGCAAGTTAGTTACTTCCTAGATACAATTGGAGTACAGGAATTGGGTAAATACAGCTATTCCAAATGGGAGGAATTGGCCTAAACAAAGGGGCTATAGGCCCCATGCAAGTCCATGCAAGTCCATCAGGGCAGTCAAATCTTAAAGCTCCAAAATGATCTCTTTGATTCCATGTCTCACATCCACGTTACTCTGATGCAAGAGGTGGGTTCCCATGGTTTTGGACAGCTCTGCCCTTGTGCCTTTGCAGGGCATAGCCTCCCGCCCGGCTGTTTTCACAGGCTGGCACTGAGTGTCTATGGCTTTTCCAGGCAAATGGTACAAGCTGTCAAAGGACCTACCATTTTGGGGTCTGGAAGATGGTGGCCCTCTTCTCACAGCTCCACTCAGCGGTACCCCAGTAGAGACCCTGTGTGGGGGCTCTGACCCCACATTTCCTTTCCACTTTGCCCTAGCAGAGGTTCTCTATGAGAGCCCCACCACTGCAGCAAACTTCTGCCTGGACATCGAGGCGTTTCCACACATCTTCTGAAATCTAGGCGGAGGTTCCCAAACCCCAATTCTTGACTTCCGTGCACTTGCAGGCTCAACGCCACATAGAAGCTGCCAAGGCTTGAGGCTTGCACCCTCTGAAGCCACAGCCTGAGCTCTACATCGGCCCCTTTCAGCCATGGCTGGAGCAGCTGAGATGCAGGGTACCAAGTCCCTAGGCAGCACACAGCATGGGGATTCTGGGCCTAGCCCATGAAAAAATTTCTCCTAGGCCTCCAGGCCTGTGATGGGAAGAGCTGCCGTGGGAGGAGCTGCCATGGGAGGGGCTGCCGTGGGAGGGGCTGCCATAAAGACGTCTGACATACCCTGGGGACATTTTTCCCTATTGTCCTCAGGATTAACATTTGGCTCCTCATTACATATACAAATTTCTGCAGCTGGCTTCAATTTCTCCTCGGAAAATGGGTTTTTCTTTTCTATCACATGGTCAGGCTGCAAATTTTCCAAACTTTTATGCTCTGCTTTCCTTATGAAACTGAATGCCTTTAACAGCACCCAAGTCACATTGTGAATGCTTTGCTGTTTAGAAATTTCCTCTGCCAGACACCTTAAATCATCTCTCTCAACTTCAAAGTTCCACAAATCTCTAGGGCAGGGACAAAATGCGACCATTCTCTTTGTTAAAACATACCAAGAGTCACTTTTGCTCCAGTTCCCAACAAGTTCCTCACCTCCACCTGAGACTACGTCAGCCTGGACCTTATTGTCCGTATCACTAAAAGGCTTTTGGCTAAAGCCACTCGAGGAGTCTCTAGGAAGTTCGCAACTTTCCCACATTTTCCTGTCTTCTCCTGAGCCCTCCAAGCTGTTCCAACCTCTGCCTGTTACCCAGTTCCAAATCCCTTTCACATTTTCAGGTATCTTTTCAGCAATGCCCCACTCTACTGGTACCAATTTACTGTATTAGTCCCTTTTCATGCTGCTGATAAAGACTTATCTGAGACTGAGGAATTTACAAAAGAAAGAGGCTTATTGGACTTACAGTTTCACATGGCTGGGGAGGCCTCACAATCATGGTGGAAGGTGAAAGGCATGTCTCACATGGCAGTGGCAAGAGAGAGAATGACAGCCAAGTGAGATGGGTTTCCCCTTACCAAATCATCAGGTCTCATCAGACTTATTCACTACCACAAGAACAGCAAGGGGGACACTGCCCCCTGCCCCCGATCCAACCATCTCCCACCAGGTCCCTCCCACAACACACGGGAATTACCAGAATACAATTCAAGATGAGATTTGGGTAGGACACAGAGCAAAACCGTATCACAAGGATTGGAGACAAAGGCCTTTATTTCCCTCCTGTAATGAACGTTTGTCAAGGTGTGGGGTGGACTCGGAAAGCCCTGGCTCTGAATCCCACCCCACTGCCTCCTCTATTGCTTGGGCAGTCAATGGACCTCCTGGTGTTAGCTTCTTGCCGTGTTCTGTGGGGATGAGGGTGGTGCCAGCTCCCAGGACGGCTGTGAGGATGAAATCAGATGATATGTGGAACTCGGTGCAGGGCCCGGCCCTGAGAAAGGTTCAGCACGAGTGGCTGGGATTATTAGGGGCGTGGAAATGGGTGTTGGCGCCTACACCTCTCTCAGGAAGAGTCTGCCACGCACTGTCCCCAGTCCTCTCACTGAGGCATGCACAAGTCCACGGGTTAGCTTAAAGACTGAGGGACCTGGGTATTCTCCAGGGGTGCCCGAGGACCCCTCCGGCGGGGCTGGGTCTTTCCCACTTCTCAGTTCAAGTATTAGGCCACGGAGGCAAGTGTCCAGCTGACAGGGCTCCCTCTCTGGGGCCTCCAGGCCAGGCCCAGGCCCGATCCCGACAAGCTCCGTGAGCACCGAGGCCACTTTTAGCCACGTGGCTCTGGAGCAGGGCCAGGTAAAGGCCGTAAGTGACACAGAGGAGCCTGTCACCACCAGGAGCCCCTGAAGGGAAAGGCTGGCAAGAGCGCCTGGTCCTCCAGGAGCAGCCGCGGCTCCGGCTCCAGTGTTCAGCGCTCCGCTACATCCCTGCCTCCCGGCCACCGCCAGCCGACCCCAGAGGGGTCCAGGGCTGCACTGGGCTTTCTCCAGCCCACGCTGGGAAAGAGATTCCCTCTCTCTGTGGTGAGAGCTAGAATTTGTGAAATTTGAGAACTGCCAGCGGCCATCTTCCTGCTGAGTAAGGAAACCCAGTTCTGCAGAGAACGAAGCCAACAGCAGGGCCAAGCGGACAGTGAGTGCTGCGGGCACCAAGTGTGCCGCTGTCCCTGACCATCCTGCTGTGTAGCCACATGCGACCCCAACAATCTTCTCATACATCCCCTTTTTGCCTAAATTGTGTTTCTAACACTCGCAACAAAAAAGAGGTCATTAGGGCACTAAAGGGAAATGACACTTATTGAAAGCCTGCTCTGTACCCAGCAAACCACACAGTACTTTTAGAAAGGAGCTAAAGCTCTGAGCCCCATGACGAACACACAGTAGGTGCTCAGTAAATGCTCCCTAGAGGAGGAGAGGAGGAATGGTCTGAACTTGGTGGTAGCAGTCCCACTTAACAGCTGGAGGAACTGAGGCTCCAAGAAGCGAAGGGACTTGCCTGGCATCATCCAGTCGGCACGGAGTGACTAGCTACGATTCCAATTGGGGTCCCTGCTCTTGGCTGAGCAGGGCAGCAGGGTGACAGGAGGCAGGGAGGCTGGGCACAAAAAAGTAGGGGGGATTTTGAAACAGACACCAGACAAGGAGAGGAAAAAGGACGGCATGCTAACATCGAGGGGGAGAAGGGGCGTGTGGAATGAACCCCAAGAGAGGCGATGGAAGGGCTGTCCTGGGGCAGGAGCACTGCAGGCTGTGATGGTGGCACTCTGGGCCCAGGGCTGCACTTACTAAAATAATGGAATCTGAGGGGATTTGCCATCTTCATCTCCCCCGACCACTCATCCACAGTAACTTGGTAGGAAATTCTGTTTACTTGTTTAGGGTTTCTACATTTCTTTCCATTAGTGAAGTGCTGATCATATTAACTCACCAGGAGCAGCAATGAAGTGCTAATTAGTTTATAATGATCCTTTGTCCCCACCACAGATTAAATTGAAATTCTCAGAAGCCTGGACTCTGGCCAGGCACAGGAAAGCTATTGGAAAGCAGAGGCCTTTTTGAGTTCTTCTTAAGTTTCTACCATTCCAGAGCCCACGACGACTGAGAAGACAAACATTTTAGAAGAAAGGTTCTAGCCGGGTGCAGTGGCTCACATCTGTAATCCCAACACTTTGGGAGGCCAAGGCTTAAACCCGTGAGTTCAAGTCCAGCCTAGGCTTGATGAGACTCTGTATCTACAAAAAATAATTTTTTAAAAGTTAGCCAAGCATGATGGCATGTGCCTGTGGTTCCAGCTACTCGGGAGGCTGAGGCAGGAGAATCGCTTGAGCCCAGGAGTTCAAGGCTGCAGTGGGCCATGATCACATATTGCACTCCAGCCTGGGTGACCGAGCCAGACCCTGTCTCAACCACCACAAAAACAAATAGAAAGGAAGGTTCCGCTTGCCCCTGCAGGGCGTGGCTTGCCTCCATGGTTCCAGGTAACAAGTCTGCAGACAAGGAACCAGGCAGCCATTCTGAGGCCACGATCCCTTTTCAATGGAAGAGTTCACCACCAGCTCCTAAATCCCTAAGTTCCTAAGATCTGCTCTCTCGAGTGAAGGCACGGTGGAAGTCAGAGCTGCAAATGCAATCTCAAACCACCGTGGTTCCAGAGCAGATTTAACTGGCTATTTTTGCTCATATTCAGGTTAAGAGTAGAAGCGTCAATATCCAACATAAAAAGAAGGATGTGCACTTGGCAGATGGCAGGGGGTGCACTGCGCTGGCAGCCAAGAGTCAGGTTGTTCTCTGAGGAAGGAAGGTGCCTCTGAGCTGTTTTTGCTCCCTACGTCACACTGCCAGGAGAGGCCCAGCCAAGACAGGTGGCGCAGGGGCTCGGAGAAGTGGTCAGAACAGGAACTGGCTGCCCATGGCTGACTGTGCCCTGTGGCAGCTGGCTGAATGTGGGTAGAGGAGAGGACAGTGTGGGTGCTGGTCCCCTCTTTATTAGGGAAGATCCTAAGCTCATAAACAAATGCTCTTACGGGAAGATGAGAAGAAAGGAAATCATTACCTTCCTGAGCACTTAGCTCTGCGCTAGGTGCTTTTCCCATATTAAACTACCAGATCTTTACAGGGATCCCACAGAAGTTCCTATCATCGGCCAGGCGCGGTGGCTCATGTCTGTAATCCCAGCACTTTGGGAGGCCAAGATGGACAGATCATGAGATCAGGAGTTTGAGACCAGCTGACCAACATGGTGAAATCCTGTCTCTACTAAAAATACAAAAATTAGCTGGGCATGGTACCACGCACCTGATATCTCAGCTACACAGGAGGCTAAGGCAGGGGAATTGCTTGAACCCAGGAGGCAGAGGTTGCGGTAAGCTCAGTGTACCACTGCACTTCAGCCTGGGTGACAGAGCGAGACTCCATCTCAAAAAAAAAAAAAAAAAAAAAAAAAAACAGCAGTCCCTATCATCACCCCCATTTCGCAGGCAAGGATCTGAAGATCAGAGACGTGAAGAAGCTTGCCCTAGGCCCCACATCCAGTAGAGGGTGGCCCCATATTCAAACTCATGCATATCCCTTTAACCTCAAAGTCCGCATACTCTCCGACATTTAACTCAAGAATTCTCCAGCCTGACTTCAGGCTGAGGCTCTCCATTCAGGGCAGGGGGGGTGAGAAGGGGAGCCTGAATGCCCACTTCAAATGACCCTCTTACCATTTCTGTAGTGTATGCTTTGGAGGGTCGGCCTAGATCTTTCTAGCGGGTATAGCTATGCAGAGCAGAGGGGGAAGCATTTGAGGGAGCAGGGGTGAGTCCCAGGTGCTGTCACACCGCCTGAACTGCAAACGCCATTGGTCCATGGGGCAGGACAGCAACTTCTGTGTGCACGGTAATATGAGCAATGCCAACAGAAGCGACCTGAAAGCCAGGCCCTGTGACATCCTAGCATAGTGCCTGGCATGCTGCAGGGTTCAGTGTCTGAATGCTGCTGCTGAGTGAGAAGGAGTTTCCACGTGACACCTTCCTTCTCTTCCGTCACATACCTTAAATTGATTTTCCACTGGACCACCGAGCGATCGTGCCCCCCTGCGGTGAATGCGTAGCGGCCGTCATAGGAAAGGGCCATGCCAGCCACCCCATTTGGGTGGCAAACAATAGCAGTTGTCTTATGTGGATTGCCGTCCACTGGTAAGATCTGCAGTCCAACCTAGGAAGGAATACGTAATTGGATATTCAGACTCAGGTAGCTGGGCCCAAGAGAGGCCTGGCACATTCACATGTCACCTCCAGATCTGTGTGGCAGAAGGACCTGTTGCTGAGTGAAAAGGGGTTTACACTTGACACCTTTCCTTCTCTCCCTGTCACATATGTTAAGCTGATTTTGTCTGGACCCATCTCCAAGTGTGAGAGCCACATTTAATGTAGCTGGGCATTCACATGCCAGCCCTGAGAGGACACAGGCCTCTTGCACAGTTCTAACAGATGCACAGAAGACAGAAGGGAAGCTTTCCTCCCTGTCTTCACGGTCAGTTGTCCAAGGTTTTCCGGAATAAATCTCACAACCTATGACTTTTACACTTCCTTGGGTTTTTTGAGATGGAGTCTCACTCTGTCGCCCAGGTTGGAGTGCAGTGGCATGATCTCAGCTCACTGCAACCTCTGCCTCCCATGTTCAAATGATTCTCCTGCCTCAGCCTCTCAAGTAGCCAGGATTACAGGTGCCCGCCACCAAGCCCATTTAATTTTTGTATTTTTAGTAGAGATGGGGTTTCACCATGTTGGCCAGGCTGGTCTCAGACTCCAGCCTGCCTTGGCCTCCCAAAGTGCTGGGATTCAGCCTCCCAAAGTACTGGGATTACAGGTGTGAGCCACCATGCCCAGCAGGCTTTACACTTTTCAATGTAGATGATTCATTAAATTATACAACAAAGTGTACCAATTTGCATGCTTTTATAAGAGTTTTCCATGCAAATAAATAAGAAGGAAAAATCCTTTGCTGGCCCATGTATCTTCACTCGGAATACAATAAATGCAGTAATTCTGCTCAGAAATGTCTCCCAAGAGGCTTCCTAACTCATCAAGGGCAATCTTTTTTTTTTTTTTTTTATGATGGGGTTTCACCATGATGGTCAGGCTGGTCTTGAACTCCTGACCTCAGGTGATCCACCCACCTCCGCCTCCCAAAGTGCTATGGTTACAGGCGTGAGCCACTGCGCCCGGCAAGGGCAATCTTCAGTATCACAGCTGACTGGGGCGGCAGCTGTTGGGCTTGGCTGTAAACCCAGGCTCTCTGAGTCTCATGATCTTTGGTAATGACTGCTGCTCATGACACACAGAGTCAACTCCCAGAGCTGGAGAAGACAGCGCTGTTACCTTGTCTCTGTTAATAAACACCAAGTAGCGTTTCGGTAGCTCTGCCATGCTTCTCGCCGGGAGGACCTGTGCCTGCTCAATAGGGGAACCGTAAGCTGGGCCCATAAGCGTCTTTCTGAAGGCAAAAAAAAAAAAGACAGTTTTTGAATTTCACAAATTTCAACATAGGTTTTACGATTGTTTGGTCATGGATGGGGCATGGTGGCTCACGCCTGTAATCCCAGTACTTTGGGAGGCTGAGCCAGGCAGATCAGCTGAGGTCATGAGTTTGAGACCAGCCTGGCCAACATGGTGAAATCCCTTCTCTACTAAAAAAAAAAAAAAAAAAAAAAAAAAAAAATTCGCCAGGTGCAGTGGTGTGCACCTGTAGTCCCAGCTACTCAGGATGCTGAGGCATGAGAATCGCTTGAACCCGGGAGGTGGAGGTTGCAGCAAGCTGAGATCACACCACTGCACTCCATCCTAGGCAACAGAGTGAGACCCACCCTCAAAAAAAAAAAAAGAAGAAAATCTATATCTCTACATTGCTAGACCCTATCCTAAGATAATCATGAGTAATAGTTTGGTGTATATGACTCAAGTTTTTTATAATTGTAATTTTATATAAAAATAGAATTATGCTATTCATGCTTCACTGTAGTTTATTTCATCACATATTGGAGATATTTCCACGTCACCACACAGAGAGCTGTCTTACTCTTCCTCTTTTTTCTTTTCTAAAAGCAGCATCGTGTTCCAGTATACTGACAAGCCATCCGTTTAACTAATCCCCTATTAATGGGCATTTGGATTGTTTCCATTTTTTAAAATATTTTCAAACAAGACACCCTTTTACTTATGCCTTGGCATACTGTTGGAGTACTTCTGTGGGCTACATTCCTAGAAGTCAGAAGATATGATACAATTTAATAGAGGGTGACAAATTGCTTTCCCAAAAGGTTACAGTGATTCATACCCGCTCCCCAGCAGCGGATGAGAGTGCCTATTTCCCTATCCTCTTGCCAACGCTAAGCACTATCAATCATTTTTATCATCACTAATCTGATTGGTGAAAAATGATATCTTGTTTTCGTTTGCATCTTTGATATACTCATGAGCATCTGCTCATAGGTTTATTGGCCTTTTTCTGTGAACTGCCTTTTCACGTTCTTTCAAATATTTTTTAAATGCATTTTTAAATTCTTTTGGATTTATCATGAAAAGACAATTCCTTCCCGATTAAGCCATGGTTATGAGGCTTTATTATTCCTACAGCTTAGAAAATGCTTTATGCAAGGGGTTTTATTCTGGAATGATGGAAATTTCTGAAGCTAGATAGAGGTGGGGGTTGCACAGCACTGTGAGTGTACTAAATGACACGGAAATCTTCACTTTCTTTTCTTTTCTTTTTCTTTTTTCTTTTGAGACGGAGTCTTACTTTTTCACCCAGGCTGGAGTATAGTGGCGTGATCTTAGTTCACCGTGATCTCAGTTCACTGCAACCTCCGCCCCCCGGATTCAAGCAATTCTTCTGCCTTAGCCTCCTGAGTAGCTGGGATTGCAGACATGCACCACCATGTCTGGCTAATTTTTGTATTTTTAGTAGAGACTTGGTTTCACCATGTTGGTCAGGCTGGTCTCGAACTCCTGATCTCAGGTGATCCAGCCACCTTGGCCTCCCAAAGTGCTGGGATTACAGGTGTGAGCCACTATGCCCGGATGAACTGGTCACTTTCAACTCATTCGTTTTATGTTATATGAGTATCGCCTTGATAAAATTTTTTAAGATGCTTTATGCTAATTTCAGATTGATCATCAATAGGCAGAAACTCCCAACTTTGTTTCCAAAAGTCTCTCCCGCCTCTCTCCTCTGGTGAATAACCATTAGTAGGAACTTCAGGCCCAAGGCCTATCAGCCCTCATTCTCTGGCCCTGCTAATTCAGTGTGTCTTAGCACTGCACATATCTGAGAGATATTCTTTGTCCAAAAAGTATGTGTTCGTTAAAAACTATAAGATGTGATAAAACTTAATAGTGCATAATAAAAGCTATGCACAATGATTCTGAAGTCTTTCTAAAGCTCTTCTTTGTACATGCTTTCGAGTGTTTTAATCGTTTAAGGCAATTGTCCTGGATTTCTCTTTCTACCATAAGACATGGCATTTCTCAGTCATTTTTTTCTTGGCCTTCTGGGAAAGAACTATTTAAAAAAAAAAAAAATCCCGGGTGGACCTGGCCTTTTGAGGACCTCTCTTATCTGAGCTATATTTCAAAACAATGATCGTCCTGGAGTCTGGGCCAGCTGCTACAGCCAGTTCCCGGACTTCCTTCTCCTGATGGCGATGGTGGCGGTGACAGTGGCGGACCACTGAAACACTCTCCCTTCCAACTTCCCCTGCCTCCATGCTTCTTTCCAGCCATACCCAAGACACAGCCAAACCAAAGGCAGAAGCTCCCCTCCAGGGCTGACCAGGTAAGATCCCACAGCCAGGGCTGTGTTGAGGCCCCAGAACACCGAGTAGAGGACAGGGTCGGAGCTAGGTTCCAGGGTCAAGTCCTGCCCTGCTTGACCTTGGGCAGTCACACAGCCTCCTGAAGCTCAGTGGGAGAATGCTCAGCAGGCTGTGGAGGAGGGAACAGGACAATGGACGGTGCGGCCCCCGCTGCACTGGAGGGATGATCGTGCGATTTCTCGTGAGGGCTCACAGGGGTGGAAGCACAGGGGCCCCGTGCAGGTGCTGGACTGCATCAGGCGGGAGGAGACATGGCTCCAAGATGCCAGGCTGCGGATGCCCTGCTCTCTCGCTGGTGTCTTCCCTGCTCATGGCTTCAGCCATCCTGTGTTCCTGACTCCAGCCCAGCCCCTCCCGGGACCTCCACACTCCAGAGCCTGATTCATGGGTTCCCACCTGAATGCCAAGCAGGCAACTCAAGCTTGCCTTGGCCAGCCTCTGACTCCGAGTTTGTCTGAAAACTACACTTCCCTCGTCCTCCTCATCTCTTTAAAGGGCCATTCCATTCTTCTGGCTTCGTGAGGTGTCTTCTCTCACACCTCCTTTTCCCTCCATTAGCAAATGCTGTTCGCTTTGCCAGCAGAGTATATCCAGATTCTGACCCCCTCCCTGTGGCCCCTCAGGGCCAAGCCTTACTCGGGAAAGAGACGGAGTCCCCAGGGTGCTGTGTGCTGGGCACCTGCCCGGGCCTCTGACCTGCTCTCCCATACCCCTCCCTGCCCACTCCACTCCGGCCTCACCAGCCTTCACTGCATTTCCTAAACCCAAACGCCTCCCACCTCTGGTCCTTGGGCCTTGCTGGTCCACTCTCTTCCTCCAAGTGCACGACGGCCCCTCACTTCCCTCTTGCTTCCTTCCAGTCTCTGTTCGGATGCTCAGATGTGCCCTGCTCTCCAAGGCCTTCCCTGCCTTCCTACCTTTTTATCCTGCCTTTTCCCTTTTTCTTGCACGGACCTGATTGCCACATACCTACTACCTGGCTACTTGTTCATGCTATTGCATCATCCCCACCCCCAACCAACATGCAAATCAAACAATTGTTAGTAGCCAGGTAAAAATATGTTTTTCTTAATGAGAGGGGATTTCAGAGCATCAGCGACTTTCCCAGGGCCCCAGGTTTGTGTCCTCCCTGGATCTGCACATCCCGCCTCCACACCGGGCCACGTGACCTTGGCGAGAATCACTTACTTATCTGTGCTTCCCTTTCCTCCTCTGCAGAGTGAAGAGGATGAAAACAGTAGCCAAGCCGCCTGCAGGTCCCTAAGCGGAGGCTTGCCGCAGGCTGGGGTTAGAGAACTCGGTCCGCCCCCTGCCATGGGGCACCCCAGGTGCTCACCTGCACATTTTGGTGGTAGCATTAAAAAGCTTCACTTTGTAGCCACTGTTGCAGATGAGCAGGAAGAGCTCCCTGGTGAGTGGCGGGTACCAGACCATGCAGGTGGGGTAGCAGCCCTGGTCGGTGCGGTGAATGTCCAGGACTTCCAGGTGGTCTTTGTAGCTCCTGAGAAGATCATACTCTATCTGCAGAGGAGCCCAGATGGACACACGTGAGGACGGAGCCAAATTAAAGGCTCAGCTAAGGAACCCCAAGCTCTTGGGTGACAGCCTTTATCATTATCAGCCAAGGTGCTGTTCTGAGGGAGATGGTATCAGGTTTCCTAAGAGAAGACCTGCCTAGACCTGACACCGACTAAGTCATCAGTACTGAGCATTCACTACCTGGAAGACAGTGAACTGAGTGCTCTAGAAACATCTCCATGCCATCCTCAGAACTTCCCTGCAAAGAAGTGCTGCTGTTCCCATTTTACAGATGAGAAAACAGATATTCAGAGATGCTCAGAGTGGCTTGTCCAAGGTCACATAGCTAAAAAGTGGCAGAGTAAACACTCAAAAATTCAAATTTAGGTCCAGCTGACTCCCACACCTGACGTCTTGCAGTTCAGTTATACTGTGGCACTTATCATTATCTTAGGAACTAATTCATATCTAAATCTTAGCCCAGCACTTGGCAGTCACAAACTAGCAGCCTGCTGAACTGAGCCCATACAGGTATGTTTTGGAGGGCGGAGCAGAATAGATGAATGGATGGATGGATAGATGGATAGATGGATGGATGGAAGAATAAATGGAATAAAGGAAGGCAAGAGAAAGAAGGGAGGGGTGGGAGTGAGGGAAGAAGAAAGCAAAGGAAGGAAGGGAGGAAGAAAGCGAAGGAAGGAAAGAAGGAAGGAAGGAGGGAAGGAGGGAATGAGGGGAGGGAGGGAAAGGAGGAAGGGAGGGAGGGAAGAAGAAAGCAAAGGAAGGAATGAAGAAGGGAGGGAGGGAGGGAAGAGGGAAGAAGGGAGGAGGGAAGGGAGGAAAGGGAGGGAAGGGATGGAAGGAGGGAGGGAGGAAAGAAGAGAGAAAGGGAGCGAGGGAAGAAGTGAGGGAGGAGAGGGAGGGAGGAAGGAAGGAAAAACAGACAGAGGCACTGACCGGTTGATTTTGAATCCATTTGGCCTGACTCTGTAATATTGCGTTTGTCACTGTCCCTACCTTTTCCTCTTATCTCACAGCCTCTCCTAGTTTTCATGTTTAGGTAGCAGCCCATGAAGACAGTGTTAGCGAGTATCAGCCCTCCCTGTGCACACTGCGAGGTGAATTCCCCGCCCCTCCCCTTCTGACCTGTGGCTACCGGAAGCCTCCACATTCAGAACAGGAGTTCCCGGGTGGGTGGCGTCCAGGCAAGTTAAGATAAAATGACAACCTGGAGAGGTCCGTGACCCTTCACTGTGCACTCACCTTCTCCAACAAACACACATACTGTGGGCCTGGCTCTATGCAAGATGCCAGGGATGTCACAAGAGTGAGACACAGTCCTGGCGACCAGGAAACTAAACAGCTCACCAACAGCCTGTCTGTCCCAAGGCTCAGCAGTCTAGGCTCGTTGCTGTCCAGGTAAACCCCAAACAGGAGACTGCGGATGCTTTTTCGATGAGAGCGAAGTCTTGCTAAGTACTCCCAGACCCTTCGTCCGTTTCTCACCGCCACCATGTAAACTGCCACAGTAAAACTGATATCCTGAAGAAGAGCAAAAAAGAAGGAGTTATCCCTTTTTACATTCAGGAAATTAAAAATCATCATTATGCTTTTACACTAATTTTTTTTTTTTTTTTTTTTTTTTTGAGACGGAGTTTCTCTCTTGTTACCCAGGCTGGAGTGCAATGGCGCGATCTCGGCTCACCGCAACCTCCGCCTCCTGGGTTCGGGCAATTCTCCTGCCTCAGCCTCCTGAGTAGCTGGGATTACAGGCACGCACCACTATGCCCAGCTAATGTTTTGTATTTTTAGTAGAGACGGGGTTTCACCATGTTGACCAGGATGGTCTCGATCTCTTGACCTCGTGATCCACCCGCCTCGGCCTCCCAAAGTGCTAGGATTACAGGCTTGAGCCACCGCGCCCGGCTACTAATTTTGTTTTAAGAGTAGTTTCTGACTGGGCGCGGTGGCTCACGCCTGTAATCCCAGCACATTGGGAAGCCGAGGTGGGTAAATCACCTGAGATCAGGAGTTTGATACCAGCCCGGCCAATATGCAGACCTCATCTCTACTAAAAATACAAAAATTAGCTGGGCATGGTAGCACATGCCTGTAATTCCAGCTACTTGGGAGGCTGAGACAAGAATTGCTTGAACCTGGGAGGAGGAGGTGGCAGCGGGCTGAGATTGCACTACTGCACTTCAGCCTGGACAACAGAGCAGGATCTACCCAAAAAAACAAAACAAAACAAAAAACTGGCTGGGTACAGTAGCTCACGCCTGTAATCCCAGCACTTTGGGAGGCCGAAGTGGGTGGATCACCTGAGGTCAGGAGTTTAAGACCAGCTTGGCCAACATGGTGAAACTTTGTCTCTACTAAAAATAAAAAAAATGAGCTGGAGGCAGTGGTGCGCGCCTGTAGTCCCAGCTGCTCGGGAGGCTGAGGCTGGAGAATCGCTTGAACCTGGGAGGTGGAGGTTGCAGTGAGCTGAGATCTTGCCACTACACTCCAGCCTGGGTGACAGAATGAGACTCCATCAAAAAAAAAAAACAAAAAACTAAGAATATGTTCTTAAAAAAAAAAATCTTAATCTATTGGAGCAACTAGTAAAACAATACCCATTTTACTTTTAGTTTTGTTTTTCTTTTTTAGAGATTAGAGTCTTGATCTGTTGCCCAGGCTGGAGTGCAGTGGCCTGATCACGGCTCACTGCAGTCTCAATCTCCTGGGCTCAAAAGGGCCTCCAGCCTCAGCCTCCTAAGTAGCTAGGACTACAGGCACACGCCACCATACCTGGCTAGTTTATTTATTTATTTATTTATTTTCATTATTTTTGTAGAGACGTGGGTCTCACCATGTTGCCCAGGCTGGTCTCAAACTCCTGGCCTCAAGCAATCTGCTTGCCTTGACCTCCCAAAGTGCTGGGATTACAGGTGTGAGCTACCACGCCCGGCCTAATGCCCGTTTTACAGATGAGAAAATTCAAGTTAAAAATAGAAAACTGGAAAGGCAGTGGGGAAGAAAGGCTGAACCTGACACTACGGCCTTCCACTCCTTTCCAGGTCCCCCCTCGCTGTCTGTGGAACGGCAAAAGCCTGCCTCTTTGTGCCTTTGTCATCCCTTTTCTTTGTCCAGCTACATACAATAAAAAAGCTCTGTTTGTTTTTTTTTTTTGCTGGGTGTGGTGGCTCACACCTGTAATCCCAGCACTTGGGGAGGCCAAGGCGGCGGATCACCTGAGGTCAGGAGTTCAAGACCAGCCTGACAAACACAGAGAAACCCCGTCTCTACTAAAAATACAGAATTATCTGGGCGTGGTGGTGCATGCCTATAATCCCAGCTACTCTGGAGGCTGAGGCAGGAGAATTGCTTGAACCCAGGAGGCAGAGTTTATGGTGAGCCGAGATTGTGCCATTGCACTCCAGTCTGAGCAACAAGAGTGAAACTCTGTCTCCAAAAAAGAAAAAAAGCTGTTTTTTGTTTGTTTGTTTGTTTGTTTGTTTTTTTAAGGTATGAAGGCTGAGAATGAACGCAGTCAGAGTGGGAAAACCCCACCTGAGGGGACACAGGGCCTGAGCTGTGTGCACCCACGGTGTGCTGAGATGCTTTGGCTCCAGAAGCGTTGTGCACACAAAGCAGAGGAGTGGCCGTGGCACCATGGAGATGGGAAAGTGCTGGAAGGGACAGGGTTTTAGCAAAGGCAGACCAGCAGCACTGCCCTGTCGCTCATGGGGAGCTCAAACTCCTGGCACCCAGGGGTCCTCCCGCCTCAGCCCCTCCTGGATAGCTGGGCTACAGATGTGTGCCACAAGGCCTGGCAATTTTTAAAAAATGTTTTTATGGCAATGGGGTCCTGCTATGTTTCCTAGGCATCTTGAACTCCCGTCCTCCAGTGATGATTCTCCCACCTCAGCCTCCCAAAGCATTGGGACTACAGGTATGAGCCACTGTGTCCGGCCTCTTGTGGTTTTAAATGAAAGTGCTAAGCCACTGGTTGGGTTGTTGGTGAAAACGCTTACAGCAGTTGCCATGTACTGGGAGTCATGGGAAAAGCTGATGTGAGTCACACTGGTTCTGGAGTATCTGAAAGGCTCTGGGCTTTCATTTTCTAAAGACATTGCATCAAGAATGCAAACTGTTCCCTCTGTGAAGCCAGCTCCAAGAAGGGCTCCTGAAATGACAAGCCAGAGAACAACGACAGCAAAGGATTTCATTCATTCAGGAGATGCTGAGTCTGTGCCAGGCTTTGTGCTGGGTGTGGGGAAGACAGCAACAAACACAACAGAGGAGAAATTAACTGAAACACATGAGCTCCTGGGGTGAGCACGTCGAGAGCACCAGGCCCAGAACACTGCGGGAGCCCGAGAGAGAAGGTGTCTCTGGGGGCTGGAGTCGGGGGCTTCCTGGAGCCATGCCAGCCCAGGTGCATCTGTCTCCTCCCGGGCTGTGCTCCATGTGGAATAGATGGAAGGCTGATAAGATGAAAATACCTTCTGGGTTATAGGTCAGACTCTGGACTCCAAGCCCCTTCTCAAAAACTCTGCTGAAAAGGTATCGCTTCTTTTCATAATTCCACACTTTGATCATCCCACATATGCTCCCGATGGCAATGAGGGGTTGATATGGGTGGCAGGAGATGGCACAAATGGCATCCTTGGGCTCTACAAATAACTTCTCAAGTTTGGTCCCATCTGTTGTTAAGTGGTACACGGTGGCATCAGATGTTCCAATGATAAAATTCCTGTTTGCCAGGAGAGACCAAACAATATCAGTGTTTGCAGGGAATGGGGCATGCCAGCTATTCTGCTTCTAATTGCACATAAAACGCCTCTGTCGTCTGTAATTTAGTGACATTATTAACCCAACATTTCCAAAAATATACTACCAATACCCAACAGCTTCCATTTGCAAGTGAAAAGGCCCACTTTTCTCCATGTAAATTGAGTCATTAAGTATGCAGATGGACAGTCAGTTGTACAATTAGCTAATCTGCACATGCAAATATTCATTTGTGTATGCAAATATGGAGTTTGGTGCACACATACAGATGTGCCTGTAAATACTGCAAGGGTAATTAAGCAGACTCACAGATAATTCGGTCTTGAAATGTTATGGCAATTAATTATCCAGTGCCTTTAACCGCAGTGGCTAGGACAAGCTCAGCTTAAAGAAAACAGACCAACCTGCAGTGAAAGACTCAACAGAGGTGAGAGCTCAGGGATCAGGACTTTCCAGCTTCCAGTTACTAAAGAGTAATATTAAAATCATGTTTCATGAATTTTTTTAATGATCCAATAGTTATCACAATCAGCCAGGGAGAAATTCCAGGAACAACACGAACCTCCCACTGCACGCAAACTAAAGAAGACATCCATCATTTTTCAACCATTCTAACGACTAGATTCATTAACAACTTACCTTATGACAAAAAGGTCACCTTTTAAAGTGCAGTCGGGAGGATAGTTTGATTTTTCAGTAGGAGGAGTTGCTGGGGTCTTTGAAAAGGACAGAGTTCTTATGGCGCTCAGTTGCAAGTGACTGTACCAGTTAACAATGGACAGGGTGTGATCATAGAACTTGATGTTACCCTTAATGTCACCTGTGACAATGTAGCTGAAATGGAGAATAACATCAGTTTGGCAAATAGCAATAATAACAAGTAGCATCTCTATAATACCCCTTTTTTTTTTTTTTTTTTTTTTTTTGAGACGGAGTTTCGCTCTTGTTACCCAGGCTGAAGTGCAATGGCGCGATCTCGGCTCACCGCAACCTCCGCCTCCTGGGTTCAGGCAATTCTCCTGCCTCAGCCTCCTGAGTAGCTGGGACTACAGGCACGCACCACCATGCCCAGCTAATTTTTTGTAGTTTAAGTACAGACGGGGTTTCACTGTGTTGACCAGGATGGTCTCGATCTCTTGACCTCGTGATCCACCTGCCTCGGCCTCCCAAAGTGCTGGGATTACAGGCGTGAGCCACCGCGCCCGGCCTAATACCCTTTTTTTAATTGGTCTTAACCAAATTCTTCAATATTGAGATAATACCTAATTATATGTCAGGCTCTGGATTCTGGGGCATTGCAAAAGCTTACTTGAATACTGCCCAACGAGAATGATTTTACTGTTATCCCAATTTACATCTAGGAAACTAACGCTCAGAGAGTTAAGAAATGTGCTCAGGGCATTGTGTGGCCAGATGTAGCAAATGACAATACAGATACCCAGTTATATTTGAATATTTGTGTAAAAAATGTAGTGTAGTTGGGCGTAGTGGCTCATGTCTGTAATCCCAGCACTTTGGGAGGATGAGGCAGGCAGATCACCTGAGGTCAGGAGTTCAAGACCAGGCTGGCCAACATGGTGAAACTCCTTTCTCTACTAAAAATACAAAAATTAGCCAGGCATGGTAGCACACCCCTGTAATCCCAGCTACTTGGGAGGCTGAGGCAGGAGAATCACTTGAACCCAGGAGGCAGAGATTGCAGTGAGCTGAGATAGAACCACGGCACTCCAGCCTGGGTGACAAGAACGAAACTCCATCTCAAAAACAAACAAACAAACAAACAAAAATTTAGAGTAAGTAAATCCCAAATATTGCATGGGACATACTTCTACCTGGCAACTTTATCGGGGCCACATGGCTTGACTATGCAGGGAACCCAGGTATAGCTAAAGCCAAGTCCATGCTCTCTGCTAGGTTCTTCCCTGCCCCCCAAGATCAGCCATATACAATGGCAGTGGACAAGGGATTTGCACCCTCTCCATATGACTACAGATAATGGAAACAGTCGCTCCACCAGCCCTCTGAAATCGTGCAGGCTGACAAGGGGAAACAGGCCACTTTACACAAAGGTGCTGCTGTTAGTTCAATCGTAAAACCCTGGCCAGTCCTCACAGCAAAAGGCAGTGCTGCGTGACAAAATGGCTTTCATATCCAGGCTTCGGATCCATCCCAAATGGGCTTTTTTTAAAAAAAGACTTTCACATAATTCTAATCACAGGGTGGGGGGCAGAGGAGGAGGATTTTCTCTTAACATACGCAGAGTGATTAAATGAGGTTTCTGATAGTAAGCAAAGCAGGTGGGCCAATAATTGGCTAGAACATCTTTCACTGCCCTCTGCTGGACAGAAGCAGCAATACTGACCAAGCATTTTCAGAGACCTTTTCCTTCTTGGACTCCCAGGTCCTGGCTGGGTTTTATTAACTTGGAGAACCCAGGCCTGTTCTTCACTGGATCCTAACCTCCAACCGATCAAAGGTTGATTGCGTGGCCAACTGCAGCTCTACTATCTTCTCGCCCCACTGAGTGAGGGTGACAATTTGCATTTCTCTTTGTAAAACCATATCAATACCTCACTGTTCCCCTGCATCAAATGAAAGGCAAATGGAAGCAAATGGGCTTTTTGAAAGCAGGTGGCAGGGTCCCCGTCACCAGGCAATTTTCTCCACACTTTTGGGAACTTCTCTCACACACTGATCATGGCCATCATTTCCCTAGGGCTCCCCTGCGCCAAGCAAGTGCGGAGTTTTACATCCCTGTCTCATGAAATCCTCAAAAAAACCACTCTGAAAGAAATAGTTTTTGTTTGTTTGTTTGTTTTTTGACATGGAGTTTTACTCTTGCTGCCCAGGCTGGAGTGCAATGGTGCGATCTCGGCTCACCGCAACCTCTGCCTCCTGGGTTCAAGCAATTCTCTTGCCTCAGCCTCCCGAGTAGCTGGGAGTACAGGCATGTGCCACCACGCCCAGCTAATTTTTTATTTTTATTTTTTATAGAGACGAGACTTCTCCGTGTTGGTCAGGGGCTGGTCTCAAACTCCTGATCTCAGGACCCGCCTCGGCTTCCCAAAGTGCTGGCATTACAGGTGTGAGCCACTGTGCCCAGCGGAGAAATAGTATTGTTATGCCCATTTTACAGATGAAGAAACAGAGGCTCAGCAAGGTTAAGTTCCTTGCTCAAGATCACTCAGCAAGGAAAGGACCCAGCTGAAATGAGAACTCTGTTCTAATTGAGGCCTTAAATAACCATCTCTGAGTCCCCACAGCCACTGTTCTGACACATTTGATCTTCTCACAACAGGTAAATGTTATTTTTGTTCTGTTTTGTTTTGTTTTTTTGAGACCGAGTCTCACTCTGTTGCCCAGACTACAGTGCAGTGGTGAGATCTTGGCTCACTGCAACCTCCACCTCCTAGGTTCAAGTGATTCTCATGCCTTAGCCTCCCAAGTAGCTGGGACTACAGCCGCACACCGCCATACCTGGCTAATTATTGTATTTTTAGTAGAGACGGGGTTTCACCATGTTGGTCAGGCTGGTCTTGAACTCCCAAACTCAGGTGATCTGCCCACCTCGACCTCCCAAAGTGCTACAGGTGTGAGCCACCATGCCCAGCCTGTTTTGCTTTGTTTCTTTGAGACAGAGTCTCCCTCTGTCAGCCAGGCTGGAGTGCAGTGGGATTATCTCGGCTCACCGCACCTCCACTTCCTGGGTTCAAATCATTCTCCTGTCTCGACCTCCCAAGTAGCTGGGACTACAGGCATATGCATCATGCCCAGCTAATTTTTATATTTTTACTAGAGACAGGGTTTCACCATGTTGGCCAAGACGGTCTTGATCTCTTGACCTCGTGATCCACCTGCCTCAGCCTCGCAAAGTGCTGTGATTACAGACACGAGTCACCACTCTCTGCTGTATATGTTACTTTGTAATCAGACAATACAATATAGCTATTCAAATTATTTTATTTTCTTAAATTTAACGCATGTAAAATGTTGGGTGCAAAATCCATCCAATTAGCACAGAAGAAAAAAAATCTAGCTCCTTTTTGTTTCACCAACACAAAGGGATTTTTTTTAACATAATGCATGCTCATGATTTTTTTAAAAATCCAATTAGTATAAATGGAACTATAAAAAGAAGTAAATCCACCCCCATTCCTGATCTTAGTTCTCAGTTCTTATCCTCAGAGGCAACCACTGTTCCCAGTTCATTATGACTATCCCCAGAATACTCTATGCATATACAAAATATGTATATACATCCAAAAGAGTTTTTTTTTGTTTTTGTTTTTTTAAGACAGGAGGGTCTCACTCTGACACCCCATGTAGAGTGCAGTGGCAATCATAGCTCATCGCAGCCTCAAACTCCTGGGCTTAAGCCACCCTCCCATCTCTCTCTTGTTTTTTGGTAGAGATGGGGAGTCTCACTATGTTGCCGAGGCTGGTCTCGAAATTCTGGACTCATGTGATCCTCCCACCTCAGCCTCCCAAGGAACTGAAATTAGAGGTATAAGCCACTATGCCCAACCTCCCAAAACAATTTTAAAATATTTTTATAACCATTCATAGCTACCTTTTAATAAAATTACCTATCAATTGTAGTAAGCACAGTGATACTCTCTTTCTGCAAATGAACCAATTTACAAGGCTTGATATAGGGAAAGCCCAAAAAGGTGGAGGCAGATGACGGTGGGCGGTGAATGTCCCAGACAACCAGCTTCCCTTCCATCGTGGCTGACAGTATTTGTGTTAAATTCAAGTGGAAGATGGACTGGCTAAACTTTCCCACAAGCTTGTTGAAAGTCTATGTTTCAAAAGAAAGGTTATAGTTATTGTTGGTAATAAATATAAAACAAAGGATTTATCAACACGATATTTTATAATGTTATGCTGAAATATAGTGAGAAAAAGAGAGAAAAAAAGAAAACAATCACTAAAAACCCTTTCCCACAGATTGCCATGGTCCAGGCATTTCTGAACCTCTGAAGCTTTGCTAAGAGCAAGTGAAAGGTTACGTACTCTATTCAATTACACTGTTTATTTAAAGTGAATGAGGGTGTGGTTAATCACAGTTTATACCTGTTAAATTTCTCTTATGGAGGTTTCAGAGGCTGGTAAAGAAACTGATGCCTGTTGTGAGCCAAAGCATGCTCAGGTTATAAAATAGCATAAAATAATTCTCCCAGTCTCCCTTGATCATAAGGTATTTTCCCATCAGTAAAAGATATTTAAGCACTATACACTGAAACACCCTATTCCTTATGCTGCCCCATTCTCTAATAGCACAGAGAAGATCCTAAGGTTTGCCTCTTCTGACTTGAACACAGAGGAATAGTAAAATAATAATTAGTCAATCAAGAGCACCAAGTTCTTTCTAAGAGCAGCACTGTTTCAACACAATGCATTTTTATCATTTCAAATGGCTCGTGATTTGTAGATTCTGTATTTGTGAATTTGCCTACTTGTAAGAATTGATTTGTAATCCCAAAATCAATACTTGCAGCTATCTCTTGGTCATCTACAGAAGTGCATGTGCAGTGTGACAAATAATTTTACTCACCCAACATGCACATTTCCAGTTGAGGTCAAACTGGGCAATGCTCTGCCTTCTTGTCTCAGCTCTGACTATAAACAAGTGTACTTTTCTTTTTTTTTTTTTTTTTTAAGACAGTCTTACTCTTTCATCCAGGCTGGAGTCCACTGGTGGGATCTCAGCTCACTGCAACCTCTGCCTTCTGTGTTCAAGTGATTCTTGTGCCTCAGCCTCCTGAGTAGCTGGGGCTATAGGCATCTGCCACCATGCCCAGCTAAGTTTTGTATTTTTAGTAGAGATGGGGTTTCACCATGTTGACCAGGCTGGTCTCAAACTCCTAACAGGTGATCCGCCGTCCTCGGCCTCCCAAAATGCTGGGATTACAGGCATAAATCACTGTGCCCGGCCACAAGTATCCTTTTCATGTCTATTTAATGACGTGTTGTTTGCATTTTGGGGTGCTTTTTCTTGGTGATTTCGGGATTTAAATTGACCTCCAAACATAGTGCTGAAGTGCTGTCTAGTGTTCCTAAGCAAAAGAATGCTGTGATGTGCCTTATGGAGAAAATATGTGGGTTGGATGAGTTTTGTTCAAGTCACGAGTTACAGTGCTGTTGGCCATGAGCACAACGTTAATGAATCAATGTTATATATTAAATAAAGTCGTGTCTTTCAACAGAAATACACATCAAACAAGGTTATGTATTGATCAGTTGGTGAAAATGTGACCAGAGGCTCATAGAAACTTACTCCTATATTTCCCTTAGGAGTAATAGTTCAGTATCTGCTAATTCGGTGTTTGCAGAGACTTTATAGAACATAACTACCAACAATAATGAGAGTTGACTGTATTTTTTAGTGCTTTCATTTATGAAAAACAAGTTTGCAGACTGAATCATCTCCTTGTGCCCATCCATCTCAACTTTTTATTTTTTGTTTGTGTCTTCTGGCCTGCTGGGCGTGGTGGCACATGTAATCCAAGCACTTTGGAAGCCAAGGCGGGTGGATCACCCGAGGTCAGGAGTTCAAGAGCAGCCTGACCAACATGGTGAAACTCCACCTTTTAAAAAAAAAAAAGAAAAGAAATCTCTACAAGTCATATCGAGAGAGAAGCAACTATACAGAAAACTCATCATCAGGTGCTCGCTGAGCGCGGGTTACATGGGTAGTAAATGCAGCAAGTGCTACATGAGACACCTCAAGTTTCACCTCAGACACAGGGCTTGCAGAAAGCAGGCAAGATGAAATGTTTCCTCAGCATCTGCTTCACCTCCTTTCTACTGGCTCTTAAACATCTAAATACTTAATGTCATTTATTATCCTGAAACTGAGCAGCTTTATAAGGGTTCCACTCACGTTCAACCACTCTACTTATACTGTTTCATTCTTTTTATTCCCCCTGCTCTGTTGCCTGGGCTGGAATGCAGTGGCATGAACATAGCTCACTGCAGCCTTGACCATGTGGGCTCAAGTGATCCTCCCATCTCAAACTCCCAAGTTGCTGAGACTACAGCCTCAAGTCATCTTGCCTGGCAATTTTTTTTTTTTTTTTAAATAGTAGAAACGAAGTCTAGCCTGTGTTGCCCAGGCTGGTCTCAAACCCCTGAGTTTCAGTGGTCCTCCCACCTCAGTCTCCCAAAGTGCTGGGATTACAGGTGAGAGCCACTGCACCCCAACAACTTTCATTCTTTGTCGATATGCACAAACACATTATAAAAGCCATCACTTTTTTATATTTTCTCATGGCAGTAACTCTTTTTATAACATTTTATTTTTAACAATACTTCCATCATTTTTAGCTGACAATTCAATATGAATACAAGACGTAAGTAAAAATTTTCAAATTATTTCCCAATAGCTTAATATCAAGATGTATAAAGAATAGCCCAAAGCAGCTAAGCTCACACATAAACATTTATGCTCCACAAAATCTGATGGATGAAAATCCAATAGGCATACTCACTTTTTCTGTTAAAAGTGGGGCACTGTGAGCCAGTGTGTCTCTCTCTTCATACTGATAAGACCAAAAAAAAAAAAATCACTAGTCAAAAAGACCCAGTTTCCAAAGAAATAACTATATTAATAATAAAAACAAAACAAATGCACCTCAACAAGGTCAGAAATTTGCAATTTCTACGGGTAAGAGAACTTGCTGCCTTGGAAAATATCTAAAAACATTCTGAAAGAAAAGCAAACATATAAAAAGTATAAAAAATGCCACAAATGATTATTACTTTTTTATAGATGGAGTTATATATTAAACAAGGTGTCTTTAAACAGAAACATATCTATCACCCAGCCTAGAGTGCAGTGGTGTGATCTCAGCTCACTGCAACCTCTGCCTCCCAGGTTCAAGTGATTCTCCTGAGGCAGCCTCCTGAGTAGCTAGGATTACAGGCATACACCACCATACCTGGCTAATTTTTTTTTTTTTTTTTTTCAGTAGAGATGGGGTTTTTTTCATGTTGGCCAGGCTGGTCTTGAACTCCTGATCTCAGGTGATTCATCCCCCTTGGCCTCCCAAACGGTTGGGATTACATGCAGGAGCCACCACGCCTGGCCTTAAGGTATTTGTTAAAGTTTTAAAGACACAGAATTCGAATTTGCATTAAGTACCATGTAAAGTCACAATTGGCCAGGTGCGTTGGCTCACACCTGTAATCCCACTTGCACTTTGGGAGGGCAAGGCAGGTAGATCACTTGAGGTCAGGAGTTTGAGACCAGTGTGGCTAACATGGAGAAACCTCATCTCTACTAAAAATACAAAAATTAGCCAGGCGTGATGGCAGGCGCCTGTAATCCCAGCTACTCGGATGGCTGAGGCAGGAGAATTGTTTGAACCATGGAGGTGGAGGTTGCAGTGAGCTGAGATCATACCACTGCACTGCAACTTGGGTGACAGAGTGAGACTCCATCTCAAAAATAAAATAAAATAAAGCTATAATAAATATCTTAAATAATAACTATCACCGACAATCAGTGATTCAATGTGTTTTAGTTTTGCTTTACAATTTTTTATTTAGGTAAAATTCACTTAACATAAAATTAATCATAACCATGTTAAAGTGTACAATTCAGTGGTGTTTCATACATTCACAATGCTGAGTAACCTTCTAGATCCAAGACATTTTCTTTCTTTTTTTTTTTAAGATAGAGTCTCACTCTGTTGCCTGGCCAGAGTGCAATAGCATGATCTCATGTCACTGCAACTTCCGCCTCTCAGGTTCAAGCAATTCTCCTGCCTCAGCCTACCAAGTAGCTGGGACTACAGGCGCACACCACCACACCCAGCTAATTTTTGTATTTTTAGTAGTGACAGGGTTTTACCATGTTGGCCAGGATGGTCTCGATCTCTTGACCTTGTGATCCACCCACCTCAGCCTCCCAAAGTGCTGGGATTACAGGCGTGAGCCACTGCACCCGGCCGATCCAAGATATTTTTATAATCCCAAAAGGAAATCTCATACCCATTAAGCAGCCACTCTGTCTCTCCCCAGGCCTTGAAAACCACCAGTTTACTCTGTATCTGTGGACTTGCCTATGCTGGACATTCCATAGGAATGACATCATACAACATGTGACTTTCATGTCTGGCATCTTTCATTGAGCATCATGGTTTCAAGGCTAGTCCATGTCACAGCATGTATCAGTACTTCATACAATAACATTCCATTGTATGAATAGACCACATTTTGTTTACATAATCATCAGATGATGAACATTTGGTTTGTTTCTACCTTTTCGTTATTACAAATAGCGCTGCTGCTGCTGTGAACATTTGTGCAGAAGTATTTGTTTGAATGCTTCTTTTCAATTCTTTCACATCTTACCCTGGAATTGCTGAGTCACACAGCAATTCCATGTTTAACTTGGAACGTTCTTTGTTTTCTTGTGTTTTGTTTTGTTGAGACAGAGTCTCACTCTGTTGCCCAGGCTGGGGTGCAGTGGCACCATCACAGCTCTCTACAGCCTCAAACTCCTGGGCTCAAGGAGTCCTCCAGCCTCAGCCCCCTGAGGAGCTGGGACTACAGGCATGCATCACCATGCCCTGTTAATTTTTTTCTTTTTGTAGAGATGAGGTCTTATTTTATATATATATATATATATTTTTTTTTATTTTTTTAATTTTTTTAAATGAGGTCTTATTATATTGTGAAGGCTAGTCTTGAACTCCTGGCCTCAAGTGATCCTCTTGCCTTGGTCTCCCATGGTGCTGGGATTATAGTCATGAGCCATTGTGCCCAGCCTCAATGTTTTTTATTCTCATGATTTTGCCCCATGTCAATATACATATCATTAATCTGTTTGCTAATACCTTTCTAAAAGGAATAAAGTCCTAGGTTTCAAAAAAAAAAAAAAAAAACCACCTATATTTTAGAGTCAGGTGTGGCGGCTCACCCCTGTAATCCCAGCTACTTATGAGGATGAAGTGGGAGGATCACTTGAGCCCAGGAATTCAAGACCAGCCTGGGTAACACAGCAAGACCTCGTTTCCAAAAAAACCACAAAACTTGTATTTCAGTCTTGTTAAATAAATTCAAATAAACATTTGCCTAATTTCTTTAATAAAATGAAATAAATAAAATTAAATTATTTGTTTCTGATTTAATATGCTAATTTCCAATGGGATTAAATAAATACTATAATTAAATAAAAACATTTTAATATATATTCATTGCTTCCTAAGTAGAGATACTATCTTGTTACATTACTGAAACATTTGTACTTGAAGAATGAATACATACTTGTACCCACATTTAAAACAAATCAAAATATTTCTACTTACCCATGCATAATATATTGCCTGTGTTTTACTATTGCTCACCAATTCTTTACTGTTTGTTGGGTTAAAAGTGAGGTAGTTCTGAAATATAAAATATGGAAATATATTAATGATAAATTTTCTGTTTCTGATTAAGCTGAATATTAAAATTAAATAATTTTAATTAAAACAAATGAGTAGGAATATAAAACGAAAGATACGGCATTTGATAAAAAATAGGAATAGCATTTAAATACTGGTGATTAAAATAAATAGTGTCAAATGTGTTTCTTTTCCAGTCTTATCTATTACAATTCATCATCTATAAATTGGAACACGCTTTTATTTCCTTTTTTTTTTTTTTTTTTTTTTAAGACAGAGTCTCGCTCTGTCACCCAGGCTGGAGTGCAGTGGTACAATCTCAGCTCACTGCAGCCCCTGCCTTTTGGGTTCAAGCAATTCTCTTGCCTCAGCCTCCTTAGTAGCTGGGACTACAGGCGTGTGCCGCCACGCCTGGCTAATTTTTGTATTTTTAGTAGAGACGGGGTTTCATCATGTTGGCCAGGCTGGTCTTGAACCCAACCTCAACCAATCCACCCGCCTCGGCTTCCCATAGTGCTGGTATTACAGGTGTGGGCCACTGCACCTGGATGTAACAAGCTTTTCTGACAGCAGTCAATTTAAAATAAGATAACAATAAAATAAACTGGAACGAGCAAAAGTAAACCCATATTTACCAATAACCTTTATTCTGTGTCCTTTTAGATAAACAGTGCTGCATATACACTTCTAAACTTGACAGGGCCACACGATATCTTGGAATGAATGCAAGATATTGAAAGGGGATTCTAATTCCTGCCAAGATGGTGAATAGCATGAGCTGCTGGCTCCCTTCCCAAAACTCAACCCTTCAGAAACTATGGACGTGAGGGAAACTTTAAATACAGAAACCAAACAATCATAGCAAGAACAACAAAGCAAGCTCTTCCTGGGGAGCCATGGGGCATGTGTTTGAAATGTGCAAGGGAGGTGGGTGGCTACAGTCTGCAGTGAAAGGCTACCGGGGGCAGCATTGAGGGACCAGCTGGAGAAAAACTTTTGAAGTTCCATTTCTGCCATTTCCACCCCGTCTCCACACCTATTCCTTACCTATCATTTTCCGAACATTTTATGAATGTTACATACCACAGGAGTGTAAACTACCAATGCCAGTGATTGAGAATTAATACCAGAACAGCACAAAAGCCTGGGTAGGGCAAGGAACTGGCAAAAGCAAGTGCATGAGGCAGACTTCAGGAAGCCTGAAAACCAGCCTCAAACCACCTCTGATTAGATTAAGCTGACCACTCTGCCAGGTGCCTTTAAGAAGCACAAGTAAGTCTTCTTTGGAGGAAGTCATCTCGAGCCTCAAATTTATTTCTACACTTTAAAAAACACAACATCAGGCATTTAGTAAAAAACAGCCAGGCATATTAAAGAGATTCATCCAGGCCAGGTGCTGCGGTGCACGCCTGGAATCCCAGCACTTTACAAGGCTGGGGCAGGAAGATCACTTGAGGCCAGAAGTTCAAGACCAGCCGGGGCAACAGAGCGAAACCTCCTCTCAAAAAAAATAAAGACACATCCAAATGACTGAAAACCAAGGGGAAAAAGCAATTGGTAGAAAGAAGCCCGCAGGAAATCCATGTATTTGGGTTATTAGACACAGACATACAATCACTAGATGAACATGCAGGAAAGCAGAGGACAAGACAGAGACTCACAGCACATAACTCTACTTAAAAAAGGAATCAAATGGGGATTCTAGACCTGAAAAAATGATTTAAAATGCTCAACAGACAGTTTAACAAAAATTTAGACACAGCCAGTTCTAAAAATTTAGAACTAGTCAGTAGGAAAGGAAGACATATTATAGTAGACAAATAATATAGTTTCTGCTTCCAGACTGAAGCGGAAACAGATGAAAGCATAGAAAATACAGGAAAGAAAAGACAAATGGGACAAGACCAAAAAGGTCTAACTTATGTGTAATTGGAGCCCCAGAAGGAGAATAAAGAAAATGTGGCAGAAGAAATGTGTAAAGAGATAATGACTGAGAATTTTCCAAAACTGAGAAGAGATATAACATCCCAGGTTCAAGAAATCCTAAAGGTTACGCTTTTTAAAAATTAACAACATACTCATATACACACAGACACATCATTGAAAAACTGCTGAGGCTGGTGCAGCAGTGGCTCATGCCTATAATCCCAGCACCTTCGGAGACTGAGGTAGGAAGGTCACTTGAGCCCAGGAGTTTGAGACCAGCCTGGGCAACATAGCAAGACCCGATTTCTACAAAAAAAAAAAAAAGCGCCCGGTGTGGTGGTGCTATCTGGGAAGCTGAGGTAGGAGAATCACTTGAGCCTAAGAGGTCGAGGCTGCAATGAGCTGTGACTGTGCTGCTGCACTTCAGCCTAGGTGATAGAGTGAGGCCCTGTCTCACAAAAATAAATAAAAATCCCTGCTGAAAACCAAGGAAAATGCTGTAAAAGCTGCTGGGGGCCAAGGAGAGAGATACACAACATTCAAAATAGGGATTGACAACTGACTTTTCTTTTTTTTTTTTTTAAAGGGAGTCTCACCCTGTCGCCCAGGCTGGAGTGCAATGGTGTGATCTCAGCTCATTGCAACCTCCACCTCCTGGGTTCAAGCGATTCTCCTGCCTTAGCCTCCCGAGTAGCTGGGATTACAAGTGTGTGCCACCACACCCGGCTAATTTTTTATATCTTTAGTAGAGATGGGGTTTCACCATGTTGGCCAGGCTGGTCTCGAACTCCTGACCTCAAGTGATCCACCCACCGTGGCCTCCCAAAGTGCTGGGATTACGGGCGTGAGCCACCACACCTGGCGACAGCTGACTTTTCAACATAAATGGTAGAAACTAGAAGACAACAGAATCAAATCCTTGAAGATATGAAGTACTAAAATACTACCACTCTAGAATTCTATACCAAAGGAAAATATTCTTCAAAAATAAACACTTGTCCATGAACATTCACAGCAGCTTTATTTTTAAGCCACAACCAGGAAACAACCCAACATCCATTGACAGTGAATTCATAAACAAACTATGATGTACCTATTCAATGCAGTACTATTCAACAATAAAAAGGAATATACTACTGACACATGCAACAACAAAACTGAGTGAAAAAAACCAAAGCTCTCTGCAAATGGAGTCCATTTATTACCTAGCAAATTCTAGAAAATGCAAACTAATAAATAATAATCAGGATGGTATGTGTTGGGAGGTGGATGGAGGAATCAGATCACACCTTGGAGGCCATGTTATGGAATTTTAATTTTATTCGGAGGACAATGAGAAGTTACTGAAGGATTCTAAGTACGGGAGTGATATAGTATTTTGATTATTTAAAAATAACACTCTTGGCTGCTGCGGGAAGATTGTTAGAGAGTGAGGTGAGAATGAAAGCAGAGAGACCAGCTGGCCAGGTGGTGCAGGCAGGGGTGACTGTGGCCTGGACTAGGATCATGGCAACAGAGGTGGAGAGGAGAGGGAAGATTTCAGGATACCTCTTGGAAGTAAACAGCCTTGGAAATAGATGCCAATACCCAAGAAGGCAGAGCAAGAAGAAGAGGGTTGGGTGTGGTGGCTCATGCCTATAATCCCAACATTTTGGGAGGCTGAGGCAGGTAGATGGCTTGAGCCTAGGAGTTGGAGACCAGCTTGGCCAACATGGAAAAACCCGGTCTCTGTAAAAAATTTAAAAATTAACTGGGCATGATAGTGTGCACCTGTAGTCCCAGCTACTCAGGAGGCTGAGGTGGGAGGATTGCTTGAGCTCAGGAGGCAGAGGCTGCAGTGAGCTGAGATTGTGACACTGCACTCTAGCCTGGAAAACAGTGAGACCCTGTCTCTCAAAAAAACAATTTTTTTTCCATTTTAATTATTTTAAATTTAGGTCACCATGTGTACTCAGCAAGGTTGCAAGGTACAAAATCAACACACAAAAATCAGCTGCCTTTTTATACATTAGCAGTGAACAATCTAAAAAGGAAATTAAGAAAACAAATCCGTTTATAATAGCATTAAAAACCAAAAAATCCTTAGGAGTAAATTTAACCAAGGAGGTGAAGACATGAACTCTGGAAATCACAAAACATTCCTGAAAGAAATTAAAGAAGATATAAATAAATGGCAAGGCATCCCATGCTCATGGATTGGAAGACAATTTTGTGAAGATGATGATACCACCCCAAGTGATCTAAGATTCAATGTAATCTCTATCAAAACCCCAAAGGCGTTTTTTTGCAGCAATAAAGAAACCTGTCCTAAATAGCCATATATGGTTGGTGGCTACTGTGTTGGCACAACTTTAAGGAGTAAGAAAATTTTTTCAGGGGCAAGAGGAATGTTTCGGGGAAAGGAAAGAAGATGGACGTAAGACTGCGTAACCACATGTGCCTGGCTGAGTCTAGTCACTCAAACCCTCTATTTTGGTTTGCTCCTGCAAGCCAGGTATGTACTTATCACAGTGCCTGGCACAGAACAGGCACTCGATAAATGTATGACAGATGAAGCATGTAAGGATGAATGAGACAAGTCACAACGGCAGAGAGCAGTGACCCAGGAAATCAGGATTATGTATGTTTGGCCTCAAACTCCCAACCTCAAGTGAGCCACCCACTATAGCCTCCCAAAGTTCTTGAATTACAGGCGTGAGCCTTCGCACCCAGCCTGGCCTGGCACCAATGTAACTTTAGGTTGATCTTTACAGGTTCAAACTGAACTCACCTGAAAACCGTACTCTTTGGGGAGTTCAAGAGTACATGCTGGTGTTTCCACTGCCAAAGTCCACTTCCAGATGCACACCTTCTGAAGGGGACAGCAGAGAGACGGGCATGAGAAGGTCTGTGAAGTCTGCTGAAGTAACCTATACCTTCTGTGACCCCGAAACTTCAAGTAACTAAGGACAGAGGCCCGGACTCTGTGCTGTGGAGTCTGGTCTTTTGAGAGTGTCACAAACATCACACAGCCTGAACAGAGATGCCCACGTGGACATGCTGGACAGATCGGCCAGCTCGCTGAGGCTGATCCAAAGGGCCTTTACCTGGACTTCAGCATCTGAGATGGTTGCCAGATACTTGGCATCGTGGGCCATGGCCATTGCCCTGATACCATTCCCTTCAGGGCAGCTGTCAAATATCGTGTGCACAGGAATACTGCAAAACAGGACGGGGAGGGACGACACCTGCTGAGGTCTCCCTGGCTTCCCAGAGAGGCCCAGGGCAGGTCTGAGCTCAGCTCAAACCTCCCAAAACATCACGAAATGTGGTCTATCCATATAGTGGAATATTTTTGAGCCATAAAAGGGAATGAATCAGCCAGGAGTGGTGGCTCATGCCTGTAATCACAGCACTTTGGGAGGCCAAGGTGAGTGGATCATCTAAGGTCAGGAGTTCGAGACCAGCCTGGCCAACATGGTGAAATCCCGTCTCTACTGAAAATACAAAAAATTAGCTGGGTGTGGTGGCAGGCACCTGTAATCCCAGCTACTTGGGAAGCTGAGGTAGGAATATCACTTGAACCTGAGAGGCAGAGGTTGCAGTGAGCCAAGATTGCGCTGTTGCACTCTAGCCTGGACAATAAGAGCAAAACTCCATCTCTAAATAAATAAATAAATAAATAAATGAAATAAAAATAAAAATTCTGCTGCCTTCAGAAAGAATGAGGTACATCGGGAAAATGACTCAAATTTGTGAAAAAAGCAAATTGCAAAACAATAGCATCATCCTAATTGATTGTGTGTGTGTGTGTGCGCGTGCGTGTGTGTGTGTGTGTGTGTGTGTGTGTGTGTGTGTGTGAGAAAAATTCTGGAGGAATAGAGTCCAAACTGTAAGCAATGGTTCCTCTGGAGATGGGGTTTGGGTGAGGAGGAACTGTTATTTTTTGCTCTTGTACTTCCGTACTGTGTTATTGACAAGACCTTAGTGCTGTATAATTCTGACAAAGCCTTGAAATACACAGACTTAGATGAAATGTAAGTATCTAAGGGAGCCAAAGCATGCAGAAGCAGTGGAAGCGAAGATGGAAGTTGTAATATTTGGGTCGGGGAGGTCCACTGACTCCCACTAAAATGAAAAATGGATGGTAGCAAGACTTAAACCAGGAACTCAGCCTGCACGGTTCTTTTTTTTTTTTTTTTTTTGGTTATGGAGTCCTAGCCACAGTGAAGATAAACAGGCCTCAGTATCTCTGTATGTCACACCAGGATCCCAACTGGCTGGCATCCAGTCTGTGTCCCAGCTGAGGACTTCTGTGGTTCTCTGTCACTTGAGAAACTTCATCCCACTGAGAAGTGGCCCCAACAATTCACCTGGGAAGGCAATCCCAAAATATTGAAAATAACACAATGAAGTCCTTAGTGAGAAAATGTGTCTTATCCCTGGAGATACTTGGAGTTGAATATAGAGAAGATAAAGTCAGTCAGACCTGCATTATTAACATATTTGTGATAAGAGAATTTGTTCATTTTTTAGGAATTTGTAATGTTTAAGTGAATTTGACATACCAGCGTTGCCAACAGATTACATTTGTGATGTTAATTTAAAATATATAGTTTATTTAAACTTGTGATGTTAAATTGAAATCATATTAGGTTTATAAACAATATTAGAACACTTAAGAGAACTTAAGACTTACCATATTTATGTCTAATTTACTAGATTTGCAGTAATTACTTAAGTACCATGAAGGATTTGTTTGTTAATCAGACTGCTAAAAAACTTAATGAAACTGAATATCTTAAATTTCAAAATGCAGTTTAAAATGTTTAAAAGGAGTTAATAACAAAATTTGTAAGTGGGGCCAAACATTATCAAACCCTCCTTAAAGGTGATTGCAAGAATATGCTGGATTTATAAATAGAATAAGATTTTTAAGTTGAGCGAAAAACTGGAGGAAGAACTACGGTTTTTAATTTATGACTAATAAAATGAATATTAATTCGAAAACCAAAACGGCCTCTGAATAATCTTTTCTGGGTCCCAAAGTAATCACTTGGGTTATCGTAAAACTCATATTAACATAGCATTTGCATTATTAATGACAGATATGCTTTACTGTGTAATTTTTATTAAAAAAAAAAAATCACTGCCCTCACCTTGCTTTGTGTCTAATAGAGAGTTTCACAAATGAGAAAAATACAGTGGATCAACATCATAAAGGGGCAGCTCTGTCTGGTGAAGGTGTCGGTCAGCAAAGGCTTCAGAGACAAGACACACCTGAAGGACTCCCACCCTCCAGTCGGCTGACTGCAGATTTCCTACAGCATGAGATAACAGCTTTCCCTGTGGTTAAGTTGGATGTGCCATTACTCGCAGCTGAGACCATGTAGCAACTGCAGATGGCTATGCGTGCAGGCAGCAGGCATTTCACTTTCTGGGGGAAGCGTCTGCACAGCCTTAATGCAGGGTGCATATTCCCTGCAGCATAAGCTGATTTGACAACGGGCAGTCTCTAAAGGGTTTTAATCAGGGTGGCAACCCAATTAGATTTATGTTTGGGAAAAGATCGCACTAACGATGTGGAGAAAAACAACATGAAGCTATCCATATATACGTGTTTAAAACAATAGCAAATGTTTTAGAAGGAAATATACCAAATTGATTACCTCTAGAAAGAAAACTAGGATTGGAGATGGTAGCCAGTGCTTTCCATGAAAATGTATTGGTTTTCATTTAAAAAAAAATTTTTTTTTGAGATGAAGTCTCGCTCTGTCACCCAAGCTGGAGTGCAATGGCATGATCTTGGCTCACTGCAACTTCTGCCTCCTGGGCTTAAGCGATTCTCCTGTCTCAGTCTCCCGAGTAGCTGGGATTACAGACATGCGCCACCACACCTGACTAATTTTTTTGTATTTTTGTAGAGACTGGGTTTTACCACATTGGCTGGAACTCCTGACCTAATGTGATCCACCAACCTCAGCCTCCCAAAGTGCTGGGATTACAGGCATGAGCCACTGCACCTGGCCTGGTTTTCATTAAATTTAACAGTTTTATATTAAAATGTACTAAAAAATTTTTTTATATAAATTAAACAGATGAGCGAGCTGTGGTGCCTCATGCCTGTAACCCTGGCACTTTGGGAGGTCAAGTTGGGTGGATCACTTGGGCCCAGGAATTCGAGACCAGCCTGAGTAACATGGTAAAACCCCATCTCTAAAAAAATATACAAAAACATCAGCTGGATGTGGTAGTGTGTACCCGTGGTCTCAGCTACTTGGGAGGCTGAGATGGGAGGATCATCTGAGCCCAAGAGGTAGAAGGTGCAGTGAGCCGAGATTGTGCCACTGCACTTCAACCTGGGCAACCGAGTAAGACCCTGTCTCAATAATAATAATAACAACAACAACAACAATAACAGATGAGGCTGGGCACAGTGGCTAACACTTGTCATTCCAGAACTTTGGGACGCGAAGACAGAAGGATCACTTGTGCCTAGGAGTTCAAGACCAGCTCAGGCAACATAGCAGGACCCTGTCTCACGAAAAAAAAAAAAAAATTAGCCAGGCTTAGTGGCATGTAGGTCCCACCTACTAAGGAGGCTGAGGCGGGAGGATTCACTTGAGCCCCAGAGGTGAAGGCTGCAGTGAGCCGTGATCACACCACTGCACTCCAGCCTGGGTAATAGAGCGAGACCTTTTCTCAAAAAAACAAAAACAAAAAACCAGATGAAAGACCATACGTTGTTTGGTCTATCCATACAATGTAATGTGATTCTGCCACAGAAGCAACATGTGCCACACCACAGATGAACCTTCAAGCACGAGGCTAAGTGAAAGATGCCAGACACAAAGGCCATCTATTGTAGGTCTTTGTGTGAAATCAGAGAAGACACAGGAAATGAAGTGTCAGATGCCACAGAGAAGTCAAGTCAGATGAAGATCGGGGTTGGGCAATGTGACCCCCTGGAGGTCACTGGTCACATGTGGGAGAGCAGTTCCTGTGTCCCCCACTCTAGAACATTCAAACATAACTTCTTCCTAACCTCCTCATGCATCTGGACTCACTCCTTGAACTCTTCCCCCTCCCCACCCACGCACCCAACTAACCAGGCCCAAACAATCTTGTCAGTGAATCTGACTGCTCTCTGCCTCTAAGCCAGGAGTTAAGAAAGAAAACCCATCTAGGATCCTCTATCATGGGCCGGGTACTGTGCTCTAGCGAACCTCACAACATCCTGCACACTGAGTCTAATCGGTAAGTAATGGTCCCTCCAAATGCGGGTCCACACAGAACCTCAGAATACGACCTTATTTGGACACAAGGCCTTTGTGGATGTAGTTAGTTAAGATGAGGTTATACTGGACTAGGGTGGGTCCCAAATCCAATGTCCAGTGTCCTCAAGAAGACACAGATGGGTGCATGGTGGAAATGTCATGGGAAGATAGAGGCAGAGACTGGGCGGATGCGTCCACAAGCCAAGGATACCAAGGGTCGCCCGTAGCCACCAGAAGTGAGGGGAGAGGCCTGGGACAGATTCTCCCTCACAGCCCCCAGAAGCAGCCAACTCTGCCGACACCTTGGTTTCAGACTTCTGGCCTCCAGAACTGCAAGAGAGTACATTCCTCTTATTTTAAGCCATGTCATTCGAGGTAATTTGTTACAGTAGCCCAAGGAAAGTAAAAAACAGTAGGTGTCATTATTATTTTTTCACAAATGGGAAAGTCACTTTCTTCTCTGGGCCTCCAAGTCACACAGCAGACCATGGCCAAGTGGGCACAGAAGCCCAGGAGGATGGCAGAGCCCACACTCACGCTTTCCTCTTGCCACCTGCTCTTTCATGTCACCCGGAAGTCCCCAGGGCCCCTTCCCCTCTCCCCTTTCAATTCTCCTACCCAGGCAAGCCACCACCAGCCACATTCCCTGTTCTTATTCCTACCTGGCCAGCATGGCCGGACACGCATCGCCACGTTCCTCCCACCCACCCACCTGCTGCAGGCTCGTGCTTTCTGTTCCCACCAGGCCTGCCCTGAACCCTACAGTTCCTTCCCTTCATTTGGGGGAACCCTACTGCAGTCCTATCGATCACACCACGTCACAACCCCACAGTCCAAACTTCAGCCCAATCCCAATGTCCTCGACAGATAAGCTGGCCTTCTGCTTGACAGCTGTCACACAAAGTGGCATGCTCAGCACCACAGTGTCCCCCAACTGCCTAGGCATCTTCTTGCCCAGCACTACACAAACTATCTGTGGCGAAAGACATTTTTATTCCATTGTGGGCCAACACATATTTTTTTTCTTGAGACAGGGTTTCGCTCTGTCACCCTGGCAGGAGTGCAACAGCACAATAATGGCTCACTGCAGCCTCAAACACCTAAGCTCAAGCCATCCTCCCGCCTCAGCCTCCCAAGTAGCTGGGATGACAGGCACACACCACTACACATGGCTAAATCTTTACTTTTTGTAGAGACAGAATCTCACTATGTTGCCCAGGCTGCTCTCAGACACCTGGCCTCAAGTGATCCTCCTGCCTCAGCCTCCCAAAGTGCTGGGAGGTTCCCAAGTGCAGGAGCCACTGCACCTAGCCCAGATCAAATACTTTTACAAAACAAAAATATCATAGCAAGAACAAATTGCTATAAAAGTTCCAAAGGCCCCCTCTCATTTTCTGTACTTTCTGTTCAACATAGCCCAGGACCGGCTGACTGATCAGCTCCGCCTGCAGGCCACACTTTGAGCAGCACTGCTCCAGCCCATGGAAATTCCACCATTCCTTGTCTGATGCGCTAACAGAAAAGAGACCAGAAAAGCTGAATGTTATGAGTTAGGAAGAAAGGCAATAAAAGATGACCACCTTGATACCAGAGAAGCCCTCCATCCAGTCTGCCTCCAGCCAGGGAAGGAGGAGAGTGAGTTACAGAAGCAGATACCAGGAGGGTAAGAACCCCAGCCTTCTGGACCTGGCTCCAGTGCCAGAGAGCCTATGGTTGTCCACCTCCCCTCACCTAGCCTGGTTTCTAGATCAAAGCAAGCATGCCTTATTACCCCAGGTTAAGAAGGCCACTGTAACTCTTTTCTTAGACACCAGAGTGTGTCCAAAGGCTTGTAGGCTAACTTGAGAAAAACATCAGACACAGTCCAATAGATGGACACTCTACCAAATCCCTGACCTGTATTCCTCAAAACTGTCAAAGTCATCAAAAACAAGGAAAGTCTGAGAAACTGCCAGAGCCAAGACGAGCCTAAGGAGACATCACACCTCAATCAAATGCGGTCTCCTGGATGCTTGTTAATAATAATGTGTCAATATTGGTTCACGAATTATAGCAAATTGATCCTACTAATGTAAGATTAACTAATGTGGGAACCTGGGTGTGGGGTATACGGGAATCTTGAGTACTATCTTCCCAATTCTTCTGTAAATCTAAAACTGTTCTAAAAATAAAAGTCTGTTAATCAAAAAAGAGAGAGAGAGACTGGGTGCAGTGGCTCACACTCGTAATCCCAGCACTTTGGGAGGCTAAGCAAGAGGATGGCTTGAGCCCAGGAGTTCAAGGCCAGCCTGGGAAACAACACTAGACCCCATCTCTACAAAAATATAATAAAATAAATTATTTAAAAAGAGGTGAGGTGAGGTGGTTCATGATTGCAATCCTAGTGCTTTGAGGGGCCAAGACGGGAGGATCTCTTGAGGCCAGGAGTTCAAGACCCGCCAAGGCAACATAGCAAGACCTCACTTCTACAAAAAAACCAGTCAGCCAGGTGTGGATGCATGCGCCTGTGGTTCCAGCTACTCAAGAGGCCAAGGCAGGAGACTCGCTTGATCCTGGGAGTTCCTGGCTGCAGTGAGCTATGATTGCGCCACTGCACTCCAGCGTGGGCAGTGGAGGGAGACCCCGAGTGTACGATAAAGGAAAAAAGGCGTCCAGGTGCAGTGGCTCACGCCTGTAGTTCCAGCACTTTGGGAGGCCGAGGCAGGTGGATCACGAGGTCAGGAGATCGAGACCATCCTGATAACACTGGGAAGCCCCCCCTCTACTAAAAATACAAAAAATTAGCCGGGCGTGGTGGCAGGCGCCTGTAGTCCCAGCTACTCGGGAGGCTGAGGCAGGAGAATCGCTTGGACCCGGGAGGTGGAGGTCACGGTGAGCCGAGATTGCACCACTGCACTCCAGCCTGGGTGACAGAGTGAGACTTCGTCTCAAAAAAAAAAAAAAAAAAAAAAGGAAAGAGGCAATGGTGGGTTGTTAGAATTAGAGAGGCACTGCAGAGAAACAGCAGCTTTGGGAAGCCTTCCAGCATTACCATACTGAAAACCACGGTAGGCAAGCAGATCGAACGTATTCAACAAGAAACGTATGGAACAGGGACCAGGGATCGACAGGAACACTTGGTAGTGACCATTAAGAACGGCCCAGAAGAGGCAGCCTGACCAGCCACTAGAAAATCTGTCCTTGTGCAAGTAATGTTTCTCACTGTAAATGACAGATTTGCCATCTGGGTTATGCTTTGAGCTTGTGTGAGTTGGGTTAGTGCAAGTCAGCATAAGGCTGGTCTACTGTGGAACACCAACAAATCCTATTTCTAGGCATTGGCATTACTCATTCTTTGCTTAGTCACAATGGCAGACACTGTACAGAAATTAGGGGAAAAAAGAAGTGACTACACAAAGCCTACCCTGTGAAGGAGTCCCATATAATGACCAGGCAGTCTGGCCCTTTGTCTGCTGTGGCGATCCACCGCCTGTCTTCACTGATGCAGATGCAGGAGATAATATTGGCGTGGCCCTATGGAAATGGAGAGAAAACGCTTTGAAATATCCAAGATGCAGCCCAGCCTCAGCCACCATCAGTGAAGACTGGGGCCCCACAGACAGATCTGAGCTCCTTTCAACACTCATCTGGCTGGAAATTCCGTTCCCAATGGCCTTCCGGGGGTTTCTCCACCTCCTACTGGGTGATTTTCAAACTTTCTCTCCCTCCAAACACCTGAAAGATAAGCTCCCCATGTGAACAGCGGCTCCTCAAGGTCAAGGCATGTAGCAACTCCCAACCCAAGTGGAGAATAAATATCTGGGACCTCACCTGCCCCCAGCCACTCTGAGTCATGCTGCCAGCCTCTTCTCTCTAGAGCACTGCTCACTTCAGGGCTCTGAGCAGCTCTGGGGCAAAAAGTTCCCACTTTTTTTTACTGACACATCTCCTGGTCTCTATACTTCCACTCTTTTTGTTTGAGACAGGGTCTCACTCTGTCACCCAGATTGGAGTTTACTGACACAATCTTGGCTTACTGCAGCTTTGACCTCCTGGGCTCAAGCAATCCTCCAACCTCAGCCTCCCAAATAGCTGGGACTACAGGCACATGCCACCATCCTCAGTTAATTTTTAAATTTTTTGTAGAGACAAGGGTCTTGCTATGTTGCCCAGGCTGGCCTCAAACTCCTGGACTCAAGCAACTCACCCACCTCGGCCTCCTCTGCCCTGGCTGAAATTACAGGCATGAGCCACCATACTTGGCCTCTGCTTACACTCTTAACTTTTTACAATCCTTTCATGCCCACAAGAGAGGAATCTTCTGGAAACACAAACGGCAGCGCCCCCTGCTGGGAAACGGCCCCTCTTCCTTCCTTCTTCTCTCGCCCTCATTGTGCGCCAGCCACACCAGCCTTCCTTCCCAGCCCCACACACATGGCCTGAACACTTGTTGCTCTCTCTGTTTGGAATGTTCTTCCCCAGACTGTCTTCAGCTGGCTCATTCTTATCCTCCAAGTCTCAGCAGAAACAGCTCCTCTTCCATCCCTGCCCACCCAATCTAATGTTAAGTCTTCTCTTACCCTCATTTTTCTCTTCGAGTGTTTTCACATCTTCTTTCAAGCACTGGTTACAATTTGTAATCATTTATGTGTTCACTTATTGAATGTCTCTCTCCATACTGGACTGGAAGCTCCATGAGAGTAGGGAATACATCTATTTTGTTCATTACTACAGACCTATACTCTGAAACACAGCGGCTATGACAACTATTTGTGGAACAAATAATGGATGGTTAAGGCCACTCCCAGCCCTCTGGCCCTAGGGAGGCTGGACCCCTGCCTCCCTCCAGCCCAGCACGTCTGAGCATCCTACTCATCCTGACTATCCGAGCCCATCCACAGCAATCTCTCCCTTCCCTATCTGCCATGACCACTATGCTCACTGCCACACATTCAATGAAGCTCCAAGGGGAGCTGCCTGCTGATTTCTGCCTGTGTATTTCTGGACTTCTAGAGAGTGAATTCCTGAAGTTGCACCCAGACGTCTTGAGTCCCCGGCATAACATTGAGTATGGACTGCGCCCTTGGTAAATACTTCGTGGTGATTTTAATCTAGGCATCACTAAGGACGCTCCTGTAGCAACACATGTCAACTGAAAGGGTGACATGGAACCATTTGCCAGGTCAATGGGTGGAAAGTCAGACACCAAGGAATAGGATGCTTGGAAAGGTAAATGATGAAAATGAAACAGGGCCAGGCGCGGTGGTTCACGCCTGTAACCCCAGCATTTTGGGAGGCTGAGGCAGGCAGATCACCTGAGGTCAGAGTTCGAGATCAGCCTGGCTAACATGCAGAAACTCCGTCTCTACTAAAAATACAAAAAAATTAGCCAGACGTTATGGCGGTCGCCTGTAGTCCTAGTTACTGGGGAGGCTGAGGCAAGAGAATTGCTTAAACCAAGGAGTCAGAGATTGCAGTGAGCCGAGATTGTGCCATTGCACTCCAGCCTGGGCAACAGGGCAGGACTCCATCTCACAAAAAAAAAAAAAAAAAAAAAAAAAAGAAAAGAAAAAAGAAAATGAAATGGGTCCCAAATTTCAGGAATGAAGGAAGCTGAGTACTGTGAGGAGGGCAGGCTTGAAGGACAAGCAGAGGAGGCTCAGAGAGGGGTGAAATGAGCAAAGTTGCTGAAAGGAAGGAGTGGTAAAAGGACAACTGACCTACTTAACACTTTCAAGTCAGGGGATGTAGAGTCATCATTTACTAGTACAGGCTTGGGCAAGTCACTGAAATCACTCTTAGCCTCAGTTTCTTCTTCTGTAAAATTAACACCCACTTCTCGGTACAGTTATAAGATGAAAGCTCTTTGAAAACTAGAGAGATGCCTAAGTGCGTGTGAGGCTGCATCCCTGCTGAACAGCTGCCCTTTGTGTTACATCTGTGGAGACATGATCTAAGCTGTCCACATTTTGCAGAAATGTAAAAAATACATGTTTTAAATTCTTATAACTATAAAATTAATATCAACTGCTGTTTTGTAAGTTCACTCTGATTAGAAACAGAGAGGCAATAAACAATAACGTGTTTCTAAAGACAGGATTGGCTTTAGCTGCCAAGGAGAGTGAGAAAATACCACAGTGATAGAATGAAGTCAGCCCTTGAGATACAAAACAAAATACCACACACGTGTTAAAGAAAACTCCCTACCTACAGTTAAGAAAATCCCTGTGGCTGGATGCGATGGCTCACACCTGTAATCCCAGCACTGTGGGAGGCCAAGGCAGGTAGATCACGAGATAGGGAGTTCGAGACCAGCCTGGCCAATATGGTGAAATCCCATCTCTACTAAAAATAATTAGCCAGGCGTGGTGTTGCGCACCTGTAGTCCCGGCTACTCCAGAGGCTGAGGCAGAAGAATCACTTGAACCTGGGAGGCAGAGGTTGCAGTGAGCTGAGATCGAGCCACTGTACTCCAGCCTGAGCGACAGAGTGAGACTCCGTCTCGAAAGAAAAGAGAAAGAGAGAGAGAAAGATAGAGAGAGAGAGAGAAAGAAAGAAAAGAAAATCCCTGCATACCTGAAGGTGGTACTGATGATTCCTGAATACGTTGTAGATGATCACAGTGTGAGCGCAAACATACAGAAGAACTCTCTGCTTTTCCTCTCGAACATAGTAAACAGGAAGAGAACTGTTCCATCCAAATGACCAGGTCAAGGTCTGGAAGACAAGGGCAAAACCAGCAAGACATTACAGCGTGTTCAGCCCAGAGCCGGGACTCCAGGAACTTGCTGGAGGGGAAGAATTTCACATCAACAGTCCAGCGAAGAGCAATCACTTTAAGAAGGTCCTCAACATCATTCCAAAACATGGATGAACCTTGAAAATGTGATGCTAACTGAAAGAAGCCAGTCACAAAAGGCTGCGTATTATATAATTTCACATATCTGAAAGTCCACATTTGGCAAATCTGGGAGGTCAAGGTGGGCAGATCACCTGAGGTCAGGAGTTCGAGACCAAACTGGCCAACATGGTGAAACCCCATCTCTACTAAAAACACAAAAATTAGTCAGGTGTGGTGGCACAGCTACTTGGGACATTGAGGCAGGAGAATCGCTTGAACCTGGGAGGCAAATGTGGTGGTGAGCCAAGATCGCACCATTGCACTCCAGCTTGGGCAACAAGAACGAAACTCCATCTCAAAAAAAAAGTTACTTCCCATTACTGCTGCTCATAGCCCTTGGCAACTACTGGTCTACTTTTGTCTCTTCATCCTTTATCCTTCCAGTATAAGTAGTACATAGAGACCAAATGCCCAGGCTGAATAATCAATTGCCTTTCTTTTTTTTTTTTTTTTGAGATGGAGTCTCGCTCTATTGCCAGGTGGCAGTGTAGCAGCGCCATCTCACCTCACTGCAACCTCCGCCTCCCAGGTTCAAGCAATTCTCCAGCCTCAGCCTCTTGAGTAGCTGGGAGGATAGGTGTGTGCCACGACACCTGGCTAATTTTTATATTTTTAATAGAGATGTGGTTTCACCACGTTGGCCAGACTGATCTAGAACTTTCAACCTCGGGTGATCTACCCACCTTGGCCTCCCAAAGTGCTGGGATTACAGGCGAGAGACAGGGCTCCCAGCCTATTTGCCTGTCTTATAAAGTTAGGCAATGACTTCACTGTCACTTGTCTACTCTACATGCTTTTAAATAAATGGAATTTCATGACTTAGGTGCTCTCTGTGTGTCTGATACTGAACAAAGTCTAGGTCCTGGGGAGTGAAAGAATAGGAAGTTATTTGTATGTATTGTTGAGGATTTTCTTTTCTTTTTTCTCTTTATTTATTTATTTTTTTTGAGATGGAGTCTCGCTCTGTTGCCCAGGAGACAAAATCTTCTTAGAAGAATTGAAAATTCTGTATTGCCTGGAATAAATCCAAAATTAAAATTTTATGAAATGAAAAATTATAAGTACTATAAGTCTGACTATGGATTTTACTTCAATACTAGTTCACTTATGTACTTGTTTTGTGTTCAAAGTATTTTTTTTTTTTTTTTTTTGAGACGGAGTTTCGCTCTTGTTACCCAGGCTGGAGTGCAATGGCGCATCTCGGCTCACCGCAACCTCCGCCTCCTGGGTTCAGGCAATTCTCCTGCCTCAGCCTCCTGAGTAGCTGGGATTACAGGCACGCGCCACCATGCCCAGCTGATTTTTTGTAGTGTTTTAGTAGAGACGGGGTTTCACCGTGTTGACCAGGATGGTCTCGATCTCTTGACCTCGTGATCCACCTGCCTCGGCCTCCCAAAGTGCTGGGATTACAGGCTTGAGCCACCGCGCCCGGCCTCTGTGTTCAAAGTATTTTTTTAAAATTAAGAATAAACCAACTGTGACACATCCAGACAATGCAATATTATTCAACAAGAAAAAAAAAGGGCTATGAAGCCACAAAAAGCTATGGAGGAAACTTACATGCATGTTGCTAAGTGAATGAAGCCAATCTGAAAGGGCTGCATATTACATGATTCCAACTCTATGACGTTCTAGAAAAGGCAAAACTATGGCGACAATAAAAAGATCAGTGGGGCCAGGGTAATCCCAGCACTTTGGGAGGCTGAGGCAGGTGGATCACCTGAGCTAAAGAGTTCGAGACCAGCCTGGCCAACATGGTGAAACCCTGTCTGTACTAAAAATAGAAAAAATTAGCCAGGCACGGTGGCATGTGCCTGTAATCCCAGCTACTTGGGAGGCTGAGGCAGGAGAATTGCTTGAACCCAGGAGGTGGAGGTTGTAGTGAGCCAAGATTGTGCCTTTGTACTACAGCCTGGTGACAGAGCGAGACCCTGTTTCAAAAAAAAAATCAGTGGTTGCCAGGGCTCAGGGGAGGAAGAGGGGGACGGATAGGTGGAGGACAGGGAGCTTCATGGCATGAATCTCTTTGTTTGATACTAGAATGGTGGGTACATGTCAGGGTACATTTGTCCATGTCCATAAGAAGCATGACACAGAGTGACCCCCAATGTACACTATGGACTTAGGTTAATAATAAGGGACCAGTATTGGCTCATCAGTGATAACAGATGACCACACTCATGCAGGATGTGAATAAAAGGGAACCCTGGGAGAGGAGGGATGTGCAGAGAAATATATGGGCGCCCTGTGTACATTCAGCTCAATTTTTCTATAAACCTAAAACTGCTCAAAAATAAAACCTAGGCTGGGCGCAATGGCTCATGTCTGTAATCCCAGAACTTTGGGAGACCAAGGTGGGTGGATTGCTTGATCCCAGCAGTTCAAGACCAGCCTGGGCAACATGGTGAAACCCCATCTCTAAAAAATATACAAAAATTAGTCAGGCATGGTGGTGTGCACCTGTAATCCCAGGTACTCAGGAAGCTAAAGCAGGAGGATCGACTGAGCCTAGGAGGCAGAGGTTGCAGTGAACCAAGATCCTGCTGCTGCACTCCAACCTGGGCAACATAGCAAGACCCTATCCAAAAAAAAAAAAAAAAAAAGTCTATTAAAAAAGTTAACTAGGGCCAAGTAATCAAATGCAGTAGAGTGCTGAAAGTGATGATTAAGTGATGAGTTGCTAAGAATCAGTGAATTAAATTGGAATATAGAAACAAAATCTGGTAAGTTTCCTTTCTTATCTTTGAACAATACTTATAAAGTTAAATTACTTCTCCCCAAGACAGACATAGCAGGTAATGTGGCCAATTTCTCTCTCCTACATTCTTCATTCCCCGTCCTCTCCTGTTTCCATCTGCTCATTCCCTATAATTTATATTTATATTTAGATCTCTTATTGTGTGGGTATGAGTGGTAGAATTATGGAATCATAATTGTCTCAAGCTGCAACTTCTAGGAACAGAATTATTTAATATTTGGCTTTTTCTTAAAAGCTGATTTATTCAAATGAAATTGTTCTTTTGGAAACTTGCTAATCCTAAAAGGATCATCTTCCTGGAAATTCATTTTGCCATTTAACGAATTAGTTATAAAAAGAGAACATTCCTAAAAGGACTCCTGTCTTCAGCCATAACAGCTCTTCCCGGGTCACCATGAGGCTGACTTCACTGAGTGGTAATGGAACGACCCCACTCGAGCAGTGTTCACAATTACAGAAATCAAATAGTATTAATCAGCGTGTTTTACACCAGTTTTAACATGCATGACAGATGATTACGCAGACAGCCACCACTTACATCAATCTTTTTCTAAAACATATTAATCTGGAAAACAAAACTTTACTGTCAAAACCAGATTTCACTTATTTGATATTCATAAGATTCATGCTCATAAATACACGATTGCCTTATTTCCTGGCTGGAGGTGGAATCCACAGTCATGTCTATTGATAGTGAGCCCTGAGAGCTATTACAGGCCTTAGGACTAAGGCAGGGGACCCCAAAGGAAAAGGAGGATGCTGTGGACACAGGAGAGATGGAGGAGCGTGTTTATTGTAGGACCTTGTGTGCAAGAAATTAGAAGCAACATAAATGGCCACAGAGAGGGGAAGAGTTACATTTGAAAAGAGGAAGTGGGCTGGGCACGGTGGATCATGCCTGTAATCCCAGCACTTTGGGAGGCTGAGGTGGGTGGATCACCTGAGGTCAGGAGCTCGAGACCAGCCTGGCTTACATGGTGAAACCCTGTCTCTACAAAAATACAAAAGTTAGCTGGGCATGGTGGCGCATGCCTGTGATCCCAGCTACTCAGGAGGCTGAGGCAGGAGAATCGCTTGAACCTGGGAGGCAGAGGTTGCGGTGAGCCAAGATCATACCACTGCATTCCAGCCTGGGCAACAAGAGTGAAACTTTAAAAAAAAAAAAAAAAAAAAAAATCTGTGGCAGGAAAGTGAGAATTTACTCAGGGAAATGAGATTGGGGTGGGGGTGTGCAGAAAGAAGAATCTTTGCCTTCAAACATGTATAAGTTGTCTGAATTTTTTACAACTAACACTGAATAGTTTTTTGTCGTTGTTTTTTTGAGATGGTCTCACTCTATTGCCCAAGCTGGAGTACAATGTTGCAATCTTGGCTCACTACAACCTCCATCTCCCAGGTTCAAGCAATTCTCCTTCCTCAGCCTCCCAAGTGGCCGGGATTACAGTACCTGCCATCACGCCCAGCTAATTTTTGTATTTTTAGTAAAGACAGGGTTTTACCATGTTGGCCAGGCTGGTCTTGAACTTCTGATCTCAGGTGATGCACCTACCTCAGCTTCCCAAAGTGCTGGGATTACAGGTATGAGCCTCCACACCTGGCCAACACTGAATAGTTTTAACAAAAAGAAAAAAATAGAGGCCAGGTAGCTCACACCTATAATCTCAACACTTTGGGAAGCCAAGGCAGGAGGATTGCTTGAGCTTAGGAGTTCAAGACCAGCATGAGGGACATAGTAAGACCCCATCTCTACAAAAGATTTTTAAAATTAGTCCAGGCGCAGTGGCTCACATCTGTAATCCCAGCACTTTGGGAGGCCAAGGTGGGTGCATAACGAGGTCAAGAGATCCAGACCATCCTGGCCAACATGGTGAAACCCCATCTCTACTAAAAATACAAAAATTAGCCGGGCGTGGTGGTGGGCACCTGTAATCTCAGCTACTCAGGAGGCTGAGGCAGGAGAATTGCTTGAACCCGGGGTGGAGGTTGCTGTGAGCCAAGATCGCGCCACTGAACTCCAGCCTGGGCGACAGAGCGAGGCTCCATCTCCAAAAAAAAAAAAGTAAATAAATAAAATTAGCTGGGTGTGGTGATACATGCCTGTAGTCCCAGATATTCGGGAGGCTGAGGCAGGAGAATAGCCTGAACCCAGGAGGCGGAGGTTGCGGTGAGCCGAGATCGCGCCATTGCACTCCAGCCTGGGTAACAAGAGTGAAACTCCGTCCCAAAAAAAAAAAAAAAAAAAAAAAAAGAGCTCAAGTAATTTGCAAAGGGAGACAGTCTATAAAAATTTTGGTTCTGCAATGAGACAAAGGCTAACAGAGACCCAAACCTGGGGATTGGCTCTTGTCGAGAAAGCTGGCCCGTGACACAAGGAATCCACCTTCTCCTTAGAGATAGTACCTGATTTATGTTTGCTGGCTAAACAAGACAAGAGTCTCTGTGGGCCCTAAAGCTCAAGTATTCTTTTCTCAGACTGGACAGTTGCATGTGATGGGAGAGAAGCTGTGACACTAGGCTCACATGAAGCCCAATCTGCAGAAAGGAGGTTTTCAGTGTCTACATTTCCCTCCAGACACCTTGCCTCCATCATCGCCATTGCCACACAGTTGCGGACACTTACTGAGTACCCACTGTGTGTTAGGAGCTACATTAAGTGTTTGATATCCATTCAGTCACTTCCACATCTTCCAAAGGCATGAAGTTACAGGAAGGATGAATCCTAGGAAACAATTTTCAGAAAGTAGCAGATGGAGGAAGAAGGAAAAAACCCCTCCTTTTCCTTCTCTTGGTAAATGATAATATTTTTATTCCTCGCAGATGGTGCCTCCCTGGAATATTTTCAGCAGTGGCAAAGGCAGAGTCCTCTGGACTGCCTGGGGCTTTTCACGGCGGCTTTCACTCCTCCATTACCTTCCACTCTGGGACCCTCTTAGAATGGATGGTTTGGGGGGCATGGAAAGATATCAAGGCAGAAGAGGTGGGGCAAGAAGGGAAAGGGGTGGAATTGTGGCATAAGGGAAGAATTTTACAACTGAAAGAGAAAAAGGAGAGGAGACTGGAGGGGAGGAGAGATAAGGGAAAGTGGGGGGAAGAAGAGGGAGAGGAAGCTGGGGAGAGGGCGGGTGGAGTCTGAATCTCCCACACAAAATAGCACCCTATGCAACAGACAAACTATGTCCGGAATTTCCTCCTGCTGAACAACACGATTGAACCCAGATGCAGCTCTCAAGTTCATGTTCAGTCACACATGTTCCAGTCGGAGCTCTTAACTTTAAAAGACAGAAGTCTAGGCTGGGCCCAGTGGCTCATGCCTGTAATGCCAGCACTTTGGGAGGTCAAAGCAGGTGGATCACCTGATGTAAGGGGTTCAAGACTAACCTGGCCAACACGGCAAGACCCCCATCTCTACTAAAAATACAAAAATTAGCCAGGTATGGTGGCTCATGCCTATAATCCCAGTTACTCGGGAGGCTGAGGCACAAGAATCGCTTGAACCCAGGAGGTAGAGACTGCAGTGAACCAGCCAAGATCGTGCCAGTGCACTCCAGCCTGGGCAACAGACCAAGACTCCATCTTAAAAAAAAAAAAAAGACACAAAGTCTATTAGTAGTTTTAAAAGTATCCTTCTGGTGGTTTTATTTTCCCCCAGATGCATAAAATTCCCTATTGCACAATACTCTCAAAGCGCTGGGGGAGGTGTAAAACCATTCTACTTACCAAGGGATACACCGGGGCACTTTTATCCTTTTGAAACAAAACGTCCTCTGTGGTGGTGGACACCAGTGAGTCCCTGGAGATCCCTGCTATGGACTGGGTAGAGGATACGCTCCTTTCTTGTCCCTCCTCTTTCTTTTCTGGCTCCAACTCCCTTCTTTCTCGTCCCAGTTCATCCTGGGGCCTCTGGTTGGTGTCCTCCTCAAGCTCTCCTGAGGGCTGCCTTTCAGGGGAACTTATCTGTTGTTCCTCAGGACTGATTTGATCCAAATCAAGAAATTCATCTGCTTCTGAATCCTCTGACTGTAAGGAAGGCTTTAACTCGCTACCTCTTTGGGTTGTCTTTAAAAAGAAATAAAAGATCATGATTCCACATACGGTATGTGCTGCTACCTTCACCTTTTATTTCCCTTTTCTATTCCTAATCAGCCAGTCTTAGTGTTAGCTTCACCTTGGAATTACGAAATGTTTTTTAAAAGAGCCTGGAACATTTTTACTTAAAAAACAAAACGAGATAGGGTGCAGTGGTGTACGCCTGTAATCCCAGCACTTTGGGAGGCCAAGGGGGAAGGATCACTTGAGCCCAGGAGTTCAAGACCAGCCTGGCCAACATAGTGACACCTTATCTCTACCGGAAATGAACAACATTAGCTGGGCGTGGTGGTGCATGCCTGTAGTTCCAGCTACTCAGGAGGCTGAGGCGGGAGGATCACTTGAGCCTGGGAGGTTGAGGCTGCTTGTGAGAGATCAATGCCATTGCACTTCAGCCTAGGTGACAAAGTGAGACCCAGGGTAGGAAGGAGGGATGAGAGGAGGGGAGAGGAGAGAGGAGGGAAGAGGAGGGGAGGGGAGAGGAAAAAGAGAGGGGAGGGGAGAGGGAAAATAGAGGAGAGGAGAGGGAAAAGAGAGGGAGAGGGAAAAAGACAAGGCAAAGGCAAAGGCAAGGAAAGACAAATATGGGTGTGCTCAAGTTTATTCTTGGCCTACCAGCAGACCCACAATGGCAAAATCATTCTTCTAAGTGGCACTATTGGTCTCCAGAAGGCTGACTACTCACAGAGAGTGACCTATTCTTAGGCCACAGCTGAGTTCTCCTGCTGGGAGCAGTCTGTAGGAAACCTACACTCCTATTATCATACTGACTCCATTCTGAGAGGAGCACACTTCAGCTGTGGTACACACCTCCTCCAGGAAGCTTTCCCTGGCCATCCTCCAAAGTGGGTTAAGAGGCCCTGCTTCATCTCCTGTATATCTTTCAATCACTGCACTCATGGCTCTGCCTCCCTATACACCTTAGAGCTCCTTAAAAGAATGGATTATGTCCGGGAGCAGTGGCTCCCAGGACTTTGGGAGGCCACGGCGGGTGGATCACCTGAGGTCAGGAGTTTGAGAACAGCCTGGCCAAGATGGGTGAAACCCCATCTCTGCTAAAAATACAAAAAAAATAGCTGGGCGTGGTGGTGAATGCCTGTGATCTCAGCTACTCAGAAGGCTGGGGCAGGAGAATCGCTTGAACTCAGGAGGCAGAGGTTGCAGTGAGCCAAGATTGCACCATTGCACTCCAGCCTGGGCAACAGAATGAGACCTTGTCTCAAAAAAAAAAAAAAAAAAAGGATTGTATCTTATTTGATTTTGTGTTCCCATAGTCTGGCCTATACTAAGCATTCAATTAATGATTATGAATGAATTAAGATGATTACTTACTGGGAAAATTCCTGATGTGATTGACTGGGAATCAGTAATCTGTGTCTCCAAACTGGTCATGGATTTTTTCATTTCTTGGGGCTCCACTGTGGTTTCTTTCTGTATTCCTGAAGCCTCCTCCTCCTGGGCTTCTCCAGCTTTTTCCTGAGTTTCTTCCATGGCAATCTCTTTGTCCTCCTCCCCCTCCTCTTCCTCCTCCTCCTCCCCTTCCTCCTCACCCTTTTTCCTCTCCTCCTCCTGAGACTCTCTCCACGCTAATGTGTCATCTTTCAATTCCTCTTGTGGATTTTCTACTTCTTTATGATTTGGATTAGGTTCCCCCTCTTCTTTCATTTCTGTTTCTCCATTTTGTCCTGTCGATTCTCTGGGGGCCTCCTCTGCATCTGACATCCTTCTCTGTAGAGTTTCCTCTGGAGAGATTTTGACCACAATAACCAGCAAGCTCCTCGGCTTTCCATTTCCATTTCCTAGTGTGCTAACCTATGAAATGTGCACAACTGGCTCTGGTCCCTTTCCACAGGAATAAAAAGAATGTCACGTTTCTGGCCAGGCACGGTGGCTCACGCCTATAATCCCAGCACTAGGCCAAAGCAGATGGATCACCTGAGGTCAGGAGTTCGAGACCAGCCTGGCCTACATGATGAAACCTTGTCTCTACTAAAAATACAAAAATTAGCCAGGCGTGGTGGTGGGCGCCTGTGGAGGCTAAGGCAGGAGGATTGCATGAACCCGGGAGGCGGAGGTTGCGGTGAGCCGAGATCGCGCCATTGCACTCCAGCCTGGGTAACAAGAGCGAAACTCCGTCTCAAAAAAAAAAAAAAAAAAAAAAAAAAAAAAAAGAATGTCATATTTCTGGCCAGATGTGGTGGCTGACATCTGTAATGAGGCAGGAGGATCACTTGAGGTCAGGAGATTGAGACCAGCCTGGCCAACATGGTGAAACTCCATCCCTACTACAAATACAAAAAATTAGCCAGGCATGGTGGCAGGCGCCTATAATCCCAGCCTCTCGGGAGGCTAAGACAGAAGAATTGCTTGAACCTGGGAGGCAGAGGTTGCAGTGAGTGGCGATCACACCAGAGCACTCCAGCCTGGGTGACAAAGCGAGACTCCGACTCAAAAAAAAAAAAGAATGTTATATTTGTGGGAAATCTTTTTTTTTTTTTTTTTTTTGAGATGGTCTCACTCTGTTGCCCAGGCTGGAGTGCAGTGGTGCGATCTTGGCTCGCTGCAACCTCCATCTCCCATGTTCAATCGATTCTCCTGCCTCAGCCTCCCGAGTAGCTGGGATTACAGGCATGTGCCATCACACCGGGCTAATTTTTGTATTTTTTCAGTGGAGACGGAGTTTCACCAAGTTGGCCAGGCTGATCTTGAACTCCTGACCTCAAGTGATCCGCCCGCCTTGGCCTCCCAAAATGCTGGGATTACAGGAGTGAGCCATCGTGCCTGGCCGGGAAATCTTACAGTGTATGTATTTGTGGCCCAGATCTTAAAAATATTGATCCAGGGCCTCTCCACTTTCTAGGAATAAAATCCTTGGAGGCTTCTAACTCATTTCAAATATATTCATATTCCCACAGGCAGCAAAATGCATAATCCACATATTGACAATTCTAGAAACAGGACTACAAGAAGAAGCACGGCAGCCTTGTGGTTAAAAGTGTGGGCCTCGCTGTCAGCGTCCTAGCACTGAATCCCATTTCCACCGAGCACTTGCTCTGTGACGTTGGGCAAGTCACTTCACTCTTCATAGTCCACATTTTCTCACGGACAAAATAAAAAGAATAATCCTAAATTATACGGTGGTTGTAAAGAAGAGCTAACATATATAAAATGTTCAAAACAGTTCTGGCACATACAGCTTGAAAAAATTGTAGCAATTGTTATTATTTGAGAGAAAACCAACCCGAATGTGCAAAGAAACGAACAGTTTGAAAGCCTTTGGACATATCTCTCAGTTATTCCTTATAACAAGAGATCTAACTAGGAAAACAAGGATGGATACTTCATGCCTAAAGAGTTGGACCCAGAGGAAAAAAATCTCTACATTTTCGTTGACATTAGAATAAAAGAACTCAACTCTTTGAAAATAAAGTCCCAAAGAGCACAGGGTAGAAAATGTATTTCTATTTCTTAATTTGTTAGCACTAAATGTATCAGCTCCTCAAATTCATCTCTAGAAAAAAAAAATGTAATTAAATAATGAGGCTGGGCACAGTGCTTCACACCTGTAACTCCCAGCACTTTGGGAGGCCGAAGCGGGTGGATCACGAGGTCAAGAGATGGAGACCATCCTGGCCAACATAGTGAAACCCCGTCTCTACTAAAAATACAAAAATTAGCTGGGCGTGATGATGCCGCCTGTAGTCCCAGCTACTCGGGAGGCTGAGGCAGGAGGATCATTTGAACCTGGGAGGCGGAGGTTGCAGTGAGCCGAGATCGCATGACTGCACTCCGGCCGGGCGACAGAGACAGACTGTCTCAAAAATAAATAAGTAAATAAAAATAACAATAATGATAATGAATGAATGAGTTTGAGGCTCTGAGAGGTGAAGTGACTTACTCAAGATGACACTGCTAGTAAGAAAGAGATCTCTCTGGCACTTAGTTTCTCTAGCTGAAAAATTACTGCTGTGATTCAAGTCGAGGACTCTCACCACCAGCCTCTTCTGACTGAGCCCAACTTTGCCGGCGCATCTCGAAGGCCGGGTTCGAGCCACAAGGGTTTGGGGCAAGGGTGCCAGGTCCGTGACTCTGCAGGAGGACTAAAGCCCAGGTGCGGCCTCTGCCTCCAACTCAGGTCTCCTCGGGGCCACCCCCACAAGGCCCAGGTCGGGTGAGCGCCCCCCAAGGGGCGCCAGACCTCGCCAGGCCGGGGACCCCCGCCAAGGATCCGTGGCCTTCGCCCCAGACTTACAGAGAGAACCCACCCCAGTCCTCAAAAGGCCGGGGTCGTCCCGCTGCCTGGACCCCTCAGCCACCTCCCGGGCCTCCTTCCAGCAGTCGCTACCTTCTCCACCAGCTCCCTAGTTCTGGTTGCCACCAAAGCTCCGTCCCCATGGCAACCGCTGCCGCCGGAAGCGACGGGCCCAAAAGCGACAGGGCGGGGCGGTGGTCACGGGCCCAGGAAGCGGTCGCGAGCGTGGCCGGCGCGCCCCCTGCCGGTTGCTGGCGGCATCGGCTTTCCTCGCTTTCCTTCCTCCGCTCTCGCGATCCCCGTTTTCCCATGGTCCCGTCCCCGCTGCAGCCACCAATACTGCCAATTTTTACTTTCCGCAGCCTTGGCAAGATGGGGTGGAGAAGTATGAACTCGGATACAATACTCTTTTTCCAAAAGCAAACAGAATTTCCAGGTCTCGTGGATGCAGCACAGAACTGTCCTGCCTGCCTCCTCACTGGGCACCGCGTGTTGCAGACAGTCCCAGCTGGTGGAGGCAGATATGACATAGGGTGCAATCGTTTCCAGTTCTCAGCACAGAGCGTTTCTGTAAAACCAGTCTGGCTAAATCTATTAGGATCATTCCACGTCAAAGTGACTCTCCTATGGAAGATGGCAACAGGTGACCACACGGGTTTCCACTGGGAACCCTGCGGGAAACCAGCCATAGCCACTGAGACAAAAGGCTCTTTGCTGCTTTCCTTTTAGGAGAATGTGAATAATTCTCCCCGCCCCCACTGCTATGCCCCAGTGATGGTAATTTGATTAATATGCATACATCTCAAAATAAAAAAGGATAAACTGAGGCAAGCTGTGTTTATTATAGTCTGAGACTTATAAACAGAGACTGGAAAATACTTGGAATTAGAACATGCAATTTAAACAGCAAACATTGGTAAACACAGCATGTCTGCAGCTACCAGAGGGGAATACGTGTGTGGCTGTTGGGTCAAATACAGTTTGAGGGAATTTGCCCAATAGGAGGGTTTTGGAATTGAGCATGAGAACCAGTGGCTGGAAGCACGCAGCAATACTGATCCCATTAAGGCGAGCTGGTATCTGTATCCAACTGCAGCAAAACCATTCCCAAGGAACACAGGGTTACCTGGCAGAACTGCTGAAACAGAAAGTGGTATGCAAGAACTGGGGAAATAAACACTGTGATATCATGGAGAAGAGGAAATTCAAAGCATTGGCAGGAATCACTGGGACTCATATTACCATCCTAAAAGAGACAAGGCTGGGCGCGGTGACTCACGTCTGTAATCCCAGCACTTTGGGAGGCCAGGGCGGGTGGATCGCCTGAGGTCTGGAGTTCGAGACCAGCCTGGCCAACATGGTAAAACCCCATCTCTACTAAAAGTACAAAAAAATTAGCCTGGCTTGGTGGCAGCCACCTGTAATCCCAGCTACTCGGGAGGCTGAGGCAGAAGAATCCCTTGAACCAGGGGCGAAGGTTGCAGTGAGCTGAGATCATGCCATTGCACTCCAGCCTGGGCAACAAGAGCAAAACTCAGTCTCAAAAAAAAAAGAAAAAGACAAAACGGGAGGAAGAATAAGCATTTTCAAGAGGTCTGATCTGCCAGCACTACCCGTTCCTATCCACACCTCAGCAGTTTACAAATTAGTACTGATCTCAGGGCATAGCCAGGAGGTTTAATTGTAAAAAGTCAAACTAGAAGTGGGCTGAGCACAGTGGCTCACGCCTGTTATCCCAACACAGGAGGCCAATGCAGGAGGATTGCTTGAGCCTGGGAGTTTGAGACCAACTGATCAACACAGGGAGACCTTGTCTCCACAAAAAATAAATTAGCTATGCATGGTGGTACACACGTGTGGTCCCAGATATGTGGGTGGCTGAGGCAGTGCCCAGCTGGTCAAGACTTCAGTGAATATTGATCATGACACTGCACTCCAGCCTGGGTGACAAAGCAAGACGCTGTCTCCAAAAAACAAAAACACACAAAAACGTAGAGGCTTTTATTAGCAAAGTGAAAGGAGCTTGCTGCCCTCTGGTGGGATCCTAGGAGGAGCTGACACGCCACCACACTGGACTACCTCCAGGCTTTCCCGTTCGCCAAACGGAGCTCCTGTGGTCTGAACGGCCCAGCCGCTGAGGAAGCACAGAACTACTTAGCAATTTCCGTATCCACAGCAGCAAGGCCTCAGTGCAAAGAAATGTGTTGGTCAAAGCCTGACTTCGCAATTGCTGGCTTGTTTTGCTCAACTTTCCATGAAGCTGTTCTGACCCCATCCGAGCTTTGGTTTAGGGAGTTCAAAAGAAATTCAGTTGGGGTGACAACAGGGTCATATCAGCACTGTAAAACTCTGTTTATTAAAAATAATGATAATAATCAGATCAGCATCTGCCAGAATAACTTCCACCTACTTGCCCACAATCCGGAGAATTCCCATTTAGGGCCATGGCCTAATCTGCAGAAGATGCCAAGCACAAGTGTTTAAGAATGCCTTAACCCAGAGAGGTAACACTAGTGGGCGCCAGCATCCGAAAGTTCAGGATACAAGCCTCTTCCAGATCCTTACGCTTCAGGGAGAGAAGACAATGAGGAAATCCCTAGACCCAAGTTCAGAGCAAGGGAAGATGCCTTCCATAACTGTTCCCAGGGACAATCATCTTTGCAGAGGAATAATGTTGCAGCTGGAAGAGAGAAGAAAAGGAATGGCATAAGTTTGGAGGCTCCTTTCAGGAAGGTCAGAGGCTGAGCCCTTCTGACCTTTTCACCCATGTTCTTTTCTTTTTTTTTTTTTTTTTGAGACGGAGTTTCGCTCTTGTTACCCAGGCTGGAGTGCAATGGCGCGATCTCAGCTCACCGC